>NC_091952.1:107905899-108211455 GCF_031021105.1 Erythrolamprus reginae | reverse complement strand
TGTATAATATTCTGCTAAACGAAAAATAGTCACTATTACTGGAATCACCTCAAGACCTTTTTTGGGGGAGAGAAAAGTCTAATGTTTCAGATCAGAAACTGAGCTGACAGATGAAAGTTGGAGTCAATTTCATGCTTCTCGCTAACTAAACAATTAAGATTGTTGTTATTCGCCATCTGCCATGTTTCATTCTGAAAGAGATGCTGAAGAGCAGAACATTCCATCTCATCAACATATTTGATTCATCACAATATGTTTACCCTTGAAATATGGCACTTTCTTTCCTAAGCAAGTTTTTAAGACTGCATAAACACTGGAATAGAATAGAACAGGCCTGTTATTGATAAACTGTTGCCAGATAGAGTGTGATACGTTAAAGAGGCACAGGAGAAAAGTGTTTAAGAACTGGAATTTATCCAAGACTTCACTTTTATTTAACTTGTTGCCAAGATTGCAAATGTGTGGTTCAGCTAAACCAACCAAATTTGCTAGTTCACACAAGCTGGCATGCATCTATTTATGCATAGCTGGTGGATCTGTATATTTTCATAGGAGAGTCAATTTCTTTTCTTGACAGAATGTCATGTTCATAAAACTTTTTAGTCTTACTGATACATTTATATTGGTCTGATTTAGACACAAATTAAAGTGAAAAAATTGTTGATAGAAGGAAAAATAAGCAAGGCAAAATTAGACTAGAGATAGAGCAACTGTGTCTTTTTGCAGCAGCTAAATTAAGGAAAAGGCATGTTGTATAAAAAATCTGGATAGATTTCTAACATTACAAATAACTCCAGCTGTTTACAAGTAAAGACATTTCTTAGCAAAAGCCATTCATACAAATAGCTTAGGACAAGAACAGGGATAAAATAATATCAAAGCTCTCCAGTGAGACACACCATTACAGATCTCAAAGTAGCTGTTTGGAGGGAAAGGAAATTTGAGTACAATTTGTACAATTACAAAACAGTACAATTGGGTGAAAGTTTATTAAACTGACAGACAACAAAGATTTCAGACTGTCTCATAAGTTTTCAACAAGCCTCAACAATACTATTGTTAATAGATCAAGTATCCCATGTAGAGACATGAGCACAACTAATTATCAACCCATATTCCCCTTCCTTTCTCTCTTATTTGGGGGAGGATCATGGAAGTGGGGCTCATTTCCCATCAGTTTGACCTCCCCTCCCCATGACTCTTTGATTTTCTTGGCAAGATTTCAGAAATGTCTTTGTGACTGACCCAAGGTCTCCCATGTGGCTTGGTATGGAATTAGAAATCCAAAGTCTCCTGGTTTTTAGCACAATACTTTAACTACTACAGCATACCAAACTATATTTGCCTCATCCCATTTTAAATCCTAAATCATTCAACCACTAGTTATAGATATATAGAGCAAGAAGTGTATAACAAGCAGGAAGAGGGAGATTGTGATCCAGCTGTATAGAGCGCTAGTGAGACCACATTTGGAATACTATGTTCAGTTCTGGAGACCTCACCTACAAAAAGATATTGATAAAATTGAACGGGTCCAAAGATGGGCTACAAAAATGGTGGAAGGTCTTAAGCATAAAACTTATCAGGAAAGACTTAATGAACTCAATCTGTATAGTCGAGAGGACAGAAGGGAAAGGGGGGACATGATCGAAACATTTAAATAGGTTAAAGGGTTAAATAAATTTCAGGAGGGAAGTGTTTTTAATAGGAAAGTGAACACAAGAACAAGGAGGCACAATCTGAGGTTAGTTGGGAGAAAGATCAGAAGCAACGTGAGAAAATATTATTTTACTGAAAGAGTAGTAGATGCTTGGAACAAACTTCTAGCAGACGTGGTTGGTAAATCCATAGTAACTGAATTTAAACATGCCTGGGATAAACATATATCTATCCTAAAATAAAATATAGGAAATAGTATAAAGGCAGACTAGATGGATCATGAGGTCTTTTTCTACCGTCAATCTTCTATGTTTTTATGTAGTGAAATGAACAAAAGTTTCTCCCTTTTAATAAATTTGTTACATCGAAAGGGTGCCATCAGACACAATTTTCAACTGCTATAGACAAATATGGCTGGCTTGAAATGTTAAAAATAGAGCAAGAATAAATGATGCTTGGAGAATTCTCCATAAGAAACAGAAGAAAAGAGGGATGCCAAGCAAGAAGTATTACTCTTAGAACTCCAACTTTTTAAAAACATGCATTGATGGCTTCCCTTTGAAGCCTTGCTGTTTGAACTGGGGACCACAAAATAATTCTACCACAAGAACTGTAGGAAGTTCAAGCTTCACATATCCTTAACAGTTTTCAATTACTGCCACCAGGTCAGTTTCAACAGATAAAGAGAGGGATGAAAAAATGTGTCTTGCAAAGATATCTAGATCCTTAAAAATCTTTATTCTATTGGTTGCGTCTATTTGTGGGAGAGGAAGAGGGTAGGTGGACTTTTTAAAAATGGATAAGTATAGAGAAAAGAAAGGAAGAGCAACAAAAATGATTAGTGGACTGGAAGCTAAAACCTATAAAGAATTATTGTTGGAATTAGGTATGTTTAATTTAATGAAAAGAAAAACTAGGGGTGACATGATAGCAATGTTCCAACATCTAAGGGGTTGCCTTAAAAAAACCTGAGGACAAATAAGCAATGGGTGGAAACTAATCAGAAAGAGAAGTAACCTAGAACTAAGGAGAAATTTCCTGATGGTTAGAACAATTAATCAGTGGGACAACTTGCCTCCAGAAGTTGTGAATGCTCCAATACTGGAAGTTTTTAAAAAGTGATTGAAAAACCAATTGTTTGAAAGAGCATAGGAGGAAGACTGAGCAGGAAATTGGACTAGAAGATCTCCAAGATCTCTTCCAATTTTTGTTTTGATAAGGTAGCAAGGAATCTCTTCACTCTGCTTGGCACTGTAGAAGTCTGGTATTCTTAACATAATTCTCTTGGGTCTTTTAAGACTTTTGCTCTTCCTGAACTACCGTAACTATATTATCTGATTTTACATACTCTGTTCTGCTATAAAAATGCAGGCCTTTTAAGGGTGAAGGAAGCTCGGAGCATGCTCTTGGCGATCTCATACATTTTGAAAAAAATGTATCAACCCTTCTCTGTGGCTACCATTTTACCTCATAAAGGATTCCTCTGGGAAACTCTGCTCCAAAATAAACTTGTGGCAAAATAGAATAGTATACAATTTTTATTGGCCAAGTGTGATGGACACACAAGGAATTTGTCTTGGTGCATATGCTCTCGTTGTACATAAAATAAAATATACATTTGTCAAGAATCATGTGGTACAACACTTAATGATTGTCATAGGGGTCAAATAAGCAATGAAGAAGCAATATTAATAAAAATCTTAGGATATAAGCAACAAGTTACAGTCATACAGACAACATGGGAGGAAATGGGTGAAAGGAATGATGAGAAAAACTAGTAGAATAGAAGTGCAGATTTAGTAGAAAGTCTGACAGTGTTGAGAGAATTATTTCATATTTCTTGCCTCTCTGAATAATCATGATGGAGAAAGGAACTGAATCTAATTCCCACTTTGAAGCAGCGGATGTGCTTCACTGAGACCTGCTTGATAAGTGTATGTGCTTTCCTACTGCTGGATTGGGTTGGACAAATCAGTTCCTCACATAGCTGAGGATAAAATAGCACAATGTACTGTTTATTTGTTGATAAAATAGGCACACAAACTTTGTTGTTGTAGAGAAAGCCCAACTTCTTTTTATTTAGGTTGTATTTTCTCCTATTTTAATTGGAGAGCAAAGGAAAAAATATCTTAAACTAAACTAAATAAATCACAACTTCAAGGGAATACTCTTCCATTGTTAAATGCCAATACTGAAGATCTGAATATTTTCTTTTTGCAGGAATGCAAGTTGCTTTAAATACCAAAGGATAGCCTTGAAGTAAAATAAATCACTATTGAAAACGATGTTTGGGATGATTGTTGAAAGTTCATGTTTACAACATTCTGGAAGTACAGTAGTACCTTTACTTATGAACTTAATTCATTCCATGGCCAGGTTCTTAAGTAGAAAAGTTTGTAAGAAGAAGCAATTTTTCCCATAGGAATCAATGTACAGTGGTACCTCAAGATACGAACCCCTCGTCTTACGAACAACTCGAGATACGAACCCGGGGTTCAGAAAAAATTTGCCTCTTCTTACGAACTTTTTTCGTGTTACGAACGCCAAACCCAAACTTCCGGGTTCGGCATTCGGGAGGCTGCTGGGAAGCCCCTCGGCTGTTTTAAAAGGTGACAGCCGGGCGGCGGGGCTTCCCAGCAGCCTCCGAATGCCAAACCCGGAAGTTCGGGTTTGGCGTTCGTAACACGAAAAAAGTTCGTATGAAGAGGCAAATTTTTTCTGAACCATTTGGAGGCTGCTGGGAAGCTACGCGGCTGTTTTAAATGGTGACCGCTGGGCTGGGGGGCTTCCCAACAGCCTCCCAAACCCCGAACTTTTGCCGAACTTCCGGGTTCGAGGGGGGAATAAACTACATTAGGAAATAGAAAACAAAAGTGCATTCTCTCACTTTTACAGATACAAATAGGCCAATTTATTCCCACACTTTTCAAAAACGACCCTGTAATCCCTTCACATCAGGGTGGAATCAGGACCAAGCATTTACTAGCTGGTTGCCCTTCCTGATGCCTCATAGAAGATAATTTCTGTTTGCATCCAGAGAGAGAAATTACTGCTGCTACCTAGTATAAAACTCCTAGCCTTCTGATTGTGAGGTAAGAGCTCCACCTCTAGGCCACCAGGTCACCTCATCAAATGAAAGATACAGCATATTAACACAAAATGGGATCCTAGGTTTAACAAGGGCAATATTTGCTATTACAAGGGCAGCGCCGGACTTACCCGGCTGGCAGGCTTTGCTGGAGGGACCGGGAGACACGGTCCCTCATGGCGGCCGCCATCTTGGATCCCGGGCAAAGTCTCGCGATGTGAGACTTCGCTCGGGAGATCGGGACCTGATTGGCCAGGTCCCTGATTGGTCCGGGCGGGGCCTGCTTGCCCTATATAAGGGCGAGCAGGCCCGGGGCTCTCCCTTTTCGCCCGGACTGCATTCCAAGAGCAGACGTTCGTTCGTCTGCTCCGGCAGCCATTTTGTTTGGCGACCTCGTGCGAGGCGCCATTTTGTGGCCTGCAGACCAGCGGGAAGCCCTTTATCATAGCGGAGCCAGCATCGGCTGGGCTCCGCTCCGGTTTGGAGCCACAGTACCATCGTTGGTGGTGGGGTGGTGTGCTGCCCTTGGGGTGTCCTCGCGGGCCCGCGGGGGTCCTCCTTGGGGCTTGAGGCCTTCTTATAAAAGGCCTGGGTGGGGCTTTCCTTGCCACAGTTTGGGAGGGGTTGGTGTCTGGGCCTCCTTGGAGGTGTGCGCTGCAAGGCCTGCGGGTAGGGTAGGCCTTGTCTGGGTGTCGGGCCTTCGGGGGGGTTTTTTGGCACGCCCTTCCTCTATTCTTATTATACATAGGTTATTAATTAGGGTCATGGCCCCTAAAAAGCGTCCAGCTCAGGGCCATCGGCCTCCACCTGTGGTGCGGCCCAGGAGGGCTGCCAGGCCGTCTGCCCGGGCTCGGGCGGCGGCAGAGGGGCCCCTGGGTGGGATCCCGGTAGAGGGGGTGGTGGGATTCACCCCCACTGTCCCTCACCCCGAGGTTTCCCCTTCTCTCTCCTGGGCCAGGGTCTTGGAGCGGCTTGCGGATTTGGAGAGGTGGCGGTCGGGGGCGGGCCCGGAGGGGCTTCCTTCGACTGCCACAGCAGCATGGGGCACCGACCCCAAAGTGGAGTCAACCCCAGAGGGGCAAGGGGCCCACAACCCACAGACGGGACACACCGGGCAGAGGGCCCAGTCGGGGCAGTGGTCATCGTTCCAGGGCCCAGCAAGGATGGGCCCAACGTGGATGGCTTCTACCCCTTACGGGGCAGGTGAGGTTGCACCACACGTAGGCACATCACCGCTTCTTCCCGTGCAGGGTCCCGGGTTCATCCCGCCCACAGTGGGGGGTGGCAACAGCTTTATGGGAGCTGCTGCAGGCACTTGCGGACAGGTTTGGTCCCCGCCGGCTCCGCTTGCAGGGGCGCCGGGGGTACCTGTCCCAACCGGGGCGGGGGTGGGGGGTTGGATCCCTCCTCCACCGGCCATTATGCCACCGGTTCCTTTTATGTATCCACCGGGGCTTGGGGTGCTGGGCTCGGGGGCCACCACGGTGTGGGACCCGTTCGCCAGCATCAAGCCTGGGGCCATCCCTTGTGGGTTGCCCGCGACGCCTTTAGGGTACCATCTTCACCCGTCAGTTAAGGAGGCAATCTGGCGGGGGGAGTACGTTGATCTTTTCTCCATTTTGAACAGGGAGGTCCCTAAACAGGACAAGGAGGTGGTCCCTGGGGAGAAGATTAAAAAGACAAAGGTCACGAAATGCTTCAGCTCGTGGCTGTATGCCTTTCTGACCTTTGCGTCGGTGGTAATTCAGAGGCAGACGGGTAGGGCCGCTGCCTTGCTGAAGTACATCGACCTTATAGCGAGGGCCCATTTTGAATATGGGGGCACCATATGGAGGCATTACGACAAGGGGTTCAGGATGCGTATTGCCCTGACCCCTACTTGCCTTGGGATATGGTGGTACCGGACCTGTGGTTCCAGGCCACGCATATGTCAGGGAAGGAGGGCTGTGATAGGACCGATAGCGGTCACTTTATGGAAGAGGAGCCCGCGACGCCCGCGCCGGCCAAGGCCGTGGCGGGTGCCGTTGGAAAAGGGGCCTCTTTAGTGTGTCACGAGTTCGCTGCAAAGGGGGCGTGTTTCCGTCCCATTTGCAGGTTTCGTCACGCCTGCGGAAGTTGTGGGGGAAACCATTCCGCAGCCGTGTGCCCCCGCCCCAAGAAGGGGATTGAAAAGAAAGGCTCGGGTCTCCCAAAGCCTCCCCCACCTGCTGGGGGAAAAGGGGCCCAGCCCAATTAATTTAGTGGTGCTTGAGGGTTGGTTGGGTGACTACCACCCTCGCTCGAGAGCGGCCGCTCTCTTGCTAGGTTTTTCAGAGGGATTTAGGATCCCTTACCAGGGTGTTAGGAAGGCCTTCATGTCTGACAACCTTAGGTCGGTTGTTGGTCATGAAGACATTGTTAGGGAGAAGATTGGGAAGGAGGTTGACGAAGGCAGGGTCCTCGGGCCCTTCTCGGAGCCGCCCTTCCCGAATCTTCGGGTGTCTCCCTTAGGTGTGGTCCCCAAAAAGGCGAGTGGTGAATTTAGGTTGATTCACCATTTGTCTTTTCCAAAAGGGGAGTCAGTGAATGATTTCATTCCTGACGAGTTGTGTTCAGTCCGGTATGCATCCTTTGATGCAGCCGTGACTATGGTTAGGAAGCGTGGGGTGGGAGCCCTTATGGGTAAATGCGACATTAAGTCGGCATTCCGGCTCCTCCCCATACACCCAGACGGCTTTGAGCTGTTGGGCTTCCATTTTGAGGGGGGTTATTACGTGGACAGAGCTTTGCCCATGGGGTGCTCTGTCTCGTGCTCTCTTTTCGAGAGTTTTAGCACCTTCTTGGAGTGGGCGCTCAGGAGGCAAAGTGGTCTGGGTATGGTCGTTCACTACCTTGATGATTTCCTGTTGGCGGGGCCTGCGCATTCTGAGCAATGTTTTGCTTTGATGCGGGACTTCGAAGCCCTTTGTGCTCAATTAGGGGTGCCTTTAGCCTCTGAGAAGACCGAAGGCCCCGCCACCAGGATTACCTTTCTGGGTATTGAATTGGACTCAGTGGAGCAATCTTCTAGATTGCCCCTAGAGAAGTTGGTAAAGATTAAGCGGAAGCTTGATGAGGTCCTGGGCTGCCGGAAGGTGACCCTACGGCAGCTCCAGGAATTGGCAGGCATTCTTAATTTTGCCTGTCGGGTAGTTGTTCCTGGAAGGGCTTTTTCCAGGAGGTTGTACGATGCGATGAAGGGGCTCCATTTGCCCCATCATCGTACCCGCCTTTGCGCTGGGGTCGGGGCTGACCTCGGCGTGTGGCGGGATTTCTTGGTCAGGTTTAATGGTTTGTCTTTCTGGAGGCACGAGCTTCTCTTGGAAGCTGGGTTGCAGCTCCGCTCTGACGCCGCGGGGACTTGTGGTTTCGGGGTGGTGTTAGGTGACCAGTGGTGCTGGTCGGCATGGCCTCCGGAATGGAGTGCCTCTTCGTTGGTTAAGGACCTGACGTTCCTGGAGCTCTTCCCCTTAATAGTGGCCTTAGAGCTTTGGGGGGAGCAGTTTAGGGACAAGACCGTGCACTTTTGGTGTGACAACCTAGCGGTTGTCCATGTGGTGAATGCCCTGTCCTCGAAGAGCGACAGGGTCATGCGGCTTGTCCGCCATTTTGTGCACAGGTCCTTGTCTCTAAACGCATTGTTTTTGGCTAAGCATGTCCCCGGGTTAGATAACGGGGTTGCTGACGCCTTGTCCCGTGGTCAGTTGTCCAGGTTTCGGACCCTGGCCCCGTGGGCCCGAGTGTTGCCAGAAGCGTTCCCCGGCCACCTCTGGGGTCTGGGAGGGATCCAGAGTGGTGGAGAGACGGGGCATCCCGGGCAATCCCCTTGTCTGTAGCGCCCGGCACCCTTGGGGCATACCAGCGTGCGGGCGAGGAGTTTGGGGATTTCAGGCAGGGCAGGGGTTACCAGCTTAGCTGGCCCGGCCCTGTATAGCGCCTGGCCGGGTTCTGCGTCCAGCTTGGGCAGCGTGGCCTGTCAGTTAGGACGATCCGGTCCTGGTTAGCCGGCCTCGCCTTTCTGTTCAAGGCGGGGCGGTTTGCAGTTTTGTTTTTTTTCGGGTGACTTTGCATCCGGCAGGTGCTGGATGGCTGTGTGAGGGAGCGAGCGGGGGCCCCTGGTGACACTCGTCAGGCTCTGACGGTGGAGCAGCTGTCTTTAATCAACGTGGTTTTGGCAGTCTGTGTTCCTCATTGTAAGAGGCCCGTCTTTTTTGGGGCAGCGACTTGTGTCATGCTTGTGGGGCCCTTGGTGTCAGTGAGGCCTGGCCTCATTTCAGGCTGGCAATTCGCTCCGTGCCTTCCAGCACGCTGATCTGGCCTTTAGACAAGGGGGGGGTCCCTTGTGGTAAGGCGGTCCAAGTCAGATCAGCTACGCAGAGGGGTTACCATCTAACTTAGTGCGGCCGCCGACCAATTGGTGTGTACGGTGGCCGCCCTACAGCTTTGTTGTTTTCTGCGGGGGGGTCAGGTCCGGGGTACCCGTCTAGGCATTGGGACGGTACCCCTTCTGACCCGTTTACAATTTTGTGTGTTAGTGCCCAGGGCAAGGGCCCAGGTGGGCACGGATCCCGCCGGTTATGGAACGCGTTCCGTATCGGCGCCGCCACTAGCGCGGCACTTTCCGGTTTCCCGGCCCACTGGATTCGGGTGATCGGCCGCTGGCGGTCAGCGGCATATTTGGGTTATGTTAGGCCCGCTGAGGATCCTAGGCAGGGCTTAGGCTAGGTGACCTCTCTGCGTGTGTTTCCTCTTGCAGGTCCCCAGGCTGACGTGACACCGACGGCGCTGCTGTGTGGCCACAGCATGATTTGCTGGGCCGGCCGCCTGGCGGCCAGGAGCGCCGTCGGGACCCAGCTGTCCCTGGGGCGGTGGGTCAGGGTTGCCTGGATGGGCCGGAGAGGTATGCGGTGGGAGGGTCTCCTACCGGCGTGGCTGGGCGGTCAGCATTTTGTGGCTGCGCCCGGCAATATGGGGGGCAGCTCCTGGAGTCGTGCCCAAGTGGGTTTGGGTGGGCAGTGTCCTGTGGCCGCACCCAGGTGGCTGGTATTGCACTTAGGTGGCAATGACCTGTGCATACTGGGAGGCCTGGCGCTGATCATCCAGGCACGCGAAGACCTGCGAAGGCTTCGTGAGGTCTGGCCCACCACGCATGTGGTGTGGTCAGAACTATTACCTAGGCTTGTTTGGAGGGACGCCTCTCCCCTTAGGGCCATTCACCGGGCTAGGCGACGGGTGAATAGGGCTATGGGTAAAACGGTTAGGGAATTGGGTGGAGTGGTAGTACCCCATCCCCTTATCTCAATAGGCCGGCCATGGCTTTACCGTGATGATGGCGTTCTCCTGTCTGACCGGGGGAACGCCATTTTCTTACAGGACCTGCAGCGGTCTCTGCGTGAGCTGGCGCAGCTAGAGGGGGGAGTCGGGGGGCCAAGATAGAGATCTGACCCCCGCTCCTGTGGCAGGTTAGGGGCGGAAAACTGGGTGGTTTAGCAACCGCGCGTTCTCCCTTGGGCATCTTTGGGGATGATTGACAGGTTCTCCGCAAGCTCATGGAGGGAGTTTCTGCCTGAGCAGCTGGGGGGAACCTGTCTTTGGGTCCTGCACCTTTAATTCCCCGATTCGGGTTAGCCGGTGGGACCCCCCTCATGCACAGCATGGCAGAAAAAGGTCACAGGTGATGGCCTGGCCCTCACCTGGACCTTGCATCAAGATACGCCCATGAGTTGCCCAGGAATGTTTGTTGGCATAACGTCATTTCCGCCCCGGAAGTATTTGTTTGACCCTGCAGGTCCATTTCCGGGTCATAGTTGTTTATGCTAATTTATGCAAAGTATTTGAATAAATTATGCAAATTTATGTTAATAAAAATGACCCAATTTTAAATCCAGCTCTGGTGTCCGTGTCGTTACTCCGTCTCTCCAGCAAGGGCAGCGCCGGACTTACCCGGCTGGCAGGCTTTGCTGGAGGGACCGGGAGACACGGTCCCTCATGGCGGCCGCCATCTTGGATCCCGGGCGAAGTCTCGCGATGTGAGACTTCGCTCGGGAGATCGGGACCTGATTGGCCAGGTCCCTGATTGGTCCGGGCGGGGCCTGCTTGCCCTATATAAGGGCGAGCAGGCCCGGGGCTCTCCCTTTTCGCCCGGACTGCATTCCAAGAGCAGACACCCGCCCACCCTCCACTATTTTGCAGTGTGCTTAGGGGTCGCCCTTAGGGGGCCGAATGGGAATTTTTTGCAGTTCTGCCTCTTAGCTGAGCTGTTTTTTCGCCCATTCCACACTGAGGTGCTGGATGTGCGGTTAGGGGGTGCTTGCATTAATTAGGTTAATTGGCTTACCTTTGGTCATTGGGTAGGCAGGTTAGGGGCGGAAAACTGGGTGGTTTAGCAACCGCGCGTTCTCCCTTGGGCATCTTTGGGGATGATTGACAGGTTCTCCGCAAGCTCATGGAGGGAGTTTCTGCCTGAGCAGCTGGGGGGAACCTGTCTTTGGGTCCTGCACCTTTAATTCCCCGATTCGGGTTAGCCGGTGGGACCCCCCTCATGCACAGCATGGCAGAAAAAGGTCACAGGTGACGGCCTGGCCCTCACCTGGACCTTGCATCGAGATACGCCCATGAGTTGCCCAGGAATGTTTGTTGGCATAACGTCATTTCCGCCCCGGAAGTATTTGTTTGACCCTGCAGGTCCATTTCCGGGTCATAGTTGTTTATGCTAATTTATGCAAAGTATTTGAATAAATTATGCAAATTTATGTTAATAAAAATGACCCAATTTTAAATCCAGCTCTGGTGTCCGTGTCGTTACTCCGTCTCTCCAGCAATAAATGTATGGCATTTTGGAAAAGAAAACTGAACTATGTAAGTTTGTATGCATCAAGTTGTACTTTGTGAGATAAGGAGATTTTCCCCATCATAAGGTTTTATTAGTTTCAACTCCCAGGAATTCAGGGAGTTGTATGCCTAATATGCTGGAATGGGGGGACAATCTGGATTTGTGTTTTTAAAAAGCCACACCGGTAAGCCTCCAGAAGATTCATCTTTACAGGCAGCTTAGCAACGCACATTCTTTCATCAAATAGCTGGGACAGACATGTGTTCCGAAAAACTCCAATAAAATATTTTGCAGATCTGTATGGCCTAGATATTAATAAGTATATATCCATACTAATGATGATGAACCAGCTGTCCATAGAAAAGCTGATTTTAAAGCATATTGCATTTTATCATCCTGACAGTTCTCATGAAAGCTCAGAGGGAAATTATTTCTATTTCTTGTGCTAGTGTCAAATTAGAGTTCTACTTAAAAGATAGCAGGGGACGCCCCATCATGAACATTTTATATTCCCATTCTTATGACCTATTTCTTTTAATACTTTTCCATTAAGGGTGTTCTAGTACAAGGAGGCCAAAGGGCAAATTTTGCTGTCATGTGGATGAAATTAAACAAGGAATAATTCCACAGGCTGAAGAATGAACTAAAGCCGATGTAAGAGAAAGAGAATGATTATATCTACACAGCGCTTCAGGGGAAGAATAAGCTGGTTTTTCTTATAGCTATTAAAAAGAATGGAGAGGGCATTCACTGTGGAACATTTCCTGACACATGGGAACAAGCTATAGCTCATAATCAGGGAGAGCAGGCTTTGCATACTAAAAGTCCCAGATTCAACCCTGTCATTGAAAAACAGGAGCAAAAAGGAACAAAATTCTTCCATCTAAATGTCTGTGTTGACAGTACCATGCCAGCTCAGTTTAACACCACCAAAGACATTCTAGCTTGAGAAGTGGGTTTTACTAACTGAGGGATTCTGGGAATTAATTTACAACATCCCTGGATACAGACCATGCTGGGGTAGATGGACGATGAATTAATGCTCTGATTTAATGTAAGGCAGATCCTTATTTACTAGAATAGAATATTTATTGGCCATGTGTGATTGGGCAGGCAAATAATTTGTCTTTGGTGCATATGCTCTCAGTGTGCATAAAAGAAAAGATACATTTGTCAAGAATCATGAGGTATAACACTTAATGATTGTTATAGGTAATAAGCAATCAGGAAACAATCAGTATTAATACAAATTGCAAGGATAAAAGCAACAAGTTACAGTCATACAGTCACAAGTGGGAAGAGATGGGTGATAGGAAGGATGAAAAGACTAATAGTAATAGTAATGAAGCCTTAGTTAATAGTTTGATAGTGGAGAGGGAATTATTTGTTTAGCAGAGTGATGGCATTCAGGAAAAAATGTTATTGTGTCTAGTTACTAGACACAAGAACAGTTTTTTCCCGAACGCCATCACTCTACTAAACAAATAATTCCCTCAACACTGTCAGACTTTCTACTAAATCTGCACTTCTATTCTACTAGTTTTTCTCATCATTCCTTTCACCCATTTCCTCCCATGTTGACTGTATGACTGTAACTTGTTGCTTATATCCTAAGATTTTTATTAATATTGCTTCTTCATTGCTTATTTGACCCCTATGACAATCATTAAGTGTTGTACCACATGATTCTTGACAAATGTATATTTTATTTTACGTACGCTGAGAGCATATGCACCAAGACAAATTCCTTGTATGTCCAATCACACTTGGCCAATAAAAATTCTATTCTATTCTATTCTATTCTATTCTATTCTATTCTATTATCTTGGTGTGCCATGCTCTATAGCATCGTTTCTAGGGTAGGAGTTTGTTTGTTTGTTTGTTTGTTTGTTTGTTTGTTTGTTTATTGGATTTGTATGCAGCCCTCTCTGTGGACTCGGGAGGGGAAGCAGTATGCTGATTTAACATACTTTAGTGACTAGTAAAATTCAGGTTTTTATCATTCCCTTTCACACACATTTACATTTATTTTGCTGGCTTACCTTCAAGAGATTTGCTGTCAGTCACATCATGCTTAGCCATTGCATCTGCAGCTAGGTGACAATAGTGGCAACCAATTCCCAGTGATACATATGGCAAAGCACCTATAAACAACCAAGCCCATTCTGAGTCTGAACATATTGCAGGGACATATCTTTCCTGTTCACATCAGCACACTGTGTGTTTAACAAGTGTCATGAGAGAGAAGGAATACAAAAATACTTTTTCCAGTACAATTTATCTCATCTTTCATGCAGACCTGGTTGATAAAGTTGTGACTGGTTTGCAAAATGTGAAGGGAATCTAGTCAAGTTTTCTAGTTCTCAGTTGGTTTGGGAAAACTGAGCCAGAATCAGAAATCACAGCATCACCATATTGTTTAGTTTTAATTATTTATACCTTGCCTTTGTTTTTAATTTTTAAATAGTTCAAGACACATACACACTTGAAATATTCCATCCAATTTTGGTCGTCAAGATATGGAAAAGATGTTGAGACTCTAGTAAGAGTGCAAAGAAAATCAACACAGATGACTAGGGGATTGGAGTAAAACATATGAAGAACGGTTGTAGGAATTGGATATGTCCAGTTTAATGAAAAGAAGGACTGGGAGTGACATGATAGCAGTGTTCCGCTATCTAAGGGTGTGCCACAAAGAAAATGGGATTAACCTATACTCCAAAATATCTAAAGGCAGAACAAGAAGCAATGGATGGAAATTAATCAAGGAGAGAAGCAACCTAGAACTAAGGAGAAATTTATTGATGGTGAGAATAATTAATCAATAGAATGGCTTAAGAAGTTATGAAGAGATTCAGCAGTCATTTGTCTGAAATGGTATAGAGTTCAATATAATTTGAACCAGAAGACTTCCAAGCTTCTTCCAACTCTGTTATTCTGTTATACCTCCTCTTATTTTTCTACCACAACAACAACCTTGGGCTGAGAAAGAGTGACTATCCCAAAGTCATCTAGTGAGTTTTCATGCCTAAAGTCAGACTACAATCAATTGTCACCTGGTTTCTGACATGGTACCTTTACTAGACAAAACTTCCTCCCAGTGACATCTAGCTCTTCCTCTCCCTGTTAAAGTGGGAAAGGTGAACTATTGGTTTTTATACTAGTTATTCAGCTATAGTTCCCAATTGCCCTGGACAATGCAGATAAGGATCAGAATTTAAGTCCAGCAACACTTGAAGAGCAAAAAAAATGGTCTGCTGAGCAATGGTGAGCATCTAAACATGGTTAGCTGCAAATCTTAGATTAGAGCATGTACCAGAATTGATTGTATAAACTAATGTGCAACCAGAATACATCAAATTGAAGAAAATGGCTTAATGAATATTGTGTAATACATGGCCAGGGATGGGCTCCTACTGGAATGGGAGGGAGGGAGGCCATTCTGGTAGGAAAAATGCCCCATTCCGGCTCCACTACCAGGTGGCCAAGCACAACAATGCAACTGGTGAGATTCCAGTGAAAATTGCCTTTTTTAAAAATCAGTGATTTTCACCGAAATCTCGTTCGTGTGTAGAATGCTCATATTTTTTCAAAAGTAAAAGCCATAATGAATATTTCCTGATTCTAAAGACTCAGAGTATTTTGTTTAAAAAAAATCTATAATGAGTAGGACTTTTTATTAGAACTAAATTAGATTAATTGAAGTACATGCTATGCAGCATTTTCACTGGTTTTAATAAAGATACTGCCTCGGTGTGGATTTTATTAACTACTATCAGGTTATCTTCATAATTTTTCTGCTATTGGAAATAAATACTACAGTATATGCACACATAAAAGCTGAAGGCCTTTTTAGAAACTATAAGATCAGTTTTATGCTTTCCTACATAGCAGCATTTCAAACATCAAATGATGTGAAGAGTTCCCTCCACTCTCTAATTTTCCTACAATTGTAATAAATAAATATTTGCAACTCTAAGAAATCACAGAACCACAAAGGTTTTCTGTCTTTATATCAACTGTGCAGAATTTTAAAATAACATCAATTTTTTCTGAAAAACTAGCACAAACATTAATACTACAAATATCAGTTATAAGATTTTGGTAAGAAATTAGTTAAGCCTTTATTCAGAATATCTCCAGATGATAAATAAGGTTACCAGAAAAGATTTACATTATTAAATCATCCATTGTGTACAAAATTCAATTTTTGGCTATTATATAATTGGTAATGAGAGGAGAGAGAGGGGGAGGGAGGGAGAGAGGGAGGGTTATTTATTGCATGTTATACTGTATATATTACATTTCAAACTATATCTTTTTAAAAGATTAATCAGAATTTGAGAGACTTGTACAGAAATGTAATCTGTAGTCCATCTGGTTCTGACCTTAATTCTGATTTGCACAGATCTTCTTAGAAAAGACATCCCGTGGGATTTACTCTAAGAAGAATATAGATAGAATTGCAGATTAAAGTCAGCTCTTTTCCCATTATAAGGATGGTGTCCGGTTCTTCCCTTACCAGATATTCTGACAGTCCGATCAGTAATGGGTTTCACTTACTTTGGCTACTGTTTTGGAGATGTGTATGCACATGTCTGTGACAACGTCCAGGCAGTTGGGCAGAGCCTCCCACTGCCACCACTACTGATTCACCTGAACTGGTTCAAACCAATAGCAACCCACCACTCACTCAGATCAGTCCTTACTAAATACATTTCTGTCATGCATACCTGGAATGTCCCTCTCCTTCCCTGTACTCACATGCAAACTTCTATTTTCTTCCCTGACAAAGAAATTCTGCTGAAGACCAAAGTGCATCTGCTTCATAGAGGTAGTACAAAGGAACTACATTGCGTAACCGTTCAGTCAACATTATAATGTTATATAGAACCCTATTCCCAAGTGGAAAGGTGAGAAATACTGTACATGTTCCTCTCCCTTCTGTGAATCAGTGCATCCTAAGGCTTGACACATCAAATTCAATAACTACCTTTTTAAAAAAGCACTGGTTTGCATACATGAAACAAAACCATCTATAAAACAATAGAACTGTATCTTATTTTGGACATACACATTATTCCCTTGTCCATTCAATCAATCCTTTCATCTTACTGCAAGGTTCTGATCACATAGATTTTGCAGAATTTTAAAGAATGCCCAAGGCACACTTAGTCTGTGAAATTTGTGTATCCAAAACAGACAAACAAACTTGAACCTAGGATGGCAGTGTCATTCAGACAGTTTTCAAAGAAGAAGAAAAAATGTGTTTTGTTACCCAAGTTTTTAATTGCCCTCTTGAGAAAGGGAAAAAATGCACATGCATGCAAATGCACAAAAGCCATTGCTCTTTGATTAAAAGAGGAAGTAAAGAAAAGCTGAAAGAAGATACAATAACAACAGATTGTTTCCTTCTTCAGAACCGAATCCATCGGCATTCATTAAAAATTTGGCATTAGGCTGAGCCTATGAAAGTTTGCCATTTGAGGAAGGAAGATGATGAGAAATGAAGATAAGACATAACAACTACTAGCTGCCAAATAGTCATAATAGGAATGAATGGATTAGTTCACTCTGCTGACTTCATGGATCTCCTGTATAAAGGCAAAAATATCTATGACAGAAAGCTCTTCTACTGCTATAAAGATAGAACAGAATACAAAGTTGGAAGGGACCTTGGCAATCTTCTGGTCCAACTCCCTGATTAGATAGGAAACCCTACACCACATCAGAAAAAATTGTTATTAAACTTCTTAAAAACTTCCAGTGTTGGAGCATTCACAACTTCTGGAGGCAAGTTGTTCCACTGATTAATTGTTCTAGCTCTCCGGAAATTTCTCCTTAGTTCTAAGTTGCTTCTCTCCTTGATTAGTTTCAACCCATTACTTCTTGTTCTACCCTCAGGTGCTTTGAAAAATAGCTTGACTCCCTCTTCTTTGTGGCAACCCCTGTAATATTGGAACACTGGTATCATGTCACCCTTAGCCCTTCTTTTCATTAAATTAGACATACAGTTTCTGCAACCATTCTTCATATGTTTTAACCTCCAGTCCCCTAATCATCTTTGTTGCTCTTCTCTGCACTCTTTCTAAAGTCTCGACATCCTTTTTACATCGTGGCAATCAAAACTGAATGTAGTATTCCAAGTGTGGCTTTACCAAGATATGGTAAAGTGGTATTAACACTTCACCTGATCTTGATTCTATCTCTCTATTAATGCAATCTAGAATTGTATTGGCTTTTTTGGTAGCTGCTGCACACTGCTAACTCATATTTAAATGGTTGTCCACTAGGACTTCAAGTGTCATTTCTTCAGTGTTGTCACATGAAAAGATATACTTAAATATTTACAAAATGTGTGTACTTACTTCTGAACAATGTGCAAAATAATAACAACTATTGCCACTGTACTTTGGTCAAACATTAGTAGTTACTTAAAATTCACAAAAATCTTTGAATCTAATAGTCATTAATACATTATATGGACCAAAGGTATCTATTCTTCTTACAGTATATTACAAAGATGCAAAATAATATATATATTCAATGGTTTATATATTTTTCTGGAAGATATCATTTTATATTGTCTTTAGTACACCATTCAAAACTCATTTTTAAAAATAAATAAGTAAATATAGTGTCTAGATTGTGCATGTGAAAAAATGCTGGCATTAAAAACACCCAGTTTCATGGAGAAACATTTCATATTAGTGTCATCAAAAGCAGATATATTAATTTGCTGGAAAGGGGGTAAAATAGCAATCTGCCCCCAACACATGTCCAGATAGAGCTTGTAGGCATTTACACTTAATCCTGCTGTTCTGTTCGAAAAAAGTTACAAATCTTATGTTCGGGTCACATACGACCCGGACCGAAAACTCTTCATTTGAAGTGCTTATGTTTGGTCAATTTGAAAACTTTTTTCACTTGGAAAGTAGTCTGAACATTTCTGCACACAATGATATGAAAATTGAAATGAAAAAATTAATCCTTATTGGTTTATTTTGCACATAAATGTGCCCCCCCCCCGTTTTTGTGATTTTTTTTCAATTTATGGATAGTTTTGCTTGCAAAATGCATTCTATTTTACTAAAGTTGGTGTGGGATTGGTAGCTTGAACATTACTGCACACAATGATATGAAAATTGAACTGAAAAAATTAATCCTTATTGGTTTATTTTGCACATAAATGTGCCTCCCCCCGTTTTTGTGAAATAGTCTTTACTTTATGGATAGTTTTGCTAGCAGAATGCATTCTATTTTGCTAAAGTTGGTGTGGGATTTGTAGCTTGAACATTTCTGAACATAATGATATGAAAATTGAACTGGAAAAATTGATGCATATTGGTTTATTTTGCATATAAATTTATTTCAATTTATATAAAAATTATGCTGTTAATTTCAAACTTACATACTTTTTTTTAGTAAAATGGATTTCTTTCATAAAATTAGTTATCTGGCTACAATGTGGTTGATTTTCAAAAGGATATTCCAAATATTTATAGACAAATATGTATAAACAGTGACAATAATGGCACACAGCAAGGCCGGGGGGGGTGGCCCTTTTGTGGCAAAAATAAACCAATAAGAACCATTTTTTTCAGTTCATTTATATTTTTCTCATGTTCAGAAATGTTCAATTTAGTATATCAAACCTTTTGGGGGAAAATTCCTTAGGGATTTGTAGCCTTAAAAAATATAAATTGACACGAAATTCAGAAAGGATGGGGGGAGGGAGGGGCTTTTTGATCAAAATAAAAATATAAGTCTCAATTTTTCCAGTTCAATTTTCATATCATTATGTTCATAAATGTTCAAACTAGTTTTCCAGTTGAAAAAGTTTTCAAAAAGATTAAATTCAAGTACCTAAAAAAAATATTTTTGGTCCTGTCATATACGAACAGAAACAGATTTGAAGTTATGATTTTTTTTTGCCCAGAAAACAATTAGCCACCACCCCAAAAATATTTTTTGATGACCAGCATTGTTAAATTGAGTAAATGAATGCCTAAGATTTTAAAGAATATTTCGGATTTGGAGCATAAAAAAATAAAAAGTGAAAATGATTGCAAGCAGCCGAGGGGGGGGGGAGGCCTTATTTCTGATGTTAAAAAACCAGTAAGAATCATTTTTTTCAGTTCCTTTATATTTTTCTTATATTCAGAAATGTTCAAGCTACCAATCCCACACCAACTCCAGTAAAATAGAATGGATTTTGCAAGCAAAACTATCCATAAATTGAAAAAAAATCACAAAAACGGGGGGGGGCACATTTATGTGCAAAATAAACCAATAAGGATTAATTTTTTCATTTCAATTTTCATATCATTGTGTGCAGAAATGTTCAGACTACTTTCCAAGTGAAAAAAGTTTTCAAATTGACCAAACATAAGCACTTCAAATGAAGTGTTTTCGGTCCGGGTCGTATGTGACCCGAACATAAGATTTGTAACTTTTTTTGCTCAGCAAAAACTAAGCCCCCCACCCCCCCAAAAAAATTCTCATAGAGAGAACCCCTGAAATGATGAAAAGTCATGAAATTTCAAGTTTCAGATATGCAGGGAAAATTTTTTACAGGGACTCAAACTTGGCTTCGGGTCACATACGACCCGAACAGAACAGCAGTTAAGACACTACAACCAGACGTTCGGTCAGTGAAGAGGGTGATGGAGAGAGCTATATAAAAATCATATAGCAATGATGTATGCATCACTTTTGCATACAGCAGTGACAAACTAGAGTCAAAAATCCTTTGACTTCAATAACCAGAGCCAATTTCCATCTTACTTTCTTTCACTCTGCAAAGGTTTGTCTTGCCAATCATCTTGAAGCTCAATAGATGTGCCTTATGGCTTACCAGATGCCTGGAAATCTTTTCCAAATTAAGATAAACTATAAAATCAGGAAGTTAGTGAAGTCCTGGTGAGGCTCATTCATGATTGTCTGCATTCAGAATGTGCAATATTTAGCTTAGTTGCAAATCAAAATTGAGAGATGTGTAGGCTTTTGCCATGAACTTATTAGAACTTACAAGCTTTTTTACCTCCTGTTTCCTATCCTAAGTATAATAATAATTTGCCTTGTGAGGCACTGCCTTGATCCCCAGTGAAGCACTATCTTGATGTGGTTGAGGGATTGTGCACTCGGAGAAAGATGAGAGCTATCCAGAGGTTGTACCATATTGGACAGTTCTCATCAGAGCAACCAGACAAAGAATTTGTATCCCATTAACAATTTGGTGAGATGAAACTTATATGAACCCCTTCTGTATTGGTTGTTGCCCAGATCAACAAAGATTACACTAGATATTGGAGTTCCTGGACATCTGGTGATAAATGGGCTGTGTACTAAGTAACTAGGGAAAGTAGTTTCAGAACTATTGAAATAAAAGTTCCTTAACTATTCCAAATATAAAAAGATTGAAAGAAATAATAATAATCTTTTGTTACAAATTCAGTTCAATAACAAGAGGTTATCTGAAAGAATTCACCAGTTCTGAAATGAACACATCTAAAATAAAAAATTACAGAAGAGAGACAAGCCAAAATTACAGAAGAGAGACAAGCCAATGAAAGTTGATTTATAATATTAAATGCAATATTCACAGAAACAGATCTACCCACAGCAAAGAAAATGAAGCCTTGCTAGATGTAGCTCAGACTGCAGAGGCAAACTAAGGGGAGTCAATAGTAGAGGATGTTGATTCTTTTTCAGTATCTGTTCAGGAATTGAATATGTCTAGTTTAATCAAAAGGAGGATGGGGATGACATGATAGTCTTCCAGTATCTAAGGAGCTGCCACAAAGAAGGGTGGGTGGGTGTCAACCTATTCTCCAAAACATCTGAAGGCAGAAGAAGCAGCAATAGATGGAAATTAAACAATGAGGGAACCAACCCAAAATGAAGGAGACTTTTCCGACAGTTAGGACAATTAATCAATAGAACAACTTGCACTGAAAATAAAGCAACAAAAGCAGATAGAAAATGCAAATGTACACAATACGTAGAATTCCCCATTTCAGTTGAATCAGAAACATTTCTACCAATTCCTTAATGAAGAGACTGTAGTGATCCATTCAACATCTGACAAAGAAAATCCAATAGCTTCAACTCAGTGTTGGTTTGGAAGTGCATGCATCCGCTTAGAAAAATGAAAATGAAATAAGTCCACAGTTGGCTAGTTTTTTTTTTTAGTTTTTTTTATTTTTTAAAAATTTTTATTACAAATATATATACACATTTACATACAATATATGTTTTATATTAATACAAGGCTAAATCAACGCGTAACAAATAAACGAACAAACAAACATGACAAACAAACAAACAAAAATATTCTTAAAAAACAGATCTAATTGCTTATGTACATTAATAACAATAACTATTCACTTAGCATATTTTATAATATTTGTACTTGTATTCCCTTCAGGAGGTAAGTTTTGAATGATTTTTGATTTTAAAATATTTTCTGGTGAAGCATGTTGTGTCCTCAGCGTATACCATTTTCTCTTGTAGGTTGTCACTGTTTTTTTAAATCATTTAATTCTTTCTTATCCGCCTTCTTTTATTCATATTCAATTTCTTTAATGTCATACAGATCTTTTTTTATAAAAAGGTTTTTTGTATATATGTCTTTTGTATTTTTTTTTCTATGTAATGAAAAGGATATAAAGTATTGTTAATTTGATTTTTTCTTTTGAATTTTATTTCTTTTCTTAAACCAGTTATAAAGATGTATCCAGGTTTTATCGTGTTCGGAATCCTCTTTATTTTTTAATTTAATTGTTAGTGCGTCAAATTCAGCACAGTCTAATATTTTTTTAATTATCAAATCGTCTTCAGGTGGTTCGGGTTGCTTCCAATTTTGAGCTATCGTTATTCTAATTGCTGTCAATATATGAATTAATAAGTAATGTTTGTTTTTTTCAATTTTTTGATCTATAATTCCCAGGAGAAAGGTTTCAGGTTTTTTATTTATCTTCATTTGTAAGATCTCTTCTATCCAATTCTGCATTTTGTTCCAGAATTTTTTCATTTTTGAGCAGGTCCACCAAATGTGGTAGTATGTCCCCATTTTTTTGCACCTCCAACATTTTGGGCTTGTTCCTTTATACATTTTGGCTAATGTTGCCGGTGGAAGGTGCCACCTATAATACATTTTGTATATGTTTTCCTTATAAGCTGTAGATTTTGTTAATTTATAGTTCTTGGTCCAAATTGATTCCCACTTATCTAAATTTATGCTATAACCAAAATTTTTGCCCCAACTATGTATACTATTTTTAACGATGTGTTCCTCCATTTTATAGTGTAGCATATATTTATATATTTTGGAAATCATTTTTTTTTCTTGGCCTAAAATTATCTTATCTAATTCTATCTCTTTTATTTGTATTTCCTTCTTTTTCCCTTCTTGATATTTTGATTTAATTACGTTATACGCCCACCAGTCGATTTTGATTCCAATTTCTTCTAATTGTTCCCTAGTTTTTAATTCCCCATTTTTTTCTAATGTTTGATAATAATTTAACATTTTGTTTAGTTCTCTTGAGTTTGGATATACCGTCGCCTCTAAGCTTGAGTACCATTTGGGAGTTTGGTGATAGTACATTTTTTTGATTTTTTTCCAAGTTGTGTATAACGAGTTTCTTATTATATGTTGTTTGAAGTAACTATGTGTTTGTTCTTTATTTTCCCACAGGATAGCATGCCACCCTATTCTCATATCGTGTCCTTCCAGTATTAGAAGTCTTTTATTTTCCAATTTAAACCAATCTTTCAACCAATCCATAATTGCTGCATTATAATATAATTCGAAATCTGGTAGTGCAAATCCTCCTTGTTTGATATTATCTTGCAGATATTGTATTCTAATTCTAGGTTTTTTTCCGGCCCAGACGAATTTTGTAATCATTCTATTTAATTTTTGAAAAAAGTCTTTTCTTAATATAATTGGAATCGTCCTAAATAGATATAGAATCTTGGGTAAGATAGACATTTTTATTGTTGAGATTCTACCTATGAGCGAAATAGGCAATTTGTTCCATTTTTCTAATTTCTTTTTTATTTCTTTTATTAAAACCGTGTAATTATCTTCCTTTATTGTGATCGCTTTTGCTGTTAATTTTATTCCCAAATACTTAACTGTTTTTACTATTTGTAAGCCTAATCTGTCTTCTAATATTTTCTTCTCTGTATTTGTTAAATTTTTTGTCAGTATTTTGGTTTTTTGTTTATTAATTTTAAGTCCTGCTACTTTTCCGAATTCAGTAATCTCCTTTAATAAAACTTCCCCTGATTCAATTGGATCTTCTATATTGAATACTAGATCATCGGCAAATGCCTGAATTTTGTATTCTTGTCCTTTCAAATTTAATCCTTTAACATTTTTATTTAACCTTATCTGATTTAATAAGGTTTCTATGGCCAAAATAAATATTAATGGGGAAAGGGGGCATCCTTGCCATACTCCCTTTTCTATTTTTATATTTTGCGTTAATTGGTCGTTTATTATCACTTTTGCCGATTGTGTAGAGTATATCGTCTTGATTGCTTTTATAAATTTTTCTTTAAATTTCATTTTGGTCAGTTGTTTAATGAAGAAGTTCCAATTCAAATTATCGAATGCTTTTTCCGCATCTAAAAATATTAGTGCCAAATTCTTTCCTGGGTTTACCTCATAGTATTCTAAAATATTTATAATGTTTCTCAAATTATTTTTTATATTTCTGTTTGGTAAAAAGCCGTTCTGGTCCGGATGTATGATTTCATTAATTATCCCTTTAAACCTTTCTGCTAATATTGTTGTAAAGATTTTGTAATCTGAGTTTAGTAATGCAATTGGTCTGTATTGTTTTATTAAATATCTTTGTTCCAAATCTTTTGGTATTAGTGTTATTAACCCTTCCTTCCAGGATTCAGGCATTGCTCCTTTATCTAACACCTCGTTCAACATCTGTAGTAATAATTTTTTGACTGGTTCATATATTTCTTTGTAATATTCGGCTGGTATTCCATCTACTCCTGGGGTTTTGTTATTGTTTTGTTTTTTAATTGCTAGCTCTAATTCTGTCATAGTTATGGTTTTATCCATTCTATCAATGTTAGTCTCCAATATTTGGGGTAATTCAATCTCGTTCAAATATTGATATATTTCTTCCTCTTTTATCTCATCATTCCTATATAGCTGTTCAAAATAGTTTTGTATTATCTTTTTTTTTTCTTCTATATCAATTTGTTTTTTTCCCTTTTCATCTTCCAATTGTTGGATATATTTCTTCTCTTTCTGTTTTTTAATTTTATAGGCAAGCCACCTTCCCGGTTTGTTTGCATGTTCGAAGTAATTTTGTTTTACACTTTTGATTTTTTGGGCTATTTCTTCCTGTGCTATCAAGTTTATCTTATGTTTAATTACATCTCTTTTTTCTTTTAGTTCGATTTTTTTTGGATCTTTTATCCATTCGGCTTCTATTTGTTCTAATTCTTTTTGATTTTCTCTCATCTCCCTATTTTTATCCTTATTTTTTTTACTAGTGTATGCAATGGTTATCCCCCTTATATAGGCTTTGGTTGTGTCCCATATATTTTGTATGGTTGTGTCTTCATTCCAATTTTTTTCTAGAAAGATATCTAATTCTTTTTTTGAAAATTCTTTGTATTTATTTTCTTGTATAATTTTTGTATTCATTGTCCATCTATTTTTTTTGGTTTGGTTTCCTCTAATTATAATACTTACTGGGTTGTGGTCTGCCCAAAAGTTGGGTTCTATTTCTGCTGATATTATCTCTTGTTGTAATTCTATGTTTGTCCATATCATGTCCAATCTGGACCATGAGTCATGTGGGTGTGAATAATAAGTATACTTACATTCATCTCTGTGTCTTTCCCTCCACGTGTCTTTTAGTTTAAATTCCTCTATATGATTTTGGTTTCAGTTATGTGCCATTATGTAACTATTGTTCTAGTGTTTATTATTACTTATTGTCTTTTGTTCTTTGTTTTTTGCATGCTATTTTCACCACTCTGAGTCATAACATAAATACATAATTTCTGCCATGTCTTTTGAAAGAGAATCTGTGGAATATTCCAGACTAAATAATAAATGCATAAGGTCCAGTTAAGGTAATTTCTGTTTATATTCTCTTCCTTTCACTTTTCAGCAGCTTTGAAAGCTACAAATAATGTTCTATCTTGGGTCAGAGAAAAGGAGTAAAGGAGGCTAATGGATTGTTTGCATCCTGATGTGTCATCACTAATAGTCAAGTTTGATGATGTTATATAGTGTGTTACTACTGTATATCTTCAGTCCTCCTCCTTGGCATTAGTTAGAACAGCTAGTGTGGATCTCACTATTAGTACTGTATTGTATTAAGCCCTTGAGTTCTTGGTGGCAATTGTCTGTGGTTAAACCATAAGCCTTTATCCTTTTGTTTAATGAAATAAGGTCATTTGAAATTCCAGAACTTAATTCTGCAATTAATTTTGCTGAGCCAGTGTTTAAGAATTATAAGGGACAGACAGATATATATATATATATATATATCTCCCTCCCTCCCTCTCACTCCTCCCTTCCTTTTTCCCTCTCTCCCTCCTACAGCGTACAATAGAAAGATGAATGCTAAACTTCTCATTCAAAGATAAAACCAGAAATTAAGAAATTTGATGACAAAGATGCTAAAACAAACAACAACCATTAAGACAGAAATATAGATGTAGAAGACTTTATATGCTTACCTGAGGATAGATGGACACTAAAAGCAACATGGTGGTGGCCATACAATTATACACACCCTTTGGATAATAGTCTAGAAAGTTATATGGGTTACAAAAAGAATGTTCTAAGCCCCACCCCACCCCCCACCCCTATGCATGGCAAGAGTTCCATAGCTGTTTATCCAAATCCCCAAAATAGATCTACAGAAAGCACTCCTGTTGCACAGGTCCAGATTTCAAGCTCAGTACAGCAAGAGTCAAAGTGCAGGAATGCAGCCCAGGAGTCAAACAGCCCAGGATACACAATACAAGGCACAGAACTGGGCCCATTGTTAAATCCTCAGGGCAGGGCTAAGTAGGCAGCACAGCCTTTCACAAGAGGCAAGGATACCACCTCATGACTAGTCCAGGTGACCATTTTTGTGCCTATCTCCCCTCTGCTCTACCTGTCCTTGGATCAGACTGAGGTGTGGACCATCTCTTCCTTGCTAATGGGTGACAGCTGCTTCCGGTCCTTGCCTGGAGCCTTCTAGCCAATTTGTTGCAGCTATGGCTCACCTCACTCATCCAGTGACCCAGCTGAGGCTGCTGTATCAGGCTAGCATTCTCTTAGCCCCCATCCTGACTAAAATCCAGCTCTGTACTTTCCTCTGCAAACTCACCCTCCTCTTCTGACCCTGCATTTGGAGAAGGGTTTATTTATTTATTTATTTATTTGTTTGTTTGTTTGTTTGTTTGTTTACTTGTTTACTTGTTTACTTGTTTACTTGTTTACTTGTTTACTTGTTTACTTGTTTACTTGTTTACTTGTTTACTTGTTTACTTGTTTACTTGTTTACTTGTTTACTTGTTTACTTGTTTACTTGTTTATTTATTTATTTTGTCCAATACACAATGAGGGTTTCAGTGGGTATATACACATAGTAAAATACACGATGAAGGTTATAGAGGAGATACTCATAGTAAAATATATCTAAGAAATAATAGAAAAGAAGGTATAGTAATAGAACATATCAATGAAAGAATAGAAGAAGAGATATAGGAATAGAAGAAAGATATAGGAGATATAGGAGAGCGATAGGACAGGGGACGGAAGGCATTCTAGTGCACTTGTACTCGGTTCTTAGGTTTGTGTGTGTGTGTGTGTGTGCATGTATCCATGACAAAGATCTTGGTTCCTACTGGAACCCAAGTGAAGACCTAATATTAAATATCTACTGAGTTTCATGCTTCAAATATCAACAGTACATTATTCATTTATAGTCAGCTTTCCAATCTGATTGGAAGATCAAAAATGCTCAGTTTGACTATTCAGAAAAGGACATCAGTATTCCTGAAGGACTCCTTTCACACAAAATTGTATCTATTTGAACTTTGACACATATGTTCCCCAAAGGAAAGGCTATTACTTTTCCATTTCCTCCCAAAAATGATACCAATAGAGACACTTTTCCTTTGTTTTCTTTTTTTAAAGTAGAATCTATTATAAATGCATGAAAATTCCCACACTGATTTCTTTCATATTTGGCATCATTTCTCGAAAATCAGTTCAGTTTCTTTGCTATCATGGGGAGAAGTTAAGATGCAATATACATCTGGGATCACTGCATAAACAAGTAAGACTTCTTTAGGACATTATTCTATGGTGTTTAATTAAAAATACTAGTTTGAATCTCAGACATATTTTTACAAGGAATTTAAAACGTACTCTTGTGTGATACCACCTTTATTTTACTTATTCAAATTTGTCATAGCACTTTGAGCAATATGTGAAATTAGAACTTGGGGTGTTGTGTTCTAATTCTTCATTTGATGTTTGAGAAATTATGCATGGATGGAGAGTGGGGGGAAATAAGCAAAAAATAGCATAATGTGACTTTATTAAATAGCATTAATGTGAAGAGCTGGGGTGGCGCAGCAGGTAGAGTGCTGTACTGCAGGCCACTGAAGCTGACTGTAGATCTGTAGGTCAGCAGTTCAAATCTCATCACCGGCTCAAGGTTGACTCAGCCTTCCATCCTTCTGAGGTAGGTAAAATGATTACCCGGATTGTGGGGGCAATAGGCTGGCTCTGTTAAAAAGTGCTATTGCTAACATGTTGTAAGCCACCCTGAATCTAAGGAGAAGGGTGGCATAAAAATCAATCAATCAATCAATCAAACAAACAAACAAATAAACAAATTTAAGCCATTGTACTTTGTTATTACCAAATCAACTAAAACTGAAATGCATTGAATGTCTGTGTGCAACAGATAACAGCACCCACCTCCAACCCCATAAATAGATTGATCATGCCATCTCTCTGACACCAACAAAAATATCTTCCCAAATTATTTCATTTGGTATTTGCAAAGTTACCTAGCTAGAATGTAATAACAGGACAGGTGTGAATTATTTATTATCACCTGCCCTTTAGCAGGTTTAATTGGTGTTACTCTGGCCCAAAATACACATACTGAAAGCTGGCTTCAGTGCTTTGGCTTCCCAGATCTAAAACATGGGTAGTAATGAGTGTCAGGGACCTACAAAGTAAATAACAGATCAAATGCTGCCCTTAGAAGAAAACTTGCTGGATAGTATCCTGTGGCACAGAGACAGCCTTAAAGGGGGGGTTGTTGTGGGTTTTTTTAGCTGTTCTTTGTAAGTTTTTACATGCAATGAACCTTAAAATGTGAGGTCTATCTATGCTGCTGAGAAATAAAAATAAATGCAACTGAATATGAATGCTGTATACATAGAACCTCAAAATCCACATTTATCCAATAACATAAATAAGGATGAGATAAATGTAATTACGATTAAAGTAATGATGACTTATTTGTATATGGTATTGACCTTTTAAGATTGCCTTTCAACAAATGACCCTATTCTGAATGATCATGCCAGTGACTACCCATTTAGATTGCAACCTAATTTTATAAATATGTGTAATTACTAACCAATTAGATTCACATTTAATAACTACCTTATATATAGAACATCAAGCCAAGGCATTTGAGAAACTGAAGGAAAAGGGATAATTACTTATGTGGCAACAGGGTGGCAGTAGAAAGATGGTTCACCCTGAGTGCAGCCAAGAAAGGATGAAAGGTTGCTGTTGAAGACAATAAAAAGTCCAAGCAAATGTAGAGTTGGGTCACTTCTGGCAACATATACCTATCAGCCATTTAACAATCAGCAAGGCAGCAGCAATGGAGGAAAATAATTGTCCTTTTAGGTCAGTTTTGATTCCTGGAGTCTACTTCCTGCGGTTTTCTTGGTAGCATTTATTGTAGTATTGTTGACAATTTCTCTTTTGTAGCACTGAGAGTGAGTGACTGGGCCAAAACCGTCCAGTTGTTTTTGTGCCTAAGCAAGGACTAGAACTCAGTTTGTTCTCATTTCTAGCCTGATGTTTTAACCACTACAGCTAACTGTATCAAATATCAACCAGCAAATGTTCTACCCTCCACATCGGCAAAAAGAATCCGAACCTCATATATAAACTGAATAAACAAAATCTCACAGCCAACCCCCACTCAGTAAAAGACCTTGGAATACTAATATCAAATGATCTAAGTGCCAAAGCCCACTGCAACAATATCACCAAAAAGGCTTCTAGAATTGTTAACCTGATCCTACGCAGCTTCTGCTCTGGCAATCTCACACTACTCACCAGAGCCTACAAAACTTTTGCCAGACCCATCCTTGACTACAGTTCATCTGTCTGGAACCCATACCACATCTCGGACATCAACACCCTTGAAAATGTCCAAAGATACTTCACCAGAAGAGCCCTTCACTCCTCCACTCAAAACAGAATACCCTACGAAAGCAGACTATCAATCCTAGGTCTAGAAAGCTTAGAACTATGTCACCTAAAACACGATCTAAGTATTGCCCACAAGATCATATGCTGCAACGTTTTACCTGTCAATGACTACTTCAGTTTCAATCGCAACAACACAAGAGCACGCAACAGATTCAAACTTAATATTAACTGCTCCAAACTTGACTGTAAAAAATATGACTTCAGCAACTGAGTTGTCGAAGCGTGGAACTCATTACCTGACTCAGTAGTGTCAACCCCTAACCCCCAACATTTTTCCCTTAGACTATCCACGATTGACCTCTCCAGGTTCCTTAGAGGTCAGTAAGGGGTGTGCATAAGTGCACCAGTGTGCCTTCCGTCCCCTGTCCAATTGTCTCTCCTTATCTCATTTACCTTTTCTTCCTTTCAAATATGTTCACCTATACTTTTATATCTTTTCTTCTATTCTTTCCTTTATTTATATTATTACATATCTATTCTCTTCAATGTGTATTATGTATTGGACAAAATAAATAAATAAAAATAAAATAAATAACTGGCTGTCAGTGACAAAGGTAGGTATGTTAAGAAATGATCCATTCTAGACACCACATATGTTAGTGCATTCGTTGCGGCTGTCATTAGCGCCAGCAATGGTGGCAGTTAGGAGCAGTAACAAAATCAACTGCCAGAAAGTATTGTCACTCAGTCTGTCTTTAATGGTGAAGGTCTTGAGATTTTTTTCTCTCCTTAAGATGACAATAATGGTAATTGGCTCCCCTGGCAGTATGAAAATGAGATTGATGGCACATTTTGCTGATCAGTGGCCTTGGCATCATGCATTGGTACTAAGAACCCTAATAGTTCTGTAAAAATCAGGTGATTTTCAGACTGAAATGAGATGCTTTGAAGCAGCATGAGCCATTTTGGCTGCTTCAAAGAGAATATGGATACAAAGTACCCAGGGTATTGGATTTATCATCGCTTCATGGGTATGGTGTCACCTTTCACTAGCCTTGTCATGGATAAATAATTCCCTGCTAACCCTAGAATTTACTATGGCTGTTTCCTACTGCAGAGAGGAAGGGCTGCTGTGATGAATCTGCTGTAGGTGTCTGATAGATCTGATTTGGTTTAATGGAAATCTGGGGAAACCTCTCTCTGAGGTTCTGATGCAGAACTTAATTTAGATTAGTTAGATTAATTTTAAATTTGGATTTAGGATGTTTTTTATTGTTTTTTAATATGTTGTAAGCTACACCAAATCTTCAGAGAGGGGTGAGGGGTTTCCAACCCCCCATTAGTGGGTCTGCCTCGGGGATGAAAGAAGGCAATGCACACAGCATTGGTTCAAAGTGAGACGACCCTAATCTGAAGACCAGGACTCACTTTTATTGGGTTAAATATGCTAAGCAGTTACACGTATAGCAATGGCTCACATGATTACTTTTGTCCTATGTATGAATTTCTTGCTGCACCACATTTACAAGTTCCAACCCCTCTATAGAGTTGTCTCTACTGAGTTATTGCCTCATTATTAGTTCTGCTTTTCCCTCTGATCTTCCTACCATACTACTAGGTGACAGGTCAGTGGCGATATTTTTCATATCTCTCCTGACCATGATACTGTTATTAATTGCTCCATTGTGTTACTGCATGACTTCTTTTAATATGTGGATATAATCCATCTTGCCTTATATTGTGTACTCATACCTACCCAGGTCATCCTGCCGTTCTCCAATCGCACGTTGACCCAAAGGTCCAGCATGAATTATTACAACAGAGGGGTGACATATAAGTCCAAATAATTAATTTTTTTAAAAAACAGAAACATATACATGCATGCATGCATGCATACATACATACATACATACATACATATATACATAATCACTGCTTGGTGATTATGTATGTATGTATGTATGTATGTATGTATGTATGTATGTATGTACAATGTATACAATAATTGCCTTAGACTAAACCATACTTTATTGCCCTGCTGCTCCAGATGGTCCTGAAGGAATTGAGTTATCTGGATCCTTTTTCAATTCAATCCACAGTATGAAAACACCATTGATTGGGCTGATTGATAGCCTCTGAGGTGCTCAAAAGTCAATGGGGGAGTACATCCATCCTGGGCCTTCTCAATCTCTCAGCTCATTTGGATGTCATCCAATAGGGTATCTTTCTGGCCCAGCTCAGGGTTTTGAGAGTGAGAAGCCCAATGTTGTGATGGTTGCCCTTCTTTCTGCAGAAATGGTTCCAGTTAGTCAGTGTTTGCAGAAGGCCACTTTCTTGCAGGATGCCTCAAAGCTCTATCTTCTCCCACTTTTAATATCTTCCTGAAGCCACTATGGAAAGTATGCAAGGTCATCAGTATGTTGATGATGCTTAATTATATATCTCTGTCCTAGTTGAACAAGTAATCAAGGTTCTGTCCAAGGTCTGGAGGCTGATCTTCCCCATCATTGCAATTAGGTATTAAAAAAAAAACATTGGATCCAATAGGAGTCAGTTACCAGGACCAGAATTTTAGTCTTACAAGCTTTCAGAGCTCATGCTGAAGCTCATCCTCAGGGAAATTTTCTCTCCAAAATGTGTGCATTGGACTATTCCATGTGTAGAATTTATGCAGAGGTTTTGTGTGGCTTTTAGTTGTCAATTGGGATATTGATGGTCATGAAATCACTAGTGGTTGTTTCGGTGAGCATGATTGTTCCCAAGGTGTTGGGGCTAATATGATAGGAGAACTCACTTTATGAGGTGCAGTGTATATGTATATATAAGCTAATGTATTAATTGTTATGTAAATGGACATTTTTTTATTTTTCGTTATTGATGTATCCTGCTCATGACAGCAATATTTTGGGGAAGGGTTGTGTACTTTTAAAATTATGCTGAGAGTTTTTGTTGTTGTTGTTGTCTTTCTGTATTTAAAACAATTTTATCTAAACTTAAAGGTAGGACTGAAACAAGAAACAAATTGGATCAGAATTCAAACTAGGTATAGCCAGCCATCCTTTTCCTTCTCCTATTCTTATTTGTTTTATTTGACTGGAATCCACTGTGCTCTTTTTCTGCCAATATTTCTCTTTCCTCAAAAAGCTGCTGAGTTCATACTAGATAAATTTGGTTGCTTTCTCCTTTCTCCTTTTGGTTCATTCACAGCAATTTATTAACATTTTATTAAATTAACCTTCTCCTCTTCTTTTCTTTTGGTTTGTTTGAAAACCATTCCTTTGGTGCCAAATTTATCACTGAATTGTCTGTTCTTCTAATATCCGGGGCTCAAGGCCATCTAACTCTTTGTTTTCTCTCTTGCAAATAAGCTAATATCCTCTCCAACAAATTATTTCTTGTTGTTCTGTGCCCATTTATATTTTTGGAATGAGGCTGCTGAAGAGTGTGAACTTTCTTTCTTTCTTATATTACAGTCATAGTTTGTTAAGATAGTCATGAATTGGGAGAGTCATGTTAACAAGGTTAGCCAATGAATAGGCACAACAACTAAGTCAGCCAATGGGAGTTGAACACTTCTGAATCTGTGCAGAGAATCATAACTGAAAATTTAAGCTTAAGGCTGGGCATGGCTCAGCTCACTCTGCTCTCTTCTCCACTCTGTGTTCTACTTTCTGTATTCTTCCAATTTGAACTCTGCTGAAATGAAACTAACTGTTCTCTGCTGTCTGTAACTGCTTGAAGAAGAACTCTGCTAATGGTATTGTAGATTCATCTGTTATTGAATCCAGCTGAATCAACCATCTGTGTGTGCTTCTGGTTTTGAATTTTACAATAAACTTTAATATACACTGCTCAAAAAAATAAAGGTAACACTTAAACAACACAAAATAACTCCAAATAAATCAAACTTATGTGAAATCAAACTGTCCAATTAGGAAGCAACACTGATTGACAATCAATTTCACATGCTGTTGTGCACATTCAACTTTGTACAGAACAAAGTATTCAATGAGATTATTTCATTCATTCAGATCTAGGATGTGTTATTTGAGTGTTCCCTTTATTTTTTTTGAGCCGTATAGTTACCCTGCATATTTTCCAAAGAAACCCTTTTTTCTTTTCTAACAGTGTATCACATAAACAGAATTATAAATATAAACATATATGGTTACTCATAAATATCGATTCAACGGGTGTTCAATCATATACAAATGCATTCAATTGCAATGTTAATCTTGCAGCAGTTTGCAGCAGTTAGTGATGGGAGATGTAAAGCAAAATGAATGCAGAAAGACCTAGAAAAAATGAATAGATTTCTTTTTCTTTTAGCAGTCCCAGCTTTAAGTGCTTGCTTACATAGGGGCTTTGGAAACTAGGCCCCAAAGAGATCCACATGTTGTTAAGGCTACCGTTTACTACCCCTGCAATAGATTTACTTAACAGTTGAGATAAGGCTGCTGGCAGTTTGTTCAAAGGTTAAAAGCTTCTCTTTTATTGTGTGCCTCATTTGCTTCTGATTTTTTTTTTTTTGCCTTGTGCAGCTTATTTCCTGGGATTTGACCTCTGTTTTGCTTGACCACATTCTCACTGTTCTGGAGTCTGCAGGGCTACAAATCAGCAAGAAATATAAGATCAGTCCAATTCCTGCAACGTGCAGGAGAACACTAAAATGTGAAAAGATCAAATCTACACAAGCCGTTCATACCACAAAGGGATTTTGTAGACGCATTTATTGACGAGTCTCTCTGAACACTGTCCTAGATTTCAGTCTGCCCTAATAAGGCTAGATTTGAGTTTAAATTACTTCAGTGAACTCAATGGATATAACTTGGAAAAAACTGGAATGAAAATCCCAATTCACCCTTGAAGTTCATTTATAGTCGTTGGTGAATGACACTTTCCCTACCTTGACTATAAAGCAGGGTTATTGTAAAGATAAAAAGATAGGGAAGACCCAAAAGGCACGAGTCTGCGGAGAGGGGCAGCATACAAATCCAATAAATAATAATAATAATAATAATAATAATAATAATAATAATAATAATAATAATAATATTCTGGGAAAGAAAAATGACAAATAATAGTAATACATTCTTGCTTAGATCTGGTCTTCAGCTGAGGTGGCTGCTTCTCCTTTTCAGTACAGCTTCTCAGGAATTAATCTATAGATATTGGCAATTTCAAAAAATCCAGATTGACCAATAACTGTGATTTCTTTGAACAACCTTATGAACCTGCACCTTCCAGATAAGTTAGATTTCAGTTCTCCTGATTTCATCCACTAGGAATAAAGTCATTTGGGAACAATAGGACTTGGTTTCCCACTTATCTGGGCAACAGAAAATAGCCCCCAGCAAACAATGAAATATAGTTGCTAATATCTAACATTATTTCCAAAACGTCAGTGAGTCCCAAGTTTCTCATAACATGTTAGGAACAGTCATACTGAATCTCCTTATTGACATGTATTGCCGGTTATAAATCAGTGTGAACTAACAGACCACTACTTTCTTGTGTAAATAGATATCAGCAGCATTGATGTATGCTCAATTGCCAAGTAGCGGATATTGTGTTTTCTGCTTGCCAAACTCTAAGAGGAAATGAATGTTATCCATACAGCATAATTTATTATTTTTCTAACTCCAGAAATACTGAGTCAGGATTGACAGTAAAGCTGAGAGACAAAGTTTTTTAGTAGATGACATGTTATACAAAAATGAATGAAAAGAGAGAAAATAATTTGCAGTGGTGGCAAGGGGCAGGCGGTAGGGAAGGAACTGAAAAGTAGCTGATCTGGTTCAATTAAGTATTTCTGGAAGGTAATAGAATTAGGAAGGTTTTAAGAAAAGCATTGGAAAACAGTATTTAGAGCCTGAAGCAAAAAGTGCAACAGTAACACATATCCTTTGAGAGTAGCATGCCTTCAAACCTTGATTCCTAATGGCTGCCATGACGTTTTCTGGAGCTTTCATGGAGAACTATATGTCCCTGAAGGAGCGGGTCCAGATCAAGGACCAGACAGTGAATTCTGGCTGGTGAGTTTGGAAAAAGGAGAGCTGAAGAGATTACCCATCTGCACTCTGGATAGCTCTTTGCGGTAAATTCATGAGTTGCATGCAGGGATGGATTCCAATTTATTTTTTACTACCACTCTGTGAGCATAGCTTGATGGTCATGTGATGTGGGTGTGTCATTGTGGTCATGTGACTGAATGGGAGTGGTTTGGAACTCATGTGACTAGGCGGGAGTGACTTTGCAGACATGTGACTGGATGAGGATTGCTGGATGGTCATGTGACTGGGTGGTCATGGCCAACTTGACATCATTCACATCAAAGGTTAGGATTAGGGTGTCTGGCCTCTCCTCTCCTCTCCTCAAAGGCCTCAACGAGATACAATTACTCTGTCTATTTACTACTAATGAACGTCCAAAATATACTATTTAATGCTATGTATATATGACAGATGTGTAGATACATATTACACACAGGCACAAAAAGATACATTATCTACTATATATGCTGAAGGTGCATGTGAACACACACACACACACACACACACCTCTTCTAAAACTACACATTCACCCCACTTACTGCATTTGGAAAAACACCAAACATGTCCACTCTCTGCCACACATTTAACTATAACTTCTGTACATTAGAACATTAAACATGCCTTCAGATATTTTTCCCTAGCTAGCCATAACTGTTAGAACCAGGAAATGTAATAGGTTGAGTAAAATGTGGTAAAACTCACTTAACAATGCTCTTGCTTAGCAACAAAAAATTTGGGCTCAATTGTGACCATAAGTCGAGGACTATCTCTGCCTTCATCTCCATGGCAACCTTTTTCCTAGCAAACTCCTTTTTTCTGGCAATTTTCCTCTCTGTTAGAGGCAGCAAAATAATCAAGACAATTTAAGTTTTCCTACTACGGCTCAGGGTTGGATTAGATAACTGCCGAGATACCTTCCAGCCCTAAATTCCTGTGCTGTTTCAAAGTGTCTTCCAAAGCCACGTCAAGTGTCAGGGTTCATAATAATAACAACAGCAAAGTTGGACGGGACCTTGGAGGTCTTCTAGTCCAATCCCCTGCTCAGGCAGGAAACCCTACATCACTTCAGATATCCAATATCTTCTTAAAAACTTCCACTGTTGGGACATTTACAACTTCTGAAGCAAGCCGTTCCACTGATTAATTGTCTTCACTGTCAGGAAATTTCTCCTTAATTATAGGTCGCTTCTCTCCTTGATTAGTTTCCACCTATTGCTTTTTGTCCTATCCTTAGGTGCTTTGGAGAATAGTGTTACTCCCTCTTCTTTGTGGCAACCCCTGAGATATTGGAACACTGCTATCATGTCTCCTTTTCATTAAACTAAACCAGTTTCTGCAACCGTTTCTTCATATGCTTTAAGCTCCAGTCCCCTAATCATCTTTGTTGGAATTAAATTAGACACTTTCTTATGAATGTTGTTTGTATACTATTAAACAGTGTAGACTATTGGATTTTACAAAACAAAACAAAGGTAATATGAGCCAGGCTATCATGTTGTCTATAACTACAGAATGTCATTTGAGACAAAAGGAGCTTTAAAAAATGGTGGAGGGGAGCTTGTCTCCCCCCCCACTTTTGTTTGAAACACTTTCATTTTTGGATTATAATACCATAATGGCAACTACCAGAAAAATGACAAAATAGTAGAGGGAAGAAGAAGATTGCTTCAGCAACCTGCAGAGAGAGGAATTACACCAGATTTGCTTCAGAAAATGTTTGAATAACTTGGCTGTATCATTTGATACTAAACTGACTTCTAAGATGGCTTCTGAAGATGAAAGAGGAGATGAAAAAGAATTTAAAAAGATAGAAAGTTCAGTAAAACAAGTGTCTGGAAATGTAAAACAAATTAATGACAAAGGAGACATTTTGGAGAATAAGACAGAAGTTATATACAGAGAATTGGAAAGACAGATAATTTGGCTCTACTGGAGCTGAGAAGAAATTTTGTTTGAATTTTATAGGAAAAGTCTATTTGTGAGATATAGCAGCCTACATTCAATTAGATTGTTTTCTAACATTGAAGAATCTGGACCTAAATGATAGCTCAATTACTCGTCCAAAAGGAGAAGCATCCATAGATAACTTCATCATTGCAACCTTGCTCTCACATTGAAATCCCCATGTATTACACTACATTTACTTGGAAACTTATTCAGCTAAGAGTATAAAAGATATAAACCTGGTGCTAGGTGTGGGTGACCTGTGAATGGGTTGTTGAGGAGGAACATAGAAACTATTCAAAGATTGACAAAGATGGTACAGCATTCTTAACCTGAGGTGATTGTTTTACAACTTGAATGCATTAATTTAGAAGCTATAAATAGACCAAGAATGGCTATTGTCCTGAGCCTATGAGGTAATTCCAAAGAAGTTTCATGGGCAGAGCAAATAAGGCCAAATGGAACTCCCCACAGCTACTAACAACTCAGTTCCAAAGTTCTGATGGATGCAACCTCCCTTGTTGAGGTCACATGATCACATTTTGGACATTTGGCACCTGGCTTGCATTTATGGCTAGTTGGCATCCCGCAGTCCTATTGCCATGGTTTTTGTTGTTTTTGTTTGTTTCCAGCATTTACTTCATGTTTTTGCCTCCCTCCACAAAAAAAAGCCTATTGAAGAAAATTGATTTGTTTGATTATTGCGGCTTTACTTAACAACTGCGGCATTTACGTAGTGACCACAGCTAAACAACCACCACAAAAATAGCCATAAAACCAGACATAATTATGTGATGAGCTGTTAATGAGCACTATGACTTACCACCATAATTCCAGATTCAATTAAAGTTGTAAGTCAAGAATCACCAGTGGGATAAACATCTGAAAAGTCATAAAAGGGCTGTGTCACATTGATTAACTTGGTGTTTCCTGTATTTATATGAACGGTTTGGAGCACCTTTTTATTGTTTTGGGGGAGTGCTAAGCACTCAGAAAATGAGCTTGTCAGCTTTTCAATAGGAAGACAGTGGGAGGGTGGTAACATATTGAGAAACTCAGTTGCAGCAGTTACTGATTGAAGTATTGATTTAATTGCCTCAAGTTTGCATATAATTGCTGGTTTTCTGTAGAGAAGTTGTGAAGCAACTGAGCTGGTTATTTCTCATCCTCCATAGGTCGACTGATGACTGTATCTTCTCCTTAATTAAATCGAAAGTGTTGTGCCTCCTGTGCTTATCTGGACCTGACCTTGGAGTTGGTGGAGCATTCTGCTGTGTAGGTAATTGCTGGCTGAGTTTATGAACTCTGTGGTTTATGCCATCCTCTCTTCTGTGCTTGGCTCTCCTCCCAGAATTTTGCAGAAGCCTTACACTAGAATTGTGAAAGACACATATTCATATAATTTCAAATCCTCCTAGAATTTTTTTTTTAAGTTTAAAGATCATTCAAGGCAAATTGCCTAAAAATTAATATTATTCTTTCAAGTCCATGCCATCTCGAAAGCCAGGAGACTTCTGTAAACTCATTGGAATATACTCTATTCTAAAGGATTTGTGAGCGGCAGTGTAGGTTGCTCAACTATTTTGCCACCTGCCTTCATTAAGAGAATTAATTGAAATCTGGACCAAAATATGGGTGTCACTGCAAGACTAGCTCTTCCCTGACAGTTGCCATACACCAGAGGTTCTAACCAGTTCTGGAATATTGGTAGAGGCATTGTTATACTTACCTGAATGCTCATTCTTATGTAGGAGAGTTAGCCTCCAAGGATGGGTTTGACCTTATCTGATAGCCAATCAGGACTGAGTCTTAGAAAAGTATAAATAGTGCCCTCCATCTTAAATTCCCCCTCTTCGATAAAGGACGAAAGAACAGACTTTGCCTGCAGCTTCCAATTCTGTCAAAACTAATCTTACATAACAATTAGGACTAAACATTCTATGTAATAAGCAGAACCAATACTCATAATAAGATATGAATGATAACATATACACAAACTCACAGCCAGCCCAAACTCAAGAAAGGGCTGTCTTGGAGGCTAACTCTCCTACATGAGAATGGGCGCTCAGGTAAGTATAACAATGCCTGTTCTCCATGGTAGGAGGAGTTAGCCTCCAAGAATGGACATGCCAAAGCAGCCCATTTAGGGAGGGTAATTTAAGGCTGGCTGGGATGACCTTGCAACATGACCACGAGAGGCAAGACCTGATAGTCAAAGTCTGCCATTCCTATGTCAAAGGAATCAACCTTATGGTGACAGATAGAGAGCATAGGAGATGCCCAGGTGACTGCCCTACAAACCTCCTTGATCAGTGCTCGAACAGATCAAACTGTAGTGGTAGCTGCACTACATGTTGAATGGGCGGTGATTTCTCTAGGCTGAGATAGACCCGACAGGTCAGAATACAAGGGAACCACAAGGAAATCCTAACCCTGAGGGAAGGATTGGCTTGCAGGGAAATCAAATTGTATGTGCCTGCCAGCCTGCGATTAGAGATTCTCCAAAGGAATCATGACTCCAGACTAGGGGGCCACTTCAGTTTCCTGAAAACATTGCATCTGGTGCGGAGGCAGTTCTGGTGGCTCAGGATGATAGCAAAAGTCAAAGATTATGTGAGAAGTTGTGCCACCTGTGCTACCAGTAAACCTCCAGGATTGCTGCAGTAAGTTGCCAACCGTAGTAGACCCTGGGAAAAAATAGTGATGGATTTCATAGTGGAACTTCCTGAGAGCAACGGCAACACTGTTATTTGGACTGTCATTGATTTATTTTCCAAACAAGCCCATTTCATTGCTTGTTTGGGACTATTTACAGCCAGACATCTGGCTAAGTTATTCCTAAAACACATTTACTGGTTGCATGGAGTCCCCCATAGAATCATATCAGATCGGGGGATCCAATTCACCACCAGATTCTGGAGATAATTCATCCACACCATTGGTTCTACCCAAGGACCTAGCTCTGTGTTCCACCCTGCCACAAATGGAGCAGTTGAGAAAGCTAATGCCCTAATGCAACATTACCTGGCCGGTGACTTATCCCCGGCCCGTTTTGCCACAGGGCCAGGGAGACACGGCCCTCGGTGCACCCGCCATCTTGTTTTCGGCCGAGATCTCGGCCACCTTCTGGGAAGGCTTTGGCCTTCCAAATGATGTCATCCAGGGTGGAGCCTGCAGCCCTATAAAAGGGCTGGGCAGGCTCCAGGGCCTCCTTTTCACCGTGGATGCCAAGCAGCGAACATCCACCCACCCTCCCTATCTTTCAGTGTGCCGGTGAGGGTCGCCCTTATTGGGGGCCGAATAGGAATTTTTGGCGGTTGTGGTATTTTTCTGTGACCGTTTTTTCGCCTATTCCACACTGCAGTGATGGATATGCGGTTAGGGGGTGCTTCGCCCCTGTTTAGGTTAATTGGCATACCTTTGGTCATTTGGGTAGGCAGGTTAGGGGCGGAAAACTGGGTGGTGGTTTAACAACTGCGTGTTCTCCGTTGGGCATCTTTGGGGATGATTGACAGGTTCTCTCCAAAGGCTTGTGGTGGAAACGACCTGAGCAATTGGGGGGAACCTGTCTTTGGGTCCCGCCCATTGCTTTCCCCTTGTATGGGATAGACGGCGGGACCTCCCACATGCAAGTGCATGGCAGTGAGTCAGGTGAGGGCGTGGCCCCTCACCTGGATCAGCATGGAGCTACGCCCATATGTTACTCCGGAAGTTTTTTCTGACATCATTTTCCGCCCCGGAAGCAATTGTTTGACCCTGCGGCTCCTTGTTTAGGGTTATAGTTAATTTATGCAAATTTATTTGAATAAATTATGCAAATTTAATTAATAAAAATGACCCATTTTAAATCCAGCTCTTGTGTCCGTGTCGTTACTCCACCTCTGCTGCAATACCTCAGATGTGAGTTACCAGTAAAACAATTGGGCTGAACTTCTGCCTTTTGCGGAAGAAGTATACAACAACTCTGTACACAGCAGTACGGGACTAACTCCTTTCCAGGTCACCAGTGGACAAGATCTCGTTCCCATGCTGGAACTACCTACAGAACCTCCCTCATCCATCACGTTGGTGGAATGGGTGGAGAAACTGAAGAGAGGATGGGAGGACACCAAGAAAGCACTGGTGGAGGCAGCACAAGCCTACAAGAAACAAGCAGATGAACACTGATCTCTCCAACCCCCTTTTAGAGTGGGAGATAAAGTTTTCCTGTCAACCAAATACATTCGGTTAAGGCTGCCTAGCAAAAAAATAGGTCCTACCTTTCTAGGCCTTTTCCCAATTGTGAAGGTAATCAACCCAGTCATGGTGCAGCTTGCATTGCCTTGAATCCTAGGGAGGATCCACACTGTATTCCACTGCAGCCTGCTAAAGCCGGTGATCAGGTCCAACATTAGGCTACGTACATAGTCACCCCCTCTATTACTACAGGAGAAAACCCATTATGAAATTAAAAAGATTTTGGATTCCTGAATTTTCCAGGGTAATTTACAGTACTTGATTCATTGGAAGGGGTACCCTCTGTCGGAGGCTACCTGGGTTAAGAGTTGGGATGTCAAGGTTGATAGGTTAAGCAGTTCCATGAAAATTACCCGACCAAGCCTAAGTGTTCCCATGGAAGGAGAGGGGAGAAGGGTTTAAAAGCAGTACTAACCCCTATGTGTTTTATTCTATTGTTTCAGGAGATAGTTTTTTGTGAAGGGTGGGCCACCTGTCAGGTAAAAGCCGTCATGTGGAGTTAGAGGCTTTGGCCTGCCACACTAGCACAGTATTAGGGGAATTGGGAGGGGTAGTTGAATGAGAAAAGAGTTACTAGCCACAACAAATTCCTTTCTTAGTGTCCAAGGTCATATTTTGTTCTGCATCAACTGAACAAAAGAGGAAGTCGGTGGAATCCCTGGACTCGGACTGGTCCTCGTGATGAACTTGTGGGTGTGGGGATGTGGGATGAACCTTAACCTGAGTGGAGTACTGAAAAGAAGTTAGTATCAGAATGGCAATGGTGTGACCAACATGGCTCTGATAATAAATCAAACCTTCTGTGAGATAACTGGACTGGAATCTGATTTATTTCTCAGATGCTATTCGGGGCATTGACATTAGCACTATTCCAGTACTTTGTGGAGTTTTTCCTAATTTATGCATAATATTACTCTATTTAAATGCATAATAATTCAATGTTTTGTACTATTTGCCATTTCTCCCTTTAAAGAAAATGGCTGCCATCATAAAGATACAGCAAAGCAAGGAATGGTGGCCTAGAAAGGTCCTCCAAAATGGTCACCATCAATTTACTACTTCCAAAATGGCCACCTCAGCTCTATGGTGCTCTGCAAAATGGCTGCCACCCTTTACCAGTTCCAAAATGGCTGCCTCAGCTCTATGGTGCCCTCCAAAATGGCCACTGCCATGAATCCCTCTTAAAATGGCTACCTTGGCTTCATGTTGTCCTTAAAAATGGTCACCAACCACATGGAGAGGGAGTTAATGAATTCAAAATGGCCGCTGATCACACAGCCTGATTCAGAAGGGCTTGGCTGTCAAGGAGGCAGGAGTGCTGCAGGGCCTCAACTGAGGAAAAGGCCGAAGCAAGAAGAAATGGCGGGATCATTGCTGGGCAGTCCTCCAAAGACTGCAGGCATGTGATTGCTAAGGTAGGCGACAGAGCGTTGGTAGATCTGAGGCCCGTAGTGATGCAGTCCACTGGAGAGATGAGGAGTGTCCTTTTTTTTTGCATGGATAAAGGCAGCAATCAATAGGAAGCCTGAACTCCTGAAGGAAGCTTTATGGTTTTGGCATAACGCCACGGCAGTGATCCCTTAGCCATTCGCCAGGCTTCAAAAGGAAGGCTTGAAAAAGCCAGCCTGATGAAGGAAAGGCCAAGGATTAATTTGGAAGGGCTAGGCAAACCATGAACGGAATCGAGGGCCCTATCCCAAGTAGTGGCCATAGCACCTGAAGCTAAGGCCTGCCCAACTTATCTCTCCACATTACCACCATCCATTGGGAGGTAAATCTTCTCCAAGCCAGACCTCATCCCACTTCCCCCTACCTCGCAACTGGCATGTGGCAGTAACAAATGTGCAGGCGTTCAGCTGGAGTAATGCACGACAGCTGGAATTCAAAATCCCAGGTCTGCCTCAACCCAACTTTAGGCCAGATTGGTGTTAGGGAAGCTTGTAGGGGGAAGGAACCCATGAGTAAAGGTGGTAAAAGTAGATGGCAGATATATGTAGAAAGGAACTCTTGACTGAAATGATTGCTTGAAGCAAAGACATGTGCCCTGGGATAGGACTGAGTCGAAGAGGGGGAAAATAAGATGGAGGGCACTATTTATACTTTTCTAAGACTTAGTCCTGATTGGCTATCGGCGAAGGTCAATCTCATCTTTGGAGGCTAACTCCTCCTACCATGGAGAACATTGAGTAATTTGGAGAATTGGCAGTGAAATTTTTGAGGAATTTGGAGTACTGGCAAATACCACCTCTGACTGCCCCTGCCCCCATCTATTATCTGCCTTCCGAGTCCCAGCCAATCAGGAGGAAATAGGGATTTTGCATTTACCTTCCCATGGAGTGGGGTGGGAATGGAGATTTTACAATATCCTTCCCCTGCCGCCCCCATGCCCACCAAGCCACACCATGCCCACAGAACCTATAGTAAAAAAAATTGAAGCCCACCACTGCCATACACATAGGGACTTGTTGCAGCATAAGGATTTTGAATAATTTCCCGAATAACTGAGTTAGCAGCTGACTTCTTAACAGTTTTAATTACATGTTTTTCCATTATAGCCAATGTGTTCATCTATTTCAGGCTGGTATCTAATAGATGATCAAAAATGACAGTAACTATCTTAGCAGTTAAAAGGCAATCCTTAGCCAATCCACATCCATATTTAAATTACTTGTGGCTTTAAATGTGTCCACTCCTCTATTCCCTACAGAAGCCTCATCATTGTCATTGGAGGAAGGGAGATCATGACTTGGATAAGGGATAGGATTTATGAGTGAAGATTGCAAAGGAAAGGAAAAGAGGAGTTATCTGCTACATCCTTGTGTTGGAATAAACCCTTCAATTATAACTGTCTGAAAGCTTAGGCTATTCAGAATACTTGGAATTTTCTCTTTGTGACATCTCAGGCTTGTTTAAAAGATTAAAAGAATCTTTTAATTCTTCTTTATTCCTGCCTTGTGGCCATCACTGCTTCATACCTTCAGTAAGTGTTAGGAACACTTAGATTGCAGGCTCTAAAATACCAACTAATTAATTCTAAAGTTCTAAAATTACTAAATCTAGTACAGGGGAATAAAATTGCTAATTGACATTAAATAAAATATCTAAGTAAACTATTTTAAAGCTAAATAAAAGTAGCTAAACTACAAGAGTAAAAAGCTCACTAAAATGTTGTCATTCTGATTATTTCCTCAGACAATATAGATTATGGGCCCCAGGTCTGAAAATGATAATCTCTCTTTAATTCCCACTTGCAATGTTAGGCAAGGCCTACAATAATTAGGAACCAAGTTAAAACCCATTTAAAATGCCAGATATCTTTTAGGTTCCATTGTGACTTAAAGGCATGCTCAGACCCAACTGTCCGATGAGATAGTAGTATATTTGATGTATATCATGACCTCATAATTAAGCTCCAATCTTTTGTAGGAAAGGCAAATATCAATATGTTCAGAAAGGGACAGCAGTCTAATAGGTGGTCTGAAAAATCTTGCCTTGTCACCAAATCAACATTATTGGACACCAAAACAACATTACTGGACAAGCATTAAGTGTTGTACCTCATTATTCTTGACAAATGTATATTTTCTTTTATGTACACTGAAAGCATATGCACCAGACAAATTCCTTGTGTGTCTAATCACACTTGGCTAATAAAGAATTCTATCTATCTATGCTGCCTTACTCAAGGTAAATTAATTAGTCACCATCCAAGAAATACAAAAGACAATATAAGGCCCTGCTCACCACCACCCCCAACCATCAAGATCAGAAGGGGGGCGGGAATGGTCACAATTAAAGCTACAAAGGCCAAAAATACTTCCTGTTTTGGCATATGATAACAAACTATTACATAGCAACATTACACAATTACAATATAGAATGCCCTAAAGTACTGGGGTGCACCACTTCCCAGACTTTATTGTGATCCATATACTAGCACCTAAATGATGGATATAGCATTATCTTCACTGTTACATGGTCCCCAGTCACATGTAAGGAAGTCAAAAATCTCATTAACTAGCTGAAGTGTAGTACCCCCCCCCCCCTTTGACTGTACCCACCCTCAGCTAATTAAATGCTATTCAACTTGGTAAACCTCTGTCCTGGCTTCTTTATTTTCATACATTAGCTACCCAGTCAAAATTCCAGAGGACTGGGGGAAAGCCATAATTGTATCTTTATATTAAAAAGGTGATTGGAATGATCTGGCTATTAAAAGCCAATAAAAGCATCATTATTAAACTATATACCAAGTAGTTATTTATGAAATTCTAAACCTGGGTAACAGGAAAGGAGATAATCAACCCTGAGCAAACAGGGTTTTTACCAGGACAATCTACTGCCTAGTGCTTCAACAAATATACAAACCACTCTGAATTGATGCGTATGGAAATTCTCAATCATCCAGATCATAGTTGTCTCAAAGATATGTGTGTGTGGGAGTGTGTGTGTGTTTTAGACACCCTCATTTGAATCTACGCTCAATCTTTATTGACTTTAAGGCAGCTTTTAATTAAATCTCAATGGTAAGATTGTGGAATAGTCTGAGCAGATCCTCTACAGTAGGGGTGTCAAACTCACATTGTCATGGCAGCAACACATGATGTATCAGTACTTTCCCCCCAATTTGCTAAACCGGGTGTGGGTGTGGCCAGTGAATTATACATTCAGCCTGCAGGCCCGGAGTTTGCAGCCCTGTTCCACAGACAAAAGACTCTTGTTCCTAATTCATAAATGACAGGTAGCCATTGATGTACTACCCTAACTGAGCCCAAAATGTCTGTTGCTAAATAAAACAGTTGTTAAGAAAGTTTTAAGCCCCATTTTACAAATTTTCTTGCCACGGTTGTTAAGCGAATCACTGCAGTATGGAATCCACTTCCTGGATTCCATGGAATCCAGGAAGTGATTACCTTGGCGTCCTTAGCAACCTGCCGGTGATGTCAAAGCTCCACCCCTGGAATCTCTTCATGGGAGGGATTCCCCAGCTCCTTCAAAGGGAGGTCTTCACGTAAAAATAAACATTGTTATTTTTACAAAAAAGGATGCCACAGCGGCGCTGCAAGCAAAGGGCGGTCCTTTCACATAAAAATAAATATGCTGGTGACGTCAAAGCTCCGAACGCCAAACACGACCCTGAACTTTGCCCGAAGTTTGAAGAAATTTCGGGTTCGTGGTCGGCATACCGAACACCGCAATATTCAGTATGGACCCGAATTGTGCGGGTTCGGTTTGCCCATCACTAGTCATGAGTAATTTTTTTCAGTGCCATGATAATTTTGAACTACCCCAATACAAACTGTTGTAAATCAAGGACTACGTAATTCATCCGTAGAGTAAGATATAATTGGAGAAAGGACTTTTCTGGCTTCAGACTTTCAAGAAGGTGCAACTACGATGTATTCTAGCACCATTGCTTTTCAAGTGTTGATTTAAAACCCTTTAGAAGATTGATATCAATGCACCTAAATCAGCTGGTAGATATCATCCAATTTTGCTCTACACTGATGATGCAGTTCTTCTCTCCTTGTCTTTTATAGGCAGGAAGTAGACACTAAAAATTCTGGTATCCTACTGTAATGAAAAACAATTAATAATCAATTGCAATTAATCTAAAGTCATATTTTTTCTAACAAAAGACAAAAGCACAAATGGGAAATTGATTCCCATGAATTAGAGCAAATGTTTTAAATACTCGGGTATAGTATTTCAGGCCTCTAGGAAATTAACAGCCCAGGTAAATTATGCCACTTCTATTGCCCAAAAGCACACACAAGCTGTAACTAAATTTTATAGGCCACAGGGGGCAAGTTGCATCCCAGCAGCAATCAAATTGTTGCCAAGAATTTAGGTTCAGGCTTGGACTAGAATTCTACTGGTAATCTCAGAATTTGGAACCATACCCAGGGATCCAAATCTTTGATCTCAGAACCACCTTTGATTGAACAAGAAGTTATGCAACCTTAAATATGTAGGAAATGAATATGGGATTTGAACATTCTTCAGCAAGAGCATCAATAGACATATATTCAAATGATCTTTTTTAAATTCATGGCATTGTTTCAGGAATTTAATCTGTAAAGATAATAAGAATAAGAATATGGAATATTCTGGTCAAATGTATATTTGGATATATTTGGATAATTGTATAGATTATTCTTAAATTTATTGCTTTATTGACAGAATTTAATAGAAAAACATGTTCTTCTAAATATTCAAACTTTTATCTTTAAGTCTTTAATACAGTGATGGCGAACCTATGGCACGGTGGCACTCAGAGCCATATCTGCTGGCACACAAGCCATTGCCTTAGCTCAGCTCCAATGTGCATGTGTGTGCCGGCCAGCTGAGTTTTGGCTCGCACAGAGGCTCTGTGGGGGCATTTTTGGCTTCCAGAGAGCTTCCGGGGGAATGGGCAAGGGAATGTTTACCTTCCCCTGGCTCCAAGGAAGCCTTTGGAGCCTGGGGAAGGCAAAACATGAGCCTACTGGGTCCACCAGAAATTAGGAAACAGGCTGTTTCTGGCCTCTGGGGTGCAGGGAAAGCTGTTTTTCCCCTCCTCAGGCATTGAATTATGGATGTGGTCACTCGTATAGGCATGATAGCGCGCGCCCATGATCTTTCAGCACTAGTACATTGGATAGCATATCTTTTGTTTCATTGTTTGGCAAGTTTAATTTCCTGAATTACCCTGAATTTTATCAGTTTGACTTCTATTTTTTTTTAAAAAGCAACATGATAAAATGCAGAAGTGAGTAAAAAGCAAATAAGATTCTACATTTTAGCATTTTGCTTTGGGGTAATGTTTTTAGATGTTTGTTTTGTACAACAGTGTTTCTTCATATGTGACTGAAAGAATTGGGATTTTTTTTAAATGTATGTGACTGTGGGTGAGTTTGCTCAAATGATATAAGAACATTTAACTCAGAAAAGTTGCACTCCATGTGAAAAATGCATCATTAACATGCTGAACCTCACCTAATCAACCCTTATGTTCAGGGCTCCTGCCAGGCATTCTTGTATGACATAGATTAACACATAATGAAAGACTGCTGTTCATAGTTCAGGCAGCTGTAAACAGTCTCAAAAAATAAAAGAAATCACATTGCAAATGACTGCTAGTCACAGTGGGCATGTTCTTAAGGAATTCTGATAAAAATCCAGACATCATTTACATGCTGCAAACTTTAATCATAATTAGCAATCCTGCGCTGGAGGAAAGAGTTTTGAAACTCTGAGATTCTTTGCATCAGAAATCCACCCAAAAGTGCTTTTCAGAGCTTCTTGCTGTGGTACTTCCCTATAACACAGTTATTTCCCCCCTTTTTTGCAGTGTGTTCTCTCAGTGGTTTTCAGAAAGTGTTTCAAGATATTAAAGGTTAGCGGGGGGATCAATAGATATCTGGTGTGTTAATAGGTTGATTTTTCTGGCCTATTGGGAGATTTTATTTTATTTTTTTCATTTTACATCCTTTCATATGCAATTTTTACTAACATTGATCATTTTGTGCATAACTAGATTTGGTTATCTGTTTACAAAATATTGTAAATTCTGCTGAGAGAATATTAAAATTGTTCTGATTCCTGCAATTTTAATATATTAAAATTAGTAAGTGGTCCTTAATACATTCCAGGCTGGTAAAAACTGTGTTTCCTTTCCCAGCCTCATCACAATAAATGTATCAAATATGTCCAATGTGTATGCCACCATAGTAATAATAACATTTAAAAATCTTAGAATATTTACTTTTGCTCTATTATACTAATAAATGTTATTATTGTGGAAAAATAAATGCACTTCACTACCTCTTTTGAAAAGATCACTAAATATTTGTAGGTTTTAAAAACAACAGCAACATAGGAATATAAACTAAGTTGGAAATAATTTTAGACCCATATGAAATCCACCACTCCCAAGTTGCTCAAAATGTTATGTGAAGTCGGTAGTTCTAATCTGAAATAGGGGTATCTGTTGTGATGGTCACTGAGTTCAAAATGGTGGATACAACTAGGCACATCTCTTTGTAAAGTGCATTTCCCACCTTGTACAATAGTGTAAAAATGGGTGAGACTTCTATTACCAAACTGTACCCACTATTTTGAAGCCAGTAAGCATCACTGTGGATACCTGTGCCTTGAAATACTATGACAACCCATTCTGACAAAGACAGTTTGACAATTTTGCTCTGTGACCTTGTGAAATCTTATGGAAAATGTCTGAAAGGTTTGGTATTCTAGCTTGGCATTTTGTGAAGGTGCAGTGACCTAGTGTAAAGCTAAAGCAATTGTTGATCTTAAAATATTTCAGCTATAAATCTTAACTGATAAGTTATGTTAATTTAATTTTCAAGTAGTATATGAGTCATGGATGGCAACAATTTATCTTCTGGAGATTAAGGCATCATTACAAATTCCTGATATATCCATTAAAAGTTTCTTCAAAACATTCCTTTATTGTAGGTAAACTAGATCTCAAAACACATTACTGCTTTTACAAGTTTAAAGCATTAACATTCTGGAACACAAGTGGTGACTATTTAGCTCAAATACAATAGGTATTTTTCACTATGTCTCCAATTCCCTTCCCAAGAAACATATTGTTGTAGGTTCTGTAAAGCTTTCCAATATCTACTAATGCATAGCATAAGTAACAATTTAGTCAGTGACTAAAACTGAAGAAAGAAAATTTTAAAAATAGCAATTTAATAACTACCAAGGCCATTCTATAGAAGTAGAGAAAGGATGGGCAATGATGTGACTTGCTAGCCAAGAAAAGAGAAAGAGAATGAAGCAGGGGATTTGAAAACCTACCTAAATAAATCTTTGCCTTTACTTCTTTATGCTTGTCTAGAACTCTGGAAAGAGCAATGAAAACTCTTTACATCAGATCAATACAAAAGGTAAACAAAAACTTTTTCTCAGAAATGGCAAATGCTTTATTGTACAGCAACCTCCAGAAATGAAATGCAGCCTTCTTTGCCCTGCCATTGAGGTATTGTCTCTTTCTCAGATAACAGTTTTCCCAAATCCTGCCTTTCTCTTCCTTTACACCAGAGCTGTTGAAGTACTGTGGTTAAATATATGTGTGTGTGTGTATGCATGCATATATACATACATACACATATACACATATGCATACATACAAATATACTAATGTGGTATATACGTGTATATGGCATATCATATTAATATATGCCATATATATCTAAGCCTTATTTACACAACCAAATAAATATATGCATAATTCAAGCCTTTAGGTGCTGATGGATCAGAACTGGAAAATATTTGGCCATTCCCACACTAGAAATTTTATACATATATAAATATGATCTTAAGCATTAATATCTAAGTAAATGACTACTAATCTACTTTGTCTATTTATATCCCATTCTACTCAACAGGCATGTATTACTACTTCCAGGTAATTTGATAGCAGACAATATACTGTTTTGAATGAGCAAAGTTTGAAGACCCAAATGTATTAGAGCCTTTGACTTAAAGTGTAAAGGGTCAGCAAACAGTAGATCACACCCATGGGCCTCCATTTTTTTCCTGGTCTATGTATTTCTTTGAATATACTTAAAAGCATTTATATATTGAATTAAATCTGCCTGATTCCTATGATACTTCAAGTAATAAAATGTTGTTTTTAAAAATTGCTTTTGGAGAAATAGCTTTCACAATATAAGGTTTTCTTTTTAAAAAAATAACTAATAATCTCCTCTGTAACGTTAAATTTTCCCCTTCCTTCTTAGAATGTAGTTATTGGAAGACATCAGCAATTCTTCACCCCATTACGTTATGGCCATCATAGTTTAATTTACCAGAACTGCAGAAGTCACTGTTTAATATGTCATGTGTAAAATTTGATTTTCTCCAGTAATAAAAGGTTTTTCTTAATGAGTTTAAAATTAGTTTGGGCATTTGAATTTGGATACCTAAGTGAAATATCCAAATGAGGTGATTAAAACAATGAAATGCTAGAATGAAACCTAGGGAGAAAAGCAGACAAAATAAAATTGTCTATTTGAAGAAGCAAGAAATCTGTAATTCCACTTGGAAATTTAAAACTCACTGTGGAGAGAATAGTAGATGTTTGAGGAAGGCAGTGGAAGAAAATGGCTGAGATTATATATGTGCCATATGCTGCAATGCCAATGGGTATCACTGATGCCTTAGGCAGTATGCTGAGTTGGAACCTACTTCCTGTGCTTTTCTGTGACACCAAGAATAATGCCAGAAGTTGCTATTATTATTCTCAACTAAGTATTACACATAATAAGGCACAGGAATAAAAGCCAGGTTCTGTGAAGAGTTAAGCGGCATTACTGAGCCTCAAAATTTGGAACCACAATATTGTAACTATTCTAGCTATTTCAAGAATTAATCAGGAGGGAGTATAACCTTTTCATTCATTCATTCATTCATTCATTCATTTGTTCATTCATTCATTTGTTCATTCATTCATTTGTTCATTCATTTGTTTGTATATTCAATTTTGTCACTGCCCAGCTACAGAATTATGTTTCTCACTAAATATTTCCTTTGGCCAATAAGTGATAGCCAACAACTAAAGGCAATTCACAGAGTACTATTTTCTACAGTTTAATCATTCATAGAACAAAGTGCACATGGTCATATGAGTGTATCTGATCCAAATATCACACTGTAAACAAGTGCCTTATGTAAATGGTGTTTATTAAGTGGTCCTACCAGCATAATGCCTTTGTGGTACAGCAGAAGGAACTCAACAACCTTTAAAGCATGTTCACTTATTACACTAGAAAATGTGTTTCCCTAAATTGTCCCACATTATGGGGAGGGGGGTATTAAATATAAAAATGGATAGCTGCAAAGCAGCATTTTGTTTATTACATAGTACAGTAGGCATAATTCATTTATACAGGAAGGTTTGGTTTACATTTTATGCATAAAACAAGAAGCATTCTTGCAAATTCCCATTCTTGAAATCATCTTCAATAATAGCAGTAAGTTCCCGCTCCCTTAAAATGGCATTTTAAAAATCTAGATCAAGGGTCTATTAGGAAGGAATTTATTTTCTATATATAATTCCATGTCCCAGAGTTATTTAACTGTATTATATACATTATTTTAACCCTACTGTTTCATTTTAGTTAAAAATTATTTGGTCTTAAAACACTAAAGCAGCAATTGCAGCAATTGCAGTCTTCGGAGAGGGGCAGCATACAAATCCAAATAATTAATAAATAAATAAATAAATAGATAGATAGATAGATAGATAGATAGATAGATAGGTAGGTAGGTAGGTAGGTAGGTAGGTAGATAGATAGATAGATAGATAGATAGATAGATAGATAGATAGATAGATAGATAGATAGATAGATAGATAGATAGATAGATAAATAAATTTAGTATCATCTTTTGACTAATGATCAAATTGAACATTTGGTCCAAAACAATTAAGTAAATTATCCCTGGTGAAAATAAGGTGTTGATTCTTGTTCTCTTACATGGAAATTTTAGTTCATAGCAAATGAATTGCACTTTCAAATATGGCACCTTCTTTTTGACTACCAGGGCAAATGGTGAGAAATAGATATGGAATGGATCTTCATGTACTGCCACACTGTATCTCTCTTTCAAATACCCAGTTGGTTATCTCTCTTTCAGATCTTCAGTTTGTTAAATGACCTTCCTTATGAAATAAGGTGACTTCCTCTTTTCATTCTTTTTTCACTTCAGACTTCAGTTTTTTTCCTCTTTTCAACATGTAGTTTAGAAAGAGATGAGGATGTAATATCTTCATATATTTCTTGACAATGCTAGCTTCTACTTCAAATATAATGAACATCTCAAAGTATTTCTGCTACCTGGACTAAAAACATAACCTGAATCCAAGACAACAACATTTATCTGGATTATGAGCAATTTTAATGGGATTCTGCTACTCAATATTACTCTTTATTCTTTCAGCCCTCTGATTATGTTGAAAAGCATATTATCTAAGAAGAGGTCCTGCTGAATTCAATTTTCCAATGCAATCAGCTCTTTGAATGGGATAGTGTTTTGTGAGCCTTTTAGAAGACAATAGCTACACATATTTTCTATATATGCTACAGGGATGACAACAACAGAGGTACAGATTCTCTCTTATGCCTTCTGGGTCTTTTAACATGCCTAAAATTAATGGAAACATGTTGAACAGTTTGGAAAATCTTCAGTAGGCCTGAAATATTTGGCAAATGATTCAGAGCTACTCATTAAAGTGTGGTAAATGGAGTAGAATGTGCTCTCTAGCTGAGAAATCAAATATCTCCAAAAAATGTAATGCCTCTATTTAGAAAACAATTGCAATGCCATCATTTTCTTATCCCCTTTACATTTTAGTTAGTGACTGCATACTGGTACATTTGTTTTAAAACATTTTCTACTTCATTGATTAGATATGTCCTGAGAAAATAAAGAAAGGGAGGGAGGGAGGGAGGGAGGAAGGAAGGGAGGGAGGGAGGGAGGGAGGAAGGAAGGAAGGGAGGAAGGAAGGAAGGAAGGAAGGAATTTTTAAAAAATTAATTCGCACTTTTTTCATATAATTCCTTGGCATGGAATATTAACCAGCTTTTTCTGGTACCAAAAAAAAAGAGAAAATAAGAAAATAAGACAGAAGTGTACCCTCGTGTTTGTGTTGGAAGCATCAAGGTACTTATGGGTTGAAAGGATTAGTTGATGACATCACTGTTGTCCAGGTGAGATGCTCAGTTCAGGGCTCCTTTCATGTCCCTGTTAATGTGCCCACTAAAGTGGTACTTATCTACTTGCAATTGCACACTTTGAAACTGCAAGGTCAGCAGGAACTGAAGCAAATGATGGAAGCTCACCCCATCACACAGTAGTACTCAGATCTTGAACACAAACTTGCTGATCATCAAGCCAACGTCCTAACCATGTGAGCCACCGTGCTCCTACAGAGTGTATCCAGAAGATTAACAATATTAAAAAGGTGCTCTATCCATATCCTTATCTCACTCTTGTTCTCATTGTTCTCTTGTCCTCATTTTCAGGGCTCAAGAATTAACTTTAATAGATAGAAAGAGGTCATAGTTGTGGGCAATGGGTTAGGGATAGATACACTTTAGTTGTTTTAACTCCTTTAAATCTTTGTGTATATTGGAAATTGATGAAGCAAATATTTGGAGATTCATGTTAGCTCACAAACATGATGCATACTTAGTCGCTAATTTTATAGCTTCCAAAGCACAAGACAAAATTAGATAAGAAAAGTCCAAAAGCTTTGCCATGATTATTCTCTGCCCCTTTTGCTGCCTTTACCCTTTTCTACCTAATAATGTCTAATACAAATCTTATGGCAAAGAACTTTACAGCTTTATACTGAAATTCCTTTTGCAGGGCTTGTTAGGATGAAGTAAGGTTAAGGCCTATGTAATGTTGGAAGTCCTTTCATGCACCATAATTAGATCAAAGGCTACTTGGTAACTGTGTGAGGTTTGCTGGTTGAAAAGAGAATCAGGAGAGAAGATGAAATGGCACATCGTAGGAGGTGAAAAGATGGCTGGCTGCAACCCTGAAAAACAGAACTTTCCATAGTGCTTCTTTTTTGCAGTGCTGCTCTCTGATGCATATTAATAGCAAGATGGTTATCAAATTCCACAGGCATCTGAAGCCTTCAACATAACTTGTTTGGTTTGTTTTCCTTTTAAGCTTGGAATTTTCAAACATTTAAACAGCAGGCAGGAAGCAAGGATTGGCTGACAGGGTGTCATGTCACTATCACTTTTATTTCTGGGCTGAAAAAGTTCCCTTTCCTAGTACGCCTACTTATTTGGCTCTATGGAGCATGAAAATTCACAATTGGACTTAATTTTGGGCTTATACTGAAAGATATGAATCAGCCATAGTTAAAAGTAGATGCTGTGACGGCTCCTCCTCCTCCTCCTTCCTCTTCTTCTTCCTCTTCCACTCCATCCTCCTCCTCCCCCTTTCCCTCCCCCTATCTCCTCTGTTAATACATTTTCATAAACCATGATTTGGGGGGAAGGTCCCAAGCTGTGTATTTCATTTTCTATTTCAGCTTGCTATATTTAGTCTGGAAGTGTAATTTGGGAAACAGATGCAGTCACTTTTAAATTCTAGAACTTTTAACGCTATTCAAACTGCTCTTGAATTAAATTTCATTGCTGAATTTTGTTCAGCATTTGACATATTCATTATGCAGTGCAGTCTTTGTAGTTGCTAGCTTAAACATGTTTACACTCCGGGAATGGGGCAAACTAGCTTCCCCCTCCTTTAAAAGTCCTTCTTAATGGTTGACACAAAAATGTATATCCATATTTCCCACTAGTATTTGTATGGATTGAAAATTGAAGTAAAAAATTCCCCATAGAAGGGGAGGAAAATATATCCCAAAGGCCCAAGGCCTCTAAACATTTTTTTTCTGTCTGTTATGGTTGGCTCTGGGCCAGCTCCTGCCCCAAAGACTGTGGGGGTGGATGTGGGTGAATCCTCCCAGTGTCAGAGGCCAGTTTTACTGCCGACTGCTTATGGCAGCGAAGTGTCTGAAGCAGATACTGAAATTGAAATGGGATCCTCAGAGGGGGTATTGGCAGACAGCCCATTAGGTAGTTGCCCCATGAGTGTTTCATCATCGTTGTCATCACTGTATTCGGAAGGAGAGACATTCATTGATGTGCACAGACACAGGGCAATGTCTAGGAAAGAGCAACTGCGTAAATACTACAGGAAATAAGGTAGATCACCCGTGGCTGGGTGTAATTAGACTAATTGGGGCTGCTGTTAAATAGTCAGCATTCTGGCCTCTGGGTGTGGAAGTTTATCCATTCGGTAAAAGAGTACGTGTATTTTGTATCAGGATTCTACAAGGACTCTCTTTGAACTGTTTCTAGGACTTTTGAACTAAATCATAGTCAAGTTGTGACTTTGAGAACTGTTGAAGTAGAGTGGCTGTGACATCTTCACAGCTGCTTGTTATCTGCTTTCTGTTTGTTTATTGTTCTTCACAGCATTCAAGGTGGTTGCTTTGAAGGTGAGCATTTTGCCTGACTAAAAGTGTGTTTGGCTCCTCTTTTACTTTCAATAAAAAAGTGTTATTGACTTACAACTATGTGTGTCTGAATTCCTACCTTTGAACTTAATTGAGGGCTCATGCCGAGCAGTCCGGCAGAACACCGTCAAGCCCAAACACAGAGACAATACAGGAAGTTGAGTTTAACCCATTATTTTTCTTACACCTAATGGACAGAATCTTGTCAAATTAAATCTATAACCTTCTACCCTATCTGGTGTATCATGAGAGATTCATTGTTGTGGCTATCCTGACCCTTTCCTCCTTTCCCATCCAGCTTGGGACTGCACAGCCTCTTCATCCAGGCTTCTCTAAAGGAAGCCTCTGTTTTGCCAAAATTCCCTCCCATTATTCTTCCAGATACACGTTCCATCACTTTTTCTGAACACGGAATTTTGCTTCTTACCATTTTGAAGCAAAACAAAAACAATAAACACCACATGGAAGTAAAATCCTAAGATAATTTAACCTACTTTCCCAAAAAATAAAGAAACCCATAAAGCTACCCTCAAACTAAAAAAACCCCTTACCCACATCCTGATATGTGTACAAGCAGAGAGTTGAGGTTTCCTTCTTATGAAGACATTGCGTGAAAGTGAGTGGAAATGAGCATTTTCTGTTGGAGTTTCTCTCCTTTGGAATAATTTTGTCTCAATTTAAGACTGCCCCTCCCCTTCTAATTTTCTGGAAGCTTGTTAAAATCTAGAATACTTTCATAAAAATAGCATACTACATTTCTATGAGTGAATTGTTCTACTGTCAACCAGAATTATCAATATTTATTTTGTCCTTCACATTGATTTATTGTTTTGTTATATTGTATTATTATATTTATTATTACTGTGCAGATCATTATATACAGCTTGGTGTCTATTGTGACTAATGTGATATATAGATAGATAGAGATAGAGAGGGGGAGAGAGAAACAAATACAGTGGTACCTCTACTTAAGAACTTAATTCATTCCATGATCAGGTTCTTAAATAGAAACATTCTTAAGTAGAAGCAATTTTCCCCATAGGAATCAATGTAAAAGTAAATAATGCATGCAAATCCATTAGGAAAGAAGTAAAAGCTTGGAATTTGGGTGGAAGGTGGAAGAGGAAGAAGAGGAGGAGGACAGTCACTGCCAAAGGAAGAAGGTGAGGTGAGGTGAATAAAAAAAATCTAAAACTTTAAGGCTTAAAAAAAAAGAGGGACTCTGAGGCCGTGAGGAGGAGCACACACCTCTCATACACCTGGCACGAGGCTGCCTCCCATACACTGGCTGCTGCTGCTACCTGCTGCCTCTTCCTTCCCGTGCTGAAGGGCTCCCCTCTCCACTCGCTCGCTTGCTTTGTAGTTGGTGCCTTTCCTTCGCTGTGATGACTCCTCGGCTGCCCAGAGCAAAGGGAGCATTTCTTTTATCTGGGCGCTGGCAGAGGTTTATTCCTTCGTTCACTCAGGACTGTCAAAGCCTCCTTAAACACCACCAAAAGATTAGATTAGATTAGATTAGATTAGATTAGATTTATTGGATTTATATGCCGCCCCTCTCCGGAAACTCGGGGCGGCTCACAACAATAATAAAAACAGTACATAGTAACAAATCCAATTCCCACCAATCTAATTACAATTTTAAATTAAAAAATTCATAAAACAATCCCAATATATATAAAAAACAGACACACAATCAATCAATCAGACGGCAAAACAACATGGGCAAGGGGGAGATGTTTTAGTTCCCCCATGCTTGATGACAGAGGTGGGTTTTAAGGAGTTTACGAAAGGCAGGGAGGGTGGGGGAAATCCTAATCTCAGAGGGGAACTGGTTCCAGAGGGTCTGAGCCCCCACAGAGAAGGCTCTTCCCCGGGTCCCGCCAGACGACATTGTTTAGTCGACGGGACCCGAAGAAGGCCGACTCTGTGGGACCTAACCAGTCACTGGGATTCGTGCGGCAGGAGGCGGTCCCGAAGATATTCTGGTCCGGTGCCATGAAGGGCTTTATAGGTCATAACCAACACTTTGAATTGTGACTGGAAACTGATCGGCAACCAATGCAGACTGCGGAGTGTTGGAGTAATATGGGCATACTTAGAGAAGCCCATAATTGACTCATCTAGCAGCCCAGATAGCCGGGATTAAAGGGGGAATGGCAGGAAACTGGCCGGGCCTTTGTGCCGCTCTCAAATTTCCGGGGAAATTTTTCTGGGCTTGGGTTCTTAAGTAGAAAATGGTTCTTAAGTAGAGGCAAAAAAAATTTGAACACTCGGTTCTTATCTAGAAAAGTTCTTAAGTAGAGATGTTCTTAAGTAGAGGTACCACTGTATCTATATCTGTCAGCCTCTCTGCACTGATTTTTATATCTTCGCTGCATCAACTTCCATCAGGAACAGTGGGGGGAAGCATTGGGATTGGGGGGGAAGCTACACTGGAGGTACCCATGTGAAGTTTGAATTGTATAAGGAAAGGGGGGGGGGTGAACATACCATTGTCTGCCTGGCACAGATGGCAGAGCAGACCTGCTTATCACCAGTCCAAGATTAACGGCCTCTACATTCCAAAAGTATGACACACAATGGAAGATGCACCCACCTGATGCTTATGGACACAACAGATTGAGTGGACCGGCAAGGGGGTTTACTGGGGATACTTTATAATATGCATCCTGTGCACCTTTATCTTCAGACTTCTCTTTTCTTTTACTGCATTCACTTCTGATATAGTAAAAGTGCTCTTAGAAGTTCAAAAGTGACTCTGAGTCTTACTTTCCTAAATTCTGAATGAAGCAGACACTAACAATATCATCTCCTGCCTACCACAAAGATACAGTACATCAAGGAGAATCTGTGGTCCTAGAGATGGCATTTCCTTTCCTTTTGGCCATATTAATCAGGGCTCCTGGGAATTGGAATTAGAAACACCTAACTATTTTTACTACAATTCTACAAAAACCTGACCCTCTCTTTCCTATTGGTTAGAAGATGCTCCTTGTAAGAGAACGGTTAGTTGCAAATAAAATCACATTCTCTAGTCATAATCTCACAAGGAGACACAGATATCTATATGTCTAGATAGATATGTATGTATATACAATACACACACGGTGGTGTAGGTATTTATACTCCCAATATTTAAATTGTTTAAAATTTAGAAATTTGGCAAACAGGGAAAAGAACAGGATGCATCAAGAAAAGGAAAGAATAATATTGACATTGATATTGATATTAACTCTGGCCCTGGGCTCAGGCTGCTGCTACTCAATCCCCAGGTCAGTGGTAAATAAAGCTCTCCTCATCCGGGATTTCCTCCTGGATGAGGAGGCCGACCTGACATGTGTGACTGAAACCTGGCTGGGCCCAGAGGGAGGAGTTCCTCTCTCTGAAATTTGCCCAGCCGGGTTTCAGATATGGCATCAGCCTCAACCCCAGGGAAGTGGGGGAGGAGTGGCTATTATAGCCAGGGAGAGCCTTTGCCTGCGTAGACTCGTTGCTCCAGAGATTGCAGATTGTGAGTCCCTACTAGTGAAGTTGGACTTAGGGGTTCAGGTGGGCTTGTTGCTCACGTACCTGCCTCCCAACTGTTAGGTGTTAGTGGGGGGTCAGAGGTCAACTTCAAACTTCAAACAGCATGATTAATTAATGACATTAGATTAATTACATACACCAACAGTAATAGATATGAAATGTTTACTAAATTGACCTATATGATGAATGAAAAATAATAAGAAAAATTATTGCAAGTAAAATTATCTACTCTGAAGTATTTAGAGGGCGCAAGAGGAAGTAGGAAAGAAGGAGAGAGAGAGAATAGAAGAGTAGGTAGAGAAGAAGAAAGGAAAGAGGAGGAAGAAAAGAGAGTAGAAGGTTGGGTAGAGAAGGAAGAAGTAGTAGGAAAGAAGAGAGAAGGTATAAAAAAGTAGGTAGAACAGCCACCTGAGATAGAAAGATGGGAATGTAGAGAGGGAAGATTAAGATGGATTGAATAATAAAATTGGAATTGGAATATAATTTAGGCTATTGCACTATTGTCTTTAAGTGACAGTATATGTATATTGATTTTGATTGAAGATATATGTGATGTATGTTATCTATGTTTTTGATGTGGAGGGGGAAAATGGAATAAATTTTTACTGGGGGAAAAAAGGAAAGAAATGAAGAAATTATCACATAAGATATATTTTTAAGAATAATAGAATTGCCAATCTTATCTACCAAATTTTGTTTGGTAGATAAGAGATATATAGTAAGTATTTCTATAGTCTATGAATGTGCAAAAATGGGGGGAATGGGTTTGGCATAGGACAGTGACCTTATGTGAATAAGATGGCAATCTCTCTCTCTCTCCCTCTCCCTCCCTTTAATACTTTGCTTAGTGGCTATTAAGTTTGTTGATAAATTTGCTGGAATGAATTGTAGTGAGTAATGAGAAAATGGCATACATACAAACATACATATACGAATTTAATTTAAAGAGCCATTTAAGAGAGGTTGTTTAGAGATTTACAGTTTAGGATTACCAATATGCTTAACATCAAGCTCTTTAGTTACTATTGTGTTTAAATTCAAAGAAACTGTTCAAGACCTATATTAACATATGTGATCCTCACAAACAGTTGCAACTTTATCCAGGATGAATGATATGTATGTATGTATGTATGTATGTATGTATGTATGTATGTATGTATTTATTTATTTATTTATTTATTTATTTATTTATTTATTTGGCTGGTTGATTGATTGATTGATTGATTGATTGATTGATTGATTGATTGATTTCTATGCCACCCCTCTCCAAAGACTCTGGACAGTTTACAACACATAAAAAACAGTACATTACAATAGCATTAATCCAATTAAATTAAAATTAAATAGCTATCTAATTTCCCAAATATTAAAATCAATCACACCCATTCTTACAACGATCATACAAACATTTGTTGGCCAGGGACCAAGAGCTAATGGGCCCAGCCAATGGAGACCGCGGAGAGTTGGAAAGACATGGGCATGCCTAGGCAGGCCCATGACCGCTCATGTGGCTGTGTTCTGCACAATGTGCAGTTTCCAAACACTCTTCAAAGGTAGCCCCGTGTATATGTATATAATATAATCATACATACACACAAATATACATGTGATGGAGTCAATTTAAAAAAGACATTTCTGCTTGTATATGCTTAGAAATGTAAACAAACAAATAAATGTGCTTTTTTTGGTACTGAAGTATAATGTCAGCAAAAAGTGGCTGCATTTTTAACAGAATGCAATGGAAAAATATATATACCAATGTCACTATCTTTAAACAATAAGCCTTTTTCTAAACTGAAAGTCATCAATTTAAAAAAAAAAACTGGCAGATGATGAGAAAAATTCATACTGTGTAGTAAAGGAGCCAACACAGTTTGTTATGTTTTTAAAATGAATGTTAATTAAATAAGAAATTTCTTTTGCATACCCCCCTAATATAATGTAATCCCTATATTGATTGCATCATGATGTTTTCAGACCATGCCACATTGTTCTTAATTTGAATTCTCTGCTGAGAGATTTAAATTAATTCTGCCCTGATTCTAAATAAATTAGCTACTATAAATTCAGTTTTACTTGCATTGGTCTAATATCTATCTTTCCACAAAGCAAGGCATGAAAAGAAGATCTAGCTATGGTATTCACAAATCATGGATTGTCCAGTTTTAGAAGTTTAATCCATTCAGTTAATAAGATTAAGAGCATTACAAAAACATTACATTAGGAAAAAATAGGACACCTCTATTTTCTCATCATGTACTACAATCCAACAATCATTTTAATTCTAGAATATTTATTAATATATAAAACAAATTGTAAACTATTTCTACCATTTATTATTATTCAGTTAAATGGGAAAATATGAAAATAAAAATTTTGTATGTCAGGAAATTATTTTTCCATCGAGCTACTGAGATTTTTCCTAAAGAGAACAAATTATAGAATTATTCCATTCTTTAAATAATAAAATAAATTCCTTATGCAGCAATTCTTAATTAATAATGATGCATTAACCAGATTTATGAAGAATTTATGTAGTACTGTACTTTGTAATTGTAATCCTATATTATTTAGGCCAGGGATCAGCAACCTTAAAAACGTAAAGAGCCCTTTGGACTCATTTCCCAGAGAAAACAAAACACCTGGAGCCACAAAAACTGTTGGGCATGTCCAACTCAATGTCACTCCCACTGAGTCACATGAAAACCCCCCAGCCACGCTTACCTAGGCTTTGTGGCTCTATGAATTCTTTTCTATTGGAAACAGCTTTCTCTCTCTCCTCCCTCTTTCTCTCTTTCCATCTCTTTCTCCTCTCCCATCTCTTTCCCTCCTCTCATCTTTCTTTCTCCTTCTCCCTTCCTCCCCACCCATCTCTCCCTCCCTTTCTCCCTTCTTCATCTCTTTCTCCCACCTCTCTCTTTTTCCCTCTCTCTCCCTTTCTCTCTCTCTCTCTGCTGAGGAATTTTATTGCCATCCTAGGCATAGGCTTCCCTTCAGGTGCCCCTCCTGCCCCTCTTGCGATTCCCTGGCTGGCTGGGGCATGCACAGGGAGACTCTCCTCAAGCAAGCACCAAAGCGCAGCAAAGTGCATGTTGGGGGGTGGGAGCTGCTCACTTAAGGAAGGTCTTTGGATGCGGCTTCTCTCCTGCCCTAGGGATCCAGCCAGTAATGGTTTGCAGCTGGTATGGTTAGGATCGGGGCTCCGGTGGTGTAAATTGAGATGTTCATGCATCTCCATACCTCTGATGTGTGCATGCATGTGAACATGTGAGATTTGGCATCTGCACATGCGTGACAAGTGAAATCTTGCTCGATAGTGTTCTCATACGTGAGATTTTGCTGATTTTGGCAATTTTTTTTTTGCTTTTGCACACCCATGACTATCCCAGAGGATGTACAGGTAGCAGCTGGTAAGTGGAACTCCTACCTGTATCCAGCCATTGCCTTACAGCTCTTCGGCCCAGCAAGATGGAGATTTTCAATGGAGGTTTTTCTCCATTGAAAAATAAATCAGAAGCTCACACCATTGACTGATTTTAGCTGAATAAAATAACTTCTTTATAATCATAACAGATATTTGCAATACATATGCTGAGTATTTCTCTTCATTCAATTACAGAGAATTAGCTTAATTACAGCAAGTTCAGAGTAGAGACCTTACAGAGATCATAACACGACTTGAACAGACTTTGAACCTCGTGGAGATTGGAACCGCACACAGCTTTTCCTGCACAGACTCAGCAGCAGTTAACTCCCATTGGGTGACTTAATTACTATGCTAATTTATTGACTGACCATGTTACCACTGGCTCTTCTAGTTCATATCTCAACAAGGAAGGCAATAAGTTCCAACCCAAAGTGGCAGGAAGTGAAAGCTGCCTTATGCACAAATGTGGTGTGAAGGCAGCTACAGGGCCACTTCTCTCTTGCCTTAAGGATCTGCCATTGCCTTGCCATGCCCCCTCACACACACACACATGAGAGGAGGAGAGGAGGGCACCAGAATGAAAGCAGCATTAATTTCCTGCTGCCTTGGGTGAAGCTTAACCCCCTCACCACTTGGCTGAAGAGCTACCATGGGGAGGTGGATATGGCAAGGCAATAGCCAGATCGTTAGGAGAGAAGCCACATCCAAAGACACACACCCTTAAGTGAGCAGCTGCTTGCCCTCTGTGTGTACCCTTGCTGCACTTTGGCACTCACTTGAGGAGGGTCTCCTGATGCATGTGTACCCTCCTGGCCCTGCCACAGCCAGCTAGGGAGTCACAAGAAGGGGAGGAGGGTCGCCTGAAGGGAAGCCTCTGTCAAGGTGGCTATGTTCCTCAACCAGCACTGGAAAATCAGCCCTGAGTGCTTCTCCATTCCCATCATTGCCTTTAACTTCTCAGGCTAGATGAGGGAGGGGAGGGCGTAGCCAGCCAGTGATGGGACAGGGAGCCACAGCAGAGGTCCCAAAGATCTGATCCAGTTCCAGAGCAGTGCATTGCTGACCCCTGATCTAGGGGTGGAAACTAGCCATTCTATGAATGGAAAAGCACTTTTCATTCACGCTGAGATGAATGAATCAATGAAGGCTCCAGCTGCTGGGAAAAGGTGACATTTTTATTCATTTTTTCACTCATTGTGGAGTTTCCACTTCTTTTCCTGAGAATCAAGTATCTAAAGCATATTCTAAAGCCATTCAAGTGGTGGGGAAAACACACATATATTCTCTCTCTCTCTCTCCCCCTCCCTCTCTCTCTTTTTCTCTCATCTGTTGATAATTTTCCATTATATTTAACTCTGATTAAAGAACATCAAGAGGGACTCTACATAACTATCCAGCATTGCTATTTAGCTGCAGCTTCCAAATTAATTTGTTGAAGGAATTTTGAGTTTCACGGGAACACGGTCTATAATGGTGGACACACTTTTTTATGAGGTTGTTTGCTTAACCCTGCTTATCCGTGAGGGGGAATAGGACATGGCATTATTTTTTATAGAACACTTCCATTGGACATGACTAATTTCTTTTTGAATCATCTTTGTGCTAGAACACGTAGGCACAAAGAAGAATTGCATCTGAATGATCGTGTATATCATGTCCTGAATTATTTGCAGAAAGTTTCGTAGTTTTCCATCTCCCAACTGTTTAACAACTGAAAAAACAATATGATCCTTTTCTTCCATTATTCAGGTAACTGATTAGGACTTTATTTAAAAATGATTGTGGTTTCAGTACAGTTCTAATTCCAGAATCAAATTCCTATGTATGTATTTAAGACAATCTGTTCTTTAATTTATGCACGTGCCCTAAAATTTATCCTAGGATCCTAAGCCACATACAAAGTTTTGATTGGGATATTGACTGATGAATGTGTTCCCTTTAAGAAAGGAAGTTTTAAAACTATTGAGTTAGTATTTCACATCACATTTTATACAGTTTTTCTCCATTAATGATTCAAGTGCAAATCCAAAAAGGCTTGTAAGCGCTTAGTTGCTGAGCTCTGCAATCATTTATTGCTGCAAAGCACTTTGCCATTTTGCATAGACATTGGATTCTGAGTGAAACTAAAGGATTTTAAAACAAATACAGAATAAGTAAGGGAGAGACGCTGTCCAGGCACTTCAGACATGGGTTATGGAAACTGTCTGTTTCAGCTAATCTTGTGCAGAACCAAATTGAAATTAGTATCACATGCCTTTTTATCTGGACCAAAAATGTTTATGTACCTATATCTAGCTTATTACTAAAAAGTATGACAAAGAAATATCTCCAAGAGTGCCAGAAAATATTAGTAAATATAATGTGACCAGGCAGATTGAGGTAGCTATGGGGCTGCAATTCTCAATCCTTTCCTTCATTGGGGAATGTTGAGGGAGGAAGTAAAATAGATTTCACAAAATTTAACAGACCTCATTTACTTATTTCATTTTATTTTTAAATGGCAAAATCACATTGTACTGTAACTGAATTTCAGCATGATTCTGTTGGAGGTTTCAGGGGATACCATAGTTTTTGGAGTATAAGTTGCTCCATAGTATAAGATGCGTCTTAGTTTTGAGGAGGAAAATGAGAAAAAAAATCTGCCTCTGCCTACCAGAATCCATAACTAGTGCTTGGGAGGAAAGCTCTGTTTGGGAGGGCTGCCTTTGCAATCTCCAAAAGTTCCATTTTCGGGACCATCATTTGTGGAAATCCCTGTAGCCTGGAACAGGTATGAAATGCAAGGCACGGAGGCCAAACGGTGGGGAAGCTGCATCCAGTGTATAAGACACACCCAAATTTTGACCCTCTTTTGGGAGGGGGGGTAAAAAGGTGTGTCTTATAATCTGAAAAATATGGTAGTTATATTTGAAAAAATATATTTCAGATTTTTCATTGAGAGAATAATTTGATTTGGAAATAGTTAAAATGTGCGAAGGCTATGTGTGAATGTTATTATAGGTCAGTGATGGCAAGCCTTTTTTGGCTCACATGCCGAAAGGGTGTACATGTGCATTAGCATGCGTGCACATGCCCACACCCAGGCCCTCCCCCTGTGCCTGTGCACAATCCTCATGCTACCCACACACACAGATATGCACACCCCACTTCCTCTCCCTGCGCATATGCACAGGCCTCACAATGGACTCCTGAAATCTGGGAATGGTGAAAAATAGCCAAATGGGCCAAACGGAAGTTCAGAGATGAACTTCTGGTTGGCCCGCTGGGCCATTTTTCACCATCTCCACACTTTAGTAGGCTTCCATGAAGCCTGGGGAGAGTAAAAATGACTCAACCAGCCAATTAGAAATTTGTTTCTGAACTTCAGGTTGGCCCATTGTGTTTTGCTGTCCCAATGCTTTAGTAGGCTTCCCTAAAACCTGGGGAGAGCAAAAACAGCCAAAAAGAAGCCCCAAAATCACCCAGCCAGCACACACATGTAGCTTCCTTATTGATATGAGTAGTTTGTTTTTCTTGGCTATGGTGGTTATTAGTGGTAGGCATAGTCTGATAGTTCTTTGGACTTAAAGCAAGAAGATGTTATAGAGGTCATTGGTAGTGTGGCACGCATGCCATAGATTCGCCATCATGGCTATAGGTAGTCTTCAACATAGATCAACATTGAGCCAGGAATTTTGGTCATAAGTCATTACAGTTATTTAGCAAGACACCCATGTGACTTTCTTACTGAATGACCATAATACAAGCTCTCCCTGTTGCAGTTGTTAAGAAACTACACTTGGTTGCCTCCAGGGATGTGAAAGGTCCTAGAAGGCCCAGCATCCAACTACCATGCAGAAACCTGCCACAGCCTGAAAGGCATTGCCCACCTTAGTCTGGACATATGTGTTCCTTCTCCCTGCCCCAAAGCTCACTACTTTCCTGGCAACTCACTTCATCATGCATGTGAGACCCATTCTCATGATGATTCAGAAGTCTCCTTCTCCAAATAGCATGATTTAGAACAGGGGCCTTCTAAATCATTGTGAGAATGATGTTATTTGCTAATGTTTTCTTTTCCAGAGTCCCAGCCTCAGCATTTCGGAACACTGAGGCTCAGAATGTTTAGCATTTCCTCCTACAGAGGAAAGAATGACATCAGGGAAAGAGGTGGAGGATGAATAAAAAATGCTAAGGTCTCTAAATTTCAAGAACTATTATAAAACTATTATAAAACTTAAATAATAAAATGCAAGTAAGCCCTCCCATGAAATAGGGAGTGCTATTGAATAAGAATGGGTTCATGGGAACAATAAAATAAGGCCTGAGAAGGAACCATTCTTACTCAAGTGGTAATGTCAGTATGTAATTAATTATTGCTTTGAGAAAACTCAAATCAATGTATGTCCTAGCTAATTTCTCCCATACCTGGAACCGGTCAATTGAATCAAAGGTAGAGGCAAGGACAATGAAGATGACATAGGCTTGTCTTGTATAGTCTCTGGTGTATTTTTGAATAAGGACCTTCAAAGTAGCCCAGTAAACAGGATCATCTAAAACATTCATGTAATAGATGCAAATACACGGTTCCAATGAATTTCTCTTTATTTCCTACAGGCATTAACAAGCGGCTGTAACACTTTCTCTCAGCCGCACTTTCACTAACAGAAGACGCGTAAGACCGGGAGCCGTGCTATTTATATGAACTCGCCCAGCAACAGCGGCGGCTGACAGCTCCTTATTCTTGGCGCCAGAATACAACAGCCAATCAGCAACAGGTAAACATTTACAGTACTTCTACTTAGTTCTGCTTAACAACAAGTGTCATATTCTACCCAGGAACAATTCCTAATATTATTATCTAATACATAACACCCCTCCCCTTCTGGTTACTTTATTGTATAATGATTTATTCAGACAAATAGGTAATGTAATCATTTAACCGCGCAGGTCTTCTGAGTGTTCTGTCGGATCGACGAGGCTCCTGGAAGACTTGTGAATCAACGGAAGAGGACGGCTCTTCCTGTCCAGAGGAATACGAATCTCCACGGCTGGCATGCTGCACAGAAGGGGCTGCGCTGGAGAGGGCAGTATGTCCAGGTAAGTCCCAGTCTATTTGTTCGGTTTCTGCCCGATTCCTGCTCAGCCTGTTATAACTCCCTGCAGGGAGTGAATGATTAGAGATCCCATTATTATTGTCCCCCTGTTGTGGAGTCCCTGGTGTCTCTTGCCTGCCCCTAATATGGTCTATATGACGTTGCCAAAGACGACCATCTAGTAAAGTGATTTTGTAGGTTTTTGGTCCAGTTTTGTCAATTACTGTACCACGTTCCCATTGCCATCACGCATGCCTGCTGCTTCCAGAAAAATGTCAAATTTCGCCATATAGGCTGTCCAGGTAGACCTCTCGGGGTCAAAGAGCTCGGGAGGCTGGATGATCGAAGGGGTCGACATTCTATATTTTCTCTAATTTTTTCGAGAAAAAAAAATGACCTCGAGACCCTCGTCGCCAATGTAATAGATGCAAATACACGGTTCCAATGAATTTCTCTTTATTTCCTACAGGCATTAACAAGCGGCTGTAACACTTTCTCTCAGCCGCACTTTCACTAACAGAAGACGCGTAAGACCGGGAGCCGTGCTATTTATATGAACTCGCCCAGCAACAGCGGCGGCTGACAGCTCCTTATTCTTGGCGCCAGAATACAACAGCCAATCAGCAACAGGTAAACATTTACAGTACTTCTACTTAGTTCTGCTTAACAACAAGTGTCATATTCTACCCAGAAACAATTCCTAATATTATTATCTAATACATAACAATTCACACTTGCATTTGCTTTTTCCTGGTTTTGAGGACAACAGACATAATTCACTTAATCTGCTCTTTACTTTCTTTAAAATCCAAGTTATTTTGATCTATCATGGCTGACATTTATTAAGAACTACAAAGTGGAATAACAATATTGTACCTTTGTTCCTTATCAGGCTATGAGATAAAGTCTGCTTCAGGTTAAACCCTACTTTTGATGCCTTCATAGATGCGTTCATGTAAGTTTCTTTAGCAGAAGTATGGAAGTAGTTTGTTATTGGCTTCTTCTGGATGCTCTTTTTTTAATTTCCCAGTTTAGTTATTACCAGTTGCTACCAGTTTGGACTGGTTCTTAGAACTGGGAGGTTCTGCCCACCTGCCTGGGATGCGCAAGTGCACATGACATACAAATGCACATGCGAACCAGTAGCAAAAATATTTACAACCCACCACTGCTTATAACCCTTATATTCCAAGAAAGTCTCTCCCATCCAAGTATCTGCCAAATCCAATCCTGTTTAGCTTCTCAACTGAGACACGTTTGGTCACCTGTGGAGGCTATCAACCTATAGATTTAAAAAAAATATTCCCAGAGGCCACTGTCCAAATGGTTTCTATTTGTGTTATCGGTTATTCAGAATGTGCTGTTGCTCCAAGCTATAGAGCCGAACTTTATCATAAAAGAATATATCCAGGGTTATCTCATGAAAAACTCATTCCTCCGGTTACATTGCAGCTCTGGGAATATTTTCATCAACCTGCTATCTTTTATCTGAAGGGTTGGCAAGTATTACTTCTCTCTTGTGAATCTTGGGATTGAGTGGCTGCTGCCAAAGTAATGTTTCTTATATTTTGCTGACTTTTAAATGAAATGTCCAGTTTACTGCAGGAAATGTTAATTTATTGTTCGGCATCATTTTATAATCTGCTCTCAAGCCATACACAATAACAATAGCAATATCAATAGCAATAGCAATAGCAATAGCAATAACAATAACAATAATTTATTAGATTTGTATGCCACCCCTCTCTGCTTGAAATATGGTTGAAAAATGCTGAATGTTCAATTTCAGTATTCAATATTACAGTTTCTGCTTTTAATTGCTCATTACTCTTCAACCCTTGTTGTATTTTAGTGATTTATATTGAAGAGATATCTCACTTTTATGTTTATTATAACACTCATGGTTGGAATAAGCTTTCAAATGTACAGATTGAAATCATGGTACATTTAAAATCAATCCCGTATTAAACTAAATTATTAACAATTAATATTTAAAGGCTTACTGAAACCCTATCAAATTCTGATAAAGAATGTATTTAGATTAGATTAGATTAGATTTATTGGATTTATATGCCGCCCCTCCCCACAAACTCGGGGCGGCTCACAACAACAACAAAACAGTACATAATAACAAATCCAAAGCCCACCAATCTAATTACAGTTTAAAATTAATAAATTTATAAAACAATCCCAATGTATATAAAAACAGACACACAGTCAATCACTCAATGGCAGAACAACATGGGCAAGGGGGAGATGTTTAGTTCCCCCATGCCTGACGGCAGAGGTGGGTCTTAAGGAGTTTACGAAAGGCAGGGAGGGTGGGGGCAATCCTAATCTCAGGGGGGAGCTGGTTCCAGAGGGTCGGGGCCCCCACAGAGAAGGCTCTTCCCCTGGGTCCCGCCAGACGGCATTGTTTGGTCGACGGGACCCGGAGAAGGCCGACTCTGTGGGACCTAAACGGTCGCTGGGATTCGTGCGGCAGGAGGCGGTCCCGAAGATATTCTGGTCCGGTGCCATGAAGGGCTTTATAGGTCATAACCAACACTTTGAATTGTGACCGGAAACTGATCGGCAACCAATGCAGACTGCGGAGTGTTGGAGTGATATGGGCATACTTAGAGACGCCCATAATTGCTCTCGCAGCTGCATTCTGCACGATCTGAAGTTTCCGAACACTTTTCAAAGGTAGCCCCATGTAGAGAGCGTTACAGTAGTCGAGCCTCGAGGTGATGAGGGCATGAGTGACTGTGAGCAATGACTCCCGGTCCAAATAGGGCCGCAACTGTCGCACCAGGCGAACCTGGGCAAACGCCCCCCTCACCACAGCTGAAAGATGTTTCTCTAATGAGAGCTGTGGATCGAGGAGGACGCCCAAGTTGCGGACCCTCTCTGAGGGGGTCAATAATTCCCCCCCCAGGGTAATGGACGGACAGATAGAATTGTCCTTGGGAGGCAAAACCCACAGCCACTCCGTCTTGTCTGGGTTGAGTTTGAGTTTGTTGACACCCATCCAGGCCCCAACAGCCTCCAGACACCGGCACATCACTTCCACTGCTTCATTGACTGGACATGGGGTGGAGATGTACAACTGGGTATCATCAGCGTATTGATGATACCTCACCCCATGCCCTTGGATGCAACATTTTGGTATATATAGTAACATTTGTATTAGTATTCATAACTTCGATTTCCAAGTCTGGTCCATTTTGAAGAGCTGACATTCTTCTCTTTGAGGCAATGTCACCTGATGTGATCTAGAAGGAGTGTCATTTCTGTTGCAGTATTTGTTCTTTGTAATCTCTCTCTCTTTCTCTCTGTCTCTGTCACAAACACACAAACACCAGATTCTAATGGATATGACCTTGTGAGCCTTTAGGAAAGTTTTAAAATTTAGTTTTTACCCAACCTAGGCAGATACAATTGGCAACATACTGCATTTCAAAACATTGATTTTGCAATTTAATCTAATCTTTAAATAAACCGATCTTTTAGGACTTTAAGTGTATGATTTGGTGAACCCCTGCTTTATCATTGATTTGTGGGTTTGTTCTACCAATTCTGTTTGATTTATTTGCTCTACTCTTTTCTCTGGGTTTTCATTTGATACATACAACCTGAAGTCACATTTATATGGACTGGTTGGCTAGAAATAAATAAATGTAACCTAGTAGATATAAGGGACAAAAAAGTGGTAAGGGCAACTATGGTAATATTGGTACAACATGAGAAAACAAAGCAGCATACTAAAGCAAAGAAAATTAAAGAAATTGTGTCAAAAAAAGTGATCCATTGGAAAAAGAAGCTGAAGAAAAGTCCAAAGGGAATTAATGGAAAGGAAAATACAAAGAAAAGTTGGGCATAAAGGATGAAGATCTAGAAATGCAGGTATAAGGGAGCATTTTTATTACACTATCTTCAAAGCATAAACAAATAAAACTCAAAAGTATTTCCTCATTTTGTTGTATATGTCTTACCTAATGATTAGTGGTTGGTGGTTTGAACGCTGGCCGGCAGTTGCATTGGAGCTGGAAGGAGTGGTTCTTTGATCCTCGACGCCGGGCAATCCTGAGGCTTGAGGGGATCACCCAGAAAGCAGTGAAGCACCCTTGCATGCTCAGATCAGCTGGATCTGAGATTCACATGGCTGGGCAATCCTGGAGCTGAGGGGATTGCCCAGAATGCATCACGGCACTTGCATGACATCCAATTGGTTGGGGAGGGGGCAGGGCCCAGGCCTGATTAAAAGGGCCTGTGCTCCCCCAGCTCCCTCCTTTCGGATTCTTCTTCACTGGCACCCAACCACCCTTCCCTTGTGTTAGTGTGACTGCTAGTCGCCCGTAGGGGCTGAGTAGGAATTTTTTGTGGCTGCATCAGTTTATGGTGCACCCATTTTTTCGCCTACTCCACACTGAGATTAGAGGACGGCATCAGTTAGGTGGTGGTTTTCCAGCTATCAAATCCTCTCAGTCACAGGGGTGGCAGGTAGAGGCGGAAAGGGGAGTTAGCAGCAGCTGCATGTTCTCCTTTAGGGCATCTTTTGGAAGGTAATGGGCTGCCCCTCCCCAAAAGCTCCAGGCATGTAGGACCTGAATGATGGAGTGGGGGTGCCCTTGGGACTCATCTACTCAGCTCTTCTGAAGGGGGATCTGGTGGGGGGTGAGCCTTCCCACATGCCGTGTGGTGTGGCAGAGAGCAAGGGAAGGGCCATAGTAGCCTCCCCCTTTTTTTTAGCAAGGAGCTTCACCCATAGTTGCTTAGAAATGTTATGTTAGGGATTTCTGCCCTATTTAGGTTTTAACCTCTGCAGGTCTAATTCATTTGTGTCATAATAAAAGTGACCCATTTATATCCAGCTCTCTTGTCTGTATGGTTCTTTCCGTGTCCAATGCAATTACTTGGGCATGTGAATATCAACCACTTTAAATTTTCTGCATATTTCATTTCTTTTCCAAACATGGCAGATGTTCAACAATCTCATCATCACAGCTGAAGAGTTCTCACCTCTCACTATTGCAGAATGCTTATGAACTTTGCAAAATCTCTAGGCAGGCACAATTTGCAACATACTCCACTTCAAAAACATTGATTTTGTAATTTACTCGAATCTAAACTTTCAATAATCATATGGCTTGATCCTGTTTTTCTACCTTGAGAGAATAAAAAAGTATACCTTTGATAGATCATTCAATAAAAGTAAATTCAAAATTAGGCCCCTTTTGCCTGTTAAACTCAACAGAAGATGAACTCCTTTCACAGACCTAATAAACATTATTTCTGTGGGGAAAAGAGATGGGCTGAGATACTTGGCTCAAGATTACAGTATTTTAAACTGGAAGAAAGCAAATAGAAATAAATTGCTTCTACACAGCATTTCCTTTACCTACTCTTCTCTCTCAAACTAGTCACTTTTTTCTTGAATCTCCAATTGGTTTGGCCACTTTCACAGGTTCAACATAATCAAAGCAGAATTACCCCCAGTGGTACAGGCAGAAGTTGTATCTGTTTGTCACCAGCACTCATACAAGCCTGCCATATTTTTTAATAGGAACTTGATTGTCTCATCCCCTCTGAGTATAACTTTTCCTTACAGGAAATCATACTTTTACCAGGTGTTCTTGAATGGGGAGATGTCTCCCTTACCTGAAAACTGGATGAAGCAGAAACGTAATCCCACTTCCCCCAGGAGTCAATGTTAAACTATTTTTCTTCTCTCCAGCCAATAGAATGTTTGTAAATAAACATCTAACTTCATCTCCTTTTGTATCCCACCTCCTTGCCTTGAGAAGGGCAACATTTTTACAGATTTGACTAAAGAACCAATGCCAAATAGGTCAGGATTACTTATTGTGACAGCTTTGATAACAGAATCTTGCAAGTCACCTTATATTCATGAACTAGGCAGCAGCTTCTTCTGAGATATTGTCTCCTGTTATATTCTCTTTTGACTTAGACTTGAGCACCACTTATGTGACAACTGCTTTGATTGAAAGTTATTCCTTCTTTCTGTCCTTCAACACTATTCCATGTTCCCTTCATGTCTGTAAGCTCCTTGATTCAGTATCCCTTTTCCTACACAGATTCATTCTGTTGTAATAATACTGAATCTTGGAAAATGAAAGTGGTACAGAGAACAATCTCTGTAGTGAAACCTGCCCGTGTGTTTATTTCTTCTGGCCTCTCCATAGACTCCCAACTAACACTTCCCTGGAAATGTTTTTCTATGTTGTCTTTTTGTCTTAGCATTTAACCTCTTTTAATATATATATATTGGCTTATTTTATAGTGCTATATATAAACTACAGGATTATATAAATATTTTGATAAGTAGATGAAATAAATCATATCCACAGACTTTGACTTTGGCTTATTTTTGACTCCTCTCATCTTTGTTCCTCTTCTTTATTTTCCCCAAAGTCTAGAATAAAAATGATATGATATAGCACTATAAATGTAGCATAATAAGATAAAACCCAGGATGCTAGACTAGCAGCACAATCAAATAAAAATACTTCTATGGTAGTTTAAAGTGCCATCGATGACAGTATCTCTCCCAGAGCAAACAATTTAATACCAAACCTGCCAGACCTTTACATTTAGGAAATCCTTTGCGAAACAGGGATTTCTTTCTTCAGCTTTTTCAGAGCAAGGAAAATTGTCTTGGTGAAAAGTAAACTTCACAAGTCTCCTCCTCACTTCCTTTCCCCCCATTTTTATTCTGCTCCATACTCATCTTATTATGTAGTGCTTTATTGCCCAATAAGTATTTCTGAAGCAGCAAAAACGAAACAATGATCCTGTCAAAGGGTTTTCAAAAAGTCATCAGAGAAGATAAGCTGCCTTCTTTCTCTGCAAAAGCTGGTCTTTGGGTGGGAATTGGGATCCCAAGACATAAAGAAATGGATGTGTTTGACCAGTGGTGATTCCACATACCTTCCCTACTAGTTTGCATCACTTCAGAAGTGCACGTTTTCCATATGCACACTCACGTCTCTTTCATGCACATCTAGATCATGTTGGGCAAATGACACTCTGTGCATGTGCAGAAGTCTTTGTGCATGCGCAGAGAATCGTTTGCCAGCCGCTTTCAATGAGCGGCGACCAAAGGACCAATTTGGGGGTGTCGCCAGCCAGCCATTGCTCCCAGTTCGGTGAGTGGGGGCAAATTTCCGCCACCAGTTCAGGAGAACCATTCCGAACTCGCAGAACCCTGCCACTGCTTTTGATAAAAATAGTAAATAACAATAAATAAATAGAACATAATTAAGCTAAGAAGATTCTGTCCAGTGAACCCAGCAGATTTGCTTCTGTTGGTGAGACATTGGTTTCCAATGGACCTGAAAGGGTAGACAGAATCATATTGATAAATGTAAGCTGTCAATTATAACAACATATTGATAAATGTAAGCTGTCAATTATAACAACTCCGAAGTTTTGAGGAGTACAGTAATCTGCAAATATCAAGTGACACAAAGAAGAGTGGGGTCAACCTGTTTTCCAAAGCACCAGAAGCAGTGAAAGGCTGAAAAACATTTTACTACCACACTGTGTGCATGGGCTTATTTTGTGGGTGTGGCTTGCTGGCCATATGACCAGGTGTGAGTAGCTTGACGATCATGTGACCAGGGGTGGCTTAAAGATCATGTGACTGCCTTAAAGGTGGCCAACTTGAAATCAATCATCTCAAAAGTTTGGGTTAGGGTACCTGGCCTCTCCTCGCCTCAAGGAGATACAATTTCCCTATCTATTTACTATTACTGAAAATCCAAAATATACTATTTAATGTTATGAATATATGCTATTTGTGTACATGCATATTACACACAGGCACACAAAAATATACATTATCTACTATATAAACTGTATGTGTATGTACACACACATACACACAGCTCTTATACATTCTTGAATTGAATATAATTATACACATTCAACCTCATTTACTGTGATAGGAAAAACATACCAGGAGCCCAGAAGGGAAAAAAAGAAAAAAAATCAATTTTTTTCTATCTGTTCTGTATACCTGACCAAAATTTTTCTACCAGTTCTGCGTACCTGATCATACCCACAGGACCCATCACTGACCAGAAGGCAAGACAAGAACCTAATCAAGGAGAGAAGCATCCAAGAATTAAGAAGAAATTTCCTGGCAGTTAGAACAATTAATTACTGGAACAATTGCCTCCAGAAGTTGTGGCCACTCCATCACTGGCGGTTTTTAAGAAGACACTGGACAACGACTTGTCTGAAATGATATACGATCTCCTGCTTGAATAGGGGCTTGCACTATATGACCTTCAAGATCCCTTCTAACTTTGTTACTCTGTTTAAGTGTTATAAGTTTGCCTGAGACCAATGTACAGATCTAGATCTATAGATTCAGGGCAACTAAATGGCTTACATGCCTTAGAACCAGGTTACTTACCTACATGGCTGAGGACCAGGTTACTTACGGGACCTTTGTGCCTCATGTATCCCAGCGACCGGTCAGGGCCCAGAGAATCGGCCTTCTCCAAGTCCCATCAGCCAAGCAATGCTGTCTGGCAGGCCCTAGGGGAAGGACTTTCTTTGTGGCAGTTCCGACCCTCTGGAACCAACTCCCCCCAGAGATTTACACTGCCCCCACTCTCTTGGCCTTCCGCAAGGCTTTAAAACTTCACCATTGCCAGCAGGCTTGGGGCTATTGAGCTCTAACATCCTGCTCCAGCCATCAGTATGATTGTGATGTGAATGAGTGTGGTTATATGATTTGATGAGTTGGGTTTTTAGATCAGTTTTATAATTGGGCTTTAGAATTGTTTTTGTATTGCTTTTATAAGTTGTGAGCCACCCTGAGTCTTCGGAGAAAGGCAGCATATAAGTCAAATAAATGGATGGATGGATGGATGGATAGATAGATAGATAGATAGATAGATAGATAGATAGATAGATGGTGAGAAAGTTGTAAAGGACTAAGTTATTCACTTTAAATCTTTCATTCACTGTCACTTTTCTACGAACCAACATAGGATTTCCTGCACACGATAACTAGAAAGAGCTGAAACTAGAAATAATGTGAAAATGAAAATAAATAAATAAATCTAAGCTCCATTGCTTAGTGGTTCTACAATGTATATTTTTATTCATGAATCAAGGGAGAAAAAACATTTCCTTAGATGATTCATCACTTTGGAATTGCAGAGCCCGACAAGGCCTTAGGCTTCTTCTTTTTTTTCTTCTTCTTCTTTTTTTTTTTTTTTAGAAAACTGAGGAACAAGAAACAGGGAAATATTTGCAGTGAACTGAGGTCTCTAATGGAGTGTCTTCTCTCTGTTGGATATGATTAGGAACAATATTTATACTGAAAGCACAACAAAGCAAATGATCTGTAAGGGGTGATGGAGAATTTACAGCATATAGTATAACCGCTTGTAGAATTGTTTCAATGGAAGAAGAAAATAAAGAGAAATAGAGAAAGCACCAAGAGAGTCTTTTATTGTCTCGATTTGCAGACAACAGAAGAAATTGCTTGGGAGTGATCTCTGCAACTGTCTGCTGAAGGGAAAGAATGATTTGTCTCCGAGAGCTAACATATTTGATGTTGCTGCAAATGCACTTTGTACTTAAAATATAATGTTATCCACTTAGAATGATGTTTCCCAGATTGGTGCCTCTCTGGATAGACTATGATATGGCTGCCTTTGAATGGGAATATTTCTCTCTTACTCTGAGAAAAAAATATGGAAACTATTCAATTCCAGCAGAAGAATCTGAATATTTTCTGCAACCAAAGTGCTTCTAAATGGTCACTTTTGACTTTTGACCTTCTGATATTCTGGTAGACATTTTGCTTATCAGGATCCCATTTGAAGTTTCAAAAGAATGGGATGAGCCCAGAAGCAGAGTTGTGATGCTTTCTGGATGGATGATGAAGATGAGAACTATTTTCTAACTTTTTCTGTTTGGGGGAACAAGTTTGATGTTAATTTTTTTTTAAAAATTAATGGTTGTTTTCTGCTCAAAATTGTGGAATACTATATTACTTTTTAAAACTGATATGTGGCTATAGAGATGACAGGTAAAGATTTAGGACTACATGTTTCTCCCACACCCACCTATAATTAATTGTGCCTCATCAGATATTTTCCTAGTTAAAATATGTTTTTAAGTAGTTTTTAAATAAAAAGTGTTGGTTGTGACCTATAAAGCCCTTCATGGCACCGGACCAGATTATCTCAGGGACCGCCTTCTGCTGCACGAATCCCAGTGACCAGTTTGGTCCCACAGAGTGGGTCTTCTCCGGGTCCCGTCAACTAAACAATGCCGCTTGGTGGGACCCAGGGGAAGAGCCTTCTCTGTGGTGGCCCCAGCCCTCTGGAACCAACTCCCCCCAGAGATTAGAACTGCCACCACCCTCCTTGCCTTTCGTAAGCTACTTAAAACCCACCTCTGCCACCAGGCATGGGGGAATTGAGATACCCTTTCCCCCTAGGCCTTTACAATTTTATGCATGGTATGTCTGTATGTATGTTGGGTTTTTTATTATAATGGGTTTTTAATTGTTTTTAGTATTGGATTATTGTTATACGCTGTCTTATTATTGCTGTTAGCCGCCCCGAGTCTCCGGAGAGGGGCAGCATACAAATCCAATAAAATAATAATAATAATAATAATAATTATTATTATTATTATTATTATTATTATTATTACTATTACTATTATTATTATTCATCCTTCTTTTAACAGCAATCTTAGGAAAGGGGTCAAAGGAGACCACAGTGATTCAAACAGTTTCCTTGCTATGTGTCTTTTCCCACCACAGGCACACAAAAAGAGGTGGAACTTGTGAGATAATGCAACACTACTTTCATCAGAATGATGATTTCAGTATCTAAAATCAAATAGATCTTAAGTGAATTGATAGATGAAAGATTTGGGAGGAGATGAAAGTTCCAGGCTGAAAAGAAAAGTTGATTCTTCATTTCAAAAAAACCATTTAAATTATGGAAAATTAATGTGACTCTTTACAATCAGGAGTGTTAACATGCTTAATTGGGATAAGTCACACAGAAGGTGTTGAGTCATACTAATGAATATCCAAATGTGTGTGCATGTGTGTGTGTGAAGGAATCAGCACATAAATTATGCAAATATTTCTGTTACTACTGTAATACTTTATTCAAAAAATTAACATTATTACATCAAATAACAAGTGTTGATTTTCCAGAATCCAAAAATACAAAATGGAGTAAAAATGCATACTTTTATTATCATGATTTTTAAATAAATCTCAGAACAATTTTATGCATGATTTTTTTTAAAAAAAACTAATTGATTTCAATCTGATATATATAGATAAGTGAGCATGCTTATGCAATATCTATAATTTATGTTTATTAATGCAGGTATATTTTTACTCCTATCTCTCCACCAACTCTGTCTCCCACCCTTTCCCTCTCCCCCCTCTCTCTTTCTCTTAGATACACCCATACGCATACCACAGGTAGTATTCAATCAGTTTCACTGAACCATTAATAAATTGCTTATGCAGTTCGGAGAACCGGTTAAAAATAAAGTGCAAGAGAGGAAGGTGTGTTTTTTTTCTCTCTCTTTTCAGTTAATAGCTCTACTTAACAGTTGCAGTTAGAATGATACATGCTGAGAGGGATTAAGAAGAAGGACAAGTTTACAAATATTTTTATTATAAAGAGTATTAAAAGTAATACTTCTGGGATCAGCTAATATTCCCTGGAGTTTCCCAAAACCTTTTATAGCTGCTACCATGTTGGTTACTTCTTGTTTCTACCTGGGAGAAAATATACAGGAAGCAACAATGATGAATCTTGATCATATAGGCTGTGAATTTAATGCATGTATGGTCCAAAGAGCTGTATTACTTTTGCTGTGAAGCACCCAATTTAGAACATAGAGAACATAGAATAATAGTGTTGGAAAGGTTAAGGCTTTTGGGAGCATGCCCAGGCTTTCAACTAGCTTGAACAGCTGCTTTTAGTGTCCCTCTCAGCTTCTGCATTTGCTTTGGGGTTGACCAAACTCATCCACCCTCATGAACACCAGGCCATGCCCACAGAACTGGTAGTAAAATAAAAAATTAATCCCATTACTGACGCACACAGACTCACACAATTGATTAATTCATTGAAATTCCATCTTCATAAAGCTTTCCAGATTTTAGAGCCAGTCCATTTTATAATTTGACTAGAAATTATACAATCAGTGCTAATCAATTGAGTTTCAAAAGCACCTGTCAACAACAAAGAACCAAAAAAGCTTGGCCTTCTCCCAAAGGGGAATGAATATTCTATAAACTCCCTATTTCTATGCCTCCAGAATATCAAAGGCCTAAAATAGAAGTGAAATAGCACTGATGGTGTTATGTAGTCTGTTAATGAAACATCTTCAAGCAAACAAACTAAGCTCATTAAGCCCCAAGGACTCCAGCATTCAAAAGATGACAATATCATAACCAATAGAGGTTGTAGATAGCCAGCAAACATTAAAGTTGTACAAGTCTATATACTTATTATAGATGCAGTAGTAGAAGAACTTATATTATTCTCTGGTAAATTGAAAGAGATGTTTAATGCAACATCAAAGTAATGTAGTATTACTAATGGATTATTGGACTACGTAAAATGGAAAAAGGGAGCAATTGCAAATGAAAGGGATAGGTTATTGCTAACATTTACTTCAAGGAATTTAGAAGCTGATTTTATTCAGACATCACCAGCTGCACAACATTAGAATCAAATCAATATACAGAAGCTGTCTAAAGACCATTTGATCTCTGGATCCCAGGCTAGCAGGTTTGGGCCAATCTGATCTCAATGTCTGGATCTGGAGTTTCAGAGAGCAGCTGCTACCCAAGACTGATTCAGGTATCAAGCATTTGTTCAAGCACTTATCAGAAACTAAATAAGATCATTTGTCATCTCTATAATCTTTTGGGTCTGGAAAAATATTTAGCCTATTTTTCCAGCTAATAATTTTTGCAGCTTTACAGCCTTCTTATGCCTTCGTTATTTTAAAAACAATTCATACTAACATTTTATATACTGTATATTGATTTAAGAGGTGTGGTATAGTAATTAGAAAACCGGACTGCAATTGGGAAGCTCATTAATGACCTTGAACAACTCTGTGCCAGTCACCACCTCTCAGTGCTGCCTATCTCACACAAGTATTCCCATACGGATAAAAAAATAAAGGGAGAAATTTCTTCCTGCTTATGCCACCTTGAGCATCTTACTGGCACAGTAAGAAGTAAATAATTAATAAAACAAACTTCAATTCCTCACTCCTGAAAGAAGTTGCAAAGATAAAGGAAGGATATGCATCAGCACATAAAGCGTAGCTTAGTCAGTAGAGATGCTGCTTAGAATATCATTTTCTTTGGCTTCCTTGCCAGAAATGCTTTACTTTTTTAACAAGAGTGAATGCAAGTTTAATTCAAAAATCATGCAAGCCTGTAAGCAATCCAAACTGTGCTCTTTGCACAGCAGGACCTGTTTTAATGGGGAACTTGTTTGCAGAGTTCCATATGGGAACTCTGAATAAAATAATGTATCTTCAGTCTAATTAATAAACAATAAAAGATCTAGGGAATCATTTTATTAAAGCACTGGAAAAAAATCACTCTTGGACAAAGCATCTGACAAAAGGGGGAGGGAATGTAATTTTCACTCATGTTGGGCAGAAAAGCCATGGGGGTTCTGTTAAGTGCTGCTGAAGATAGAAAGGTTTTTATCTTGTGGCATTAACAGATGTTTGATAATCCAGGAATGTCCTGTCTATATCTCCAAACGGTTATCCAGCTCTGCAACGTTTCTCCATTAAAGTCGTAAATCACTTCTAAAATACAATCAAATGTAAAGCACAGTTGAGCCTCTTACCCAGAGGCTGAAAACAACAGCAAATATCAAGAAAGAATACCTTGACCTGTGGTCCTTACCAATTTATATAGAAAAGGTTTCTGGCCAGATCAGGTAATCTAAAAGTAGTCTGACATGAAGAAAGCCAGACAACATTCTATCAGTGGGAGGGAGGGGGAGAGAGAGAGGCAGGGAAGGAAGGAAGAGAAGGAAAAAAAGAAAGAAAGAAAGAAAGAAAGAAGGAAAGGAAAGGAAGGGAAGAAAGAAAGAAAGAAGGAAGGAAGGAAGGAAGGAAGGAAGGAAGGAAAAGAAGAAGGAAGGAAGGAAGGAAGGGAAAGAAAGATTATTTTCACAAGGAATTGCCCGGCTCTCTAAATGGGGCCCGAAGTTATATTTCCTTTGGACACTTGGATAGCTCCATTCTGACTCAACCTCTGGTGAGCTCAGCCACTTCACATTTTCACTCTAGCTACAAATGTTTTCAAAACTAGCTTTGATTGGCTGCCCCGCCAGAAGGCTGCTTTTAATCATACAATGGCACTACATTATTCAGCACTGAGAACATGAACAGCTCATCCATTATTGATTCTTAATGACATAGCATCATACAGCATTAATTGGATAGAAGAAGAGTTTCGAAAAGTTAGGGTGCTCTGACCTCCTCTCCCCTCCTCCCCCATGCTCTCTCTTAGGCAAGTAGCTTTCAGAATAATATTACTGTGGAAACACAAAATTATTAGGAAGCTTGGTCTATTCCTACTACAGGACAAGTTGAACATTTTGTGAGAGGCAGAGATGGGTTCCTCACAGTTTGGACTGGTTTGCTTGAACTGGTAGCAAACCACTGGTGATGGCATGATGAGAGCACAAAACCAGGTTGGTCAGTGCCGGTCCATAAGTGCTGCCATTTTTTTTAAAAAAAGGGTGTTTTTTTAAAAAATCCCAGATATTTTTTCTGCACTATGTATGCATTGCCACCTTGTTTTCATCTTTTTTTCCCTGGTTTTTTTTTTCAGATTATTTTGCACTATGCATGCATGTATGTGTGAAGCATGTCCATGCCAGCATGGCCATGTGGTGTGGAAAGAAGCCAACTGGGGCAAAGTAAGTTAGGAGCCACCCCTGATGGGAGGATATTGAATGAAAAACATGTTTAGTATAATTTCAAACTACAGATGAGAAAAAATTGGAATTGCAATGGCCATTTTTGTCTTTAAAAATATCCTACAACCAAGATGGTGAACCTATGGCATGTGGGCCAGAGGTGGCATGCTCCAGGTGTCATCGCTCCAGGTCAGACCTTTGTGGCATTTCTTTTGTGAGCTTCTTTTCCCTGCAAATGATGAAGCAGAAGCTCGTGAAAGAAAAAGATCTCACCTCATGCTCCGCTGCTGGTGTTGGGATACACCACATCCATTCAGCCAGGTGGTCTTCGGGTCTCTGTTACACATAAACACATGTTTGTGCATGCACAGGTTCATGCATGTCTGCATGTGTGCCCATTAACGCATGCCTGAGCATGTGCACCTCTATGCATGTCCAAACATGTGTACATTCATGCATGTTCACATATCCACTCATTCACAAATGTCCATGCATGCTCTCATTTGCGCAAAGGCACCTTTCCATTGGGGCATGTGTGCACAGGCAGTTGGACACACAATGCCTAAAAGGTTTGCTATCACTATCCTACAGTATAAACACACAATAACTAGACGAGATTCATCTTTTTAGCTTTATTTTCTCCTTGTTTTTAATACAGGCTTTAGACAAGAGAAAAGCATGAAAAATAATTCCTAGAATTGTTGAATTGGGGAAAATTATTTTGAACATACTACATTACTCTGTGGTAATTGCATGCCTCTCCAATGTCTCACTCAGCTATGTGTATGAGGCTCTTCTGTCTACATAAAAAGGGTAGGAGATTAGAATTTCGGGAATGGGAGTGCTCAGTGAATTCAAATGGGTAGGATTTCTGATCCAATTGAGTACTTCATTACAGTATTTTAAATATTTGAAGGTTACCAGCATATCTCCCCTTAATTATTAGAATTTTATACCAAATAAAATTTTTGATACCATCTGTCTCTGCTTAACTTTTCAAGCAGACAGAAGTAGTTTAGACAGGTCTGATAGCTTAACATAAACCTGCTGCTATATCCTGGATATATTAATTCTCAAATTTATATCCTTGCGATTTTCTTTTCAAGGTGCTAATTTCTCATCCTAGAAAGTTGTATCTTCTATCCTTTATGTACCAAATGGTTTTCTGAGGCAAGGTGAGCTGGTACAATTTCATTGTAAGGCTAATCAATGGAAACTCGCAATTCTGAAAGTACAAATGTTGTACAGTCTCCCTTACATCCTGAATAATTAGGGAGGTTCCCTTTTGAGCCTCTTTCATCTCCCATTATGCAGATGCAGGCTATGCCCTTTCTTGTCTGACCATTCCCTAGGCAACAGCTGTGCCTCATTTGTAATCATTACATTAATTTACCAAGAACATTTTGAATGTTATTTCTACCATCTAGCATGGGATTATGCTTTACTTTGGGATGATGCCTGCAAATGAAAAAGTAGCTGTCCAATTTGCTGACAGATTTTCCTACTGAAGCAGAAAGATGCCCATCTTACAAAGGGGGTGCTGGTTATACCATCAGGTTTCTTAATCCATTTCAAAATACAGATTATTAATTTATAAATTCCTGTTTGGTTCAATTTCTCAGCCGTTTTTGGACTACTTCCTTCAAGCGAAATCTTGCCATTTTGTGCACACAAAGACCCTTTTTAGTAACCTCAACTCAACCTTAATCCTAACTTAGTTTGCAGTTTCTCTCTCTAGACTATGCTCTTTCTTCACATCCTGGCCCTCATTCCACTTTCTGAATACATTCTTTGTGGTCTTAAATTTCACTTGCAGCCTGAAAATGATAGAATACTTTTCATCATCTCACGTTTCAATTGTATTCTTTTGTTTTCTGTGGACAGCAAGTCTACATGAGACAGCTCATCTGTATTGTTCTTCAGGTACCATTATATCTTGTATATTTGAAGCAGCATTGAAGCCTTTTGACAGATCAAGTCTGAATAGCTTGTCTACGTCCTTACACATGGTCTCCCTTCCTCTTGTTTTCAAAAATGCTTTTAAGAATGGGTTTTAATGTTCTAAGAAAGTTTTCAAATGAATTGAGTATTATAACTGTTCAGTAACCTATAATAATTTATCAACATGGGGAAGACAAGACAGTTGGTCTTTGCAATGCCATTATTATTTATTTGCATTTCTTTATCTAGGATTTTAAGGAGGCATATGTAGAATATATTTATCTTCATAAACATTATAGGCATCTTCATCATCTTTGAAAGACTGTGGATACAATGGGTTGAGAACGAGTGTAGCCTAAGTTGAAACTTAAAACTGGATTTCCCCAACCAAAGACATGGCTCCCCAATAAAGTTTATCTTTCCTTCTCTTCATTATGGAACACCATGGACAATAATTAGATAACCCTTTATTGCATTTGCTCACATGTATGCTTATTAATGGACATTAGAACTAGAATAAAATGATATGTGGTTTGGATGACATGGTTTTCTATTGTATGATAAAGTTAAGATTAAAGTAGACCTGCCATTTTGAGAATATGGAATAAATATAAATCCAGACTGTGCCCAATAATACTTTTGGGGGTCTAACTTCATAAAATATTTTATAGAAAAGAAGCAGAGGTAAAGAGGAAATGGTGAAAATATTAAGAGATGTTAAAACAAGAGTATGGTGAATGGAAGAAGAAATCAAGAGAGCAATTGGTTTCAAAAAGATTTAATTTATAATGGTCTTATGTAGTCAAGATAAAAATTTAAAGTAGGAAATAGGACATTGAGTAGCAAAAGACAGAAATTGAAGTTGAATTATGTATAAATAATAAAGGTGCAATTGCTAAAACATATAAACATCACTTTTTGTGCTATCTTCTCAGATCATGCATTTTCATCCTCTTTCAGCATGACACCAGTCAGTTGGGAAAGCATCTATCAATTGAGGGATTATAGCAGGAGGAAGGGCAATCTCTCTTTGGGATTTCTACATGGCTCTCCATCTCCATCACTCTTGGGCATCTCTCATATTAAAATAATATAAGGTAAAGAAATTCATGAGAATACACAATTGAGAAATAGACCCACAGAGGAAGGAGGAAGACCCTGTCATAATTGTACAACTAGCGTAGTCCTATAGAGCAACAGAATTTAAACTCGCTGGCTGCTGAACAACCACTCTTACTTCATGAGGAATTAGAAGTGACAGAGACTGATGAATATGGAAAATAAGCAACAGATGTCTATTTAAATATATTCTTATTATTCCTTGGAAGTAGCTTACTTCATACATACGTGCATATATTTCAGAACATTTTTAAAATCAGCTAATGAAAAATATGCCTTCATATTTTCCAAATAAAATATTGGAGTTCACTTTATCTTTCTTCTACGTTGGTGGAAATCTGGAGATAAATTGTGTCAAAAATTAAGGGATGAGAAGTGACAAACATGAAAGGATCTGAAGAGCTAGAATGACCTTAGAGATCATCTAGTCCAAAAACTTGTTCAATCTGGGTTTAACAGATGACCATCTAGCCTCTTTCTGAAAGCTGCTTGTGAAGAACTTACCACTTCTGGGTAGCAGCTCTCTGACTGATGTATGGACTGTATATGGGTTTTGTTTTGTTTTGTTTTGCATATTTAAGGGAAGAAAGCTCTAGTTAGGAGGGAAAATAGTAGGAGGAATGTGGTTGCAGAGACAGGGTAACAACAGAAGGATAATGGCATGACTGCATCACCTAATACTCCCAAAACACATTTTCAACACACTCACAAGTTAACTGACTTTGTCTGCAAGATAAATATTAACAATGCAAGATAAATATTGACAATATTAATAGCTTTTGCATAGCTTGAAGCTGTATACTAGACAGTGTTAGAGAAGCAAGATTGCTACAGCTAATAACACTTTAAGTCTCTCACACTCATCAGTCAGGGACAAGATCAGAGTGATACCATCAGGGTAAAAGGTAAAATTAATGTTTTTGGGACCTTATTGCATTGACAGCAAGAGAAAGGTGAGATATGTGATGAGTGTCTATAGAGAAAAAAAGAGATATGATATAATTTAAGCTTTGTGTATTTTGTGTACGCACTGTGCTGTAGAAGAAACGTACGTGGAAGTTGCATTATGGCACTAATTTGATGAAACTGTCAGACTGTACAAGCAGATCCTTTCTATAAATGAATGTGCTATAAGAAATGTTGGTTAACACCCATTGAAGCCACAATAACAATAACAATAAATTGTGCATATAAGTCACAGGCACGTGTTTACAATATCTAGAACAGTGATTTTCAACCTTTTTTGAGCCACGGCCCATTTTTTACATTTACAAAACCCTGGGGCACATTGGGGGGGGGGGCCTCAAAAAGGTTTGGACAAATTTTTTTTCTCTCTTCCTCCCTTTCGCTCTATTTCTCTTTCCCTCCCTCTTTCTCTCCCTTCTTCTTTTTTCTCTCTCTCCATCCCTTTCTTTCTCCCTTCCTTCCTCTCTTTTTTGCTCTCTTTCTCCCTACCTCCCTCTATGTCTTTCTCTCTCCCACCTTCCCTCCCTCTCTTTCTCTTTCTTTCTTTCTTTCTTTCTCACACTGGTTGAAAAACACTGATCTAGAATGTGTATATTTGCACTTATTGTGCAAGAAACCCAAAGTGTTTTTAATATGTTTTAAAACAACTGTTTTAAAGGAATGTCTTTTTAGACAGAAAGAGAGTGTAGAGCAGGGCTGACAAACTCCCGGCCCATTGGCCTGATGCATCATGTCCTGACCATGCCCTCAGCTGGTTTAGTGAAGGAGAAAAATGTCCCAATACATCATATAATGTCACCGCAACAATGTGAGATTGACAGTCCAGTGTGGAGTGAAGGATGAAAATTACATCCTATTATGAAATTAATCCCTCACTTCTGTGGGGAAATTTGGAAGCTATTCTAGATCAGTTAGAGCTGGCCCTTTTGTTAGAGAGCCATTTAAAACTGATTCAGAAGCAACTAATTGTTAGAGGCTTTCCAGCTATCAAGCCATGTATAGTCAATAAACAGCGAACGGCTAAGAAATTATTTTTAATTATTTGACACCTGGACCAAATTAGATTGTTCCTTAAAGATTTGCAATCAGTGTCAAAAAGGAGTCAGCCGGCATAATGCCTATTTTTACACTAACAATAAAACTGCCAACAATAAGGGTTTCATATAGCTACTTACAGTGTTAACGATCTGTATTCTGTCCTCAAACTGATTTAGGATCCTAATCAAGACAAAGAGCTGCATACTCTTCCCATAATTTGATCAAACCTTATTTTAGAAGAGACAAAAAAATTACATGAAATCCTTTGTGGTGCTATCAGATGGGGTCTAAAAGGCTTACCTAGCTAGTGTTTAGCCTAAATATACTGACTGATTTGGAATACTTTGTGTTAACTTAGATCATTGAGCATTTTATATCCAGTTCTAACAAAGATAGATCAGCAGCAGAGGTGGGTTCTAACTTACCTTGCTGCTGGTTCGCTTCCTCCCATACTGTGTGGGCATGCCTTGTGAGCACGCACGCAAAGTGCACATGTGCATGCACAGTGCAAAAAAAAATCTGAAACAAATCCCCCCCCCCCCCCCAAAAAAAAGCCAAAAACAAGATGGTGATGCATGTGTGGCTTCTATGCATGAGCAGGAGAAAAAAAATGCAAACAATGTTTTTTAAAAAAATAAAATAAAAATGGCCCATGGACTGGCACTGACAGGTTTGGTGACACCATTGTGACATCACCATTGGTTGCTACCAGTCAAACCAGTGCAAACTGGTCAGCAGTTTCCAGCTTTTTTCCTATATGCAAACCACTACTTCATCAGTGAAGACTGTTGAGCAGTTAAGCCAAAGATAAACAACACAGTAACTGAAGGCACAGTTGGGGTTTTTTGATGCTTCTGTCCTGACTTCCACCATACACTACACAATATCTGCATTTCAACCACACTTTATTGGCTGAAAGCTTAAAAGTATTTGAGTTTCCTACCTAAAATTTTATTGCCGAACAAAAAAGTCAGCATTTCATGATATTTCAAGTGAAATGTTTTGCTATCATGAAACTTTGGTCAGTGGCACTAACACAAACACAACTACTCTATATTAACTTGAATTTCAGGAAATGTTAGAATAATAAATCTTTCTTGCTTTAATATTATTTTTGCACCAATTATACATCACTCAATGACTACAAGATATAATATAAAATGGAGCATAAACACTACTGCAATACTAACGTTTAAAGACACGAATGAGGAAACTAGTAGGATGATATAGATAACTGCCTTAAGTTTAGAAAAATCATGGTCCCTCCAAGTCAATCTCATTAATATGTATTGGTTGTGACTCCCCAATGTTAACCCAATAACCCAGATATTCAATCAACCAGGGATGGCTTCTAACTTACCTTGCCACCGGTTTGCTTCTTCCCCTGATGTGTGGCTGCATGTGCATTACGTGCCTCATGGCTGCACATGCATTGTGCGCCATGTGGCTGCACCAATGCACTTTACACACCCATCTGCATGCACAATATCAAAAATTTGCAAAAAAATTCAACCCCTCCCTTTCTACACATGTACAGAAGAAGAAGAAAAAACAGCAAAAAAATCCTAAAAATAATCCCCCCCAAAAAATTCCCCCAAAAGATGGAAGATGGCAGCAGTACTATGACATCACCATGACATCACCAGCAGTTTTCTACTAGTTTTATAGAACCAATGCAAACAAGGAGAAACCCACCTCTGCAATCCACTGAGATCTTATCAATGAAAATCACAGCAGCTTGATCTCCAGTCACATATACTAATGACAACTATATTATGGATCCCACCCAATGATAGATTTATATATTGGAACCTGGAATATTATCTACTAAATCTGGATAACTTTTTAAAAATGGCCATCTCACTTCTACATATCAAATACAATACTGTACATGTATTGGTGCACAGTTGTTTAATTATTCAATAAATTAATAGAATCCTTGGAAGTGTTTAAATGCAGCTGCTTAAAGTGGACTAGACCTACAAGTTCAGATACAATAAATGTAACAATATGATGGTTTTTACTGTGGAAAAAAGTTTAGATTTTTTTTTTAAATCATTATTTTAATGGCACAATCTGAAGTGTTGTATCTGAATTAAGGAGGTTTCATTTGAGTCCCATGGCTCCCTTTCAAAGATGCTCATGAGACCCTTTCTGGTATTTGTGCTCTTTTATTACAGTAATATATAGTTAGGCTAATGGTTATTTATTATGTTCATTGCAAAACTGATGGGACATTAGTGTCCTTTTCTGGCTAAGAAATGCACTCACTTAACTGCTAGCATGTAAGCCAAAACCTACTTTTATTGTGATGCTCATAACATCAACATGTTCATATATAGTCCTTTTTAAACATTCTTATTAGTGCCTTCTTACCCATTTTCTTAATCAGCTCTTATTAATGGTAACTATTGAAATGGATATCCTATTTTATTTTATTTTATTTTTTAATATAGATTTTTTTTTTTGTTAATTTGAATTCAAAAGTAAATACTAGGGAAATTAACGAAGGAAAAGGGGAAGTAAATAGTGGGGGAAAGCAAGGGAAAAAGAAAATAAAAGCATTGACTTTCATTCATCCATTGTGGGGATTGAGGTGACCTTCCATTTCTGTGTGTAAAGTAGTCTTGTTGCTGTCAATATATATAAGATCAGAGTTCTGATTTTTCCCGCAAGTCTTGTTCCATTAAATCCAAAGAAAAGTCCTGTTTTATCCTATTTTAAATCCAAGGAATAAGGTACAATAAACTGTATGGGACATTGGTCCATTTTCCTATTTAGCCATAAGCCAAGCAATAATATGGCAATAATATGCAAATGTTGTGTGTGTGTGTGTGTGTGTGTGTGTGTCTGTCTGTCTGTGTGCATGTGTGCGCGTGTGTGTGTATCATCCTTGCCAAATTTCTAAATTTGGTGTTTCAGTTCTGTGTGTATACATACTTTATTTGTTGGACTATAAGATGCACCAGAATATAAGATGCACTTTAGTTTTGGGGGAGGAAAATAAGAAAAAAGCTGATGGGGGTGGTAGTGGATGGCCTCCATAAATACCCTCAATCAGTTGTTTTCAGAGGTGAACGTTAGCAACAGGTTTGTTGGTTGTGAACTCTGTGCCTTGCTTTTTCAGCCTATGAAACCTCCATTTCAGCGGTATTTTTCCAGCCTGTGAAACCTCCAGGTCAGAGGCGTTTTTCCAGCCTGTAAAACCTCCAATTCAGAAGGGGTTTTTTCCAGCCTGTGAAATCTCCGTTGTAGCCGGCCCAGCCTCTCTAACAGAGATTTCAGAGGCTGGAAAAAAAAGCCTCTGAAACGGAGGTTTTATAGGCTGTTTTCAGCCTCTGAAACCTCCGTTTGAGAAACTAGGCAGGGCTACATTTGGTGTATAAGACACACCCAAATTTTCATGTCTTATACTCTGAAAAATACAGTATATACACACAATGATAGTTGCCGACATACACAGAATGCTAAAAATAATTGCAATCTATCTCCCCAAGGTCAAAATGAAAGCAGAGCTACAGGTCTTGATGACGAGTGCCACTCAGCTGTGGGAACCTGCAGATTGATCTTTTGAGCTCTGCTGGTACCTTGGTTGGCTTCTAGAGTGGACAGTCACCTGGCCTTCATTGAAATAATAGAAAATACTTGTAGCTCAGGTTTTAGATTTTGGAAGTAGTTTGCCCTCTAAGCTTGTTTCTATTTAGTTTCTGAAGGTTTGTAACCAGGCTTGGTAACATCAGCAGCAGGAATTGCTTGTCCTAGTTCTCTTTAGCTTATAAATGTCTTGTGTGCCAGTTTGGTCAGTTGTTCATGTAATTGGTGTTTTGTTTGGACCTATATTTAAATTCTGACCAACTTATTAATTGGTAATTGCATGTTAATTGCTCCTGTGGTAGAATACCAGGCTTCAATAAATTCACATATATGGCAGGTGTTGGCATATGGCCAATTATTTTTCTCTTTTCCCATCAAACTGGTGTGTTTTATTATCAATATGTTTGCAATCAGGGATTTTTGTTCATGCTGCTTAACTGCTAGTTGATATTCACTAACCTTTGTTTTCAATTGCCTTCCTGTTTGTTCCATATAGGATTGGTTACAATTGTTGCAATTAATTTTTTGTACCATGTTGTTGTTTATCTTCTGTATTTTGTCTTTGGCTTTAGATAGCTCTTTTCTGGGTGTAAATTTGGGTTTGCGAGCTCTATATTTATTTCTGGCTTTCAGGCCGACCTGTCAAAAATTGTAGAGAAAACTAGAGGGATAGTTACAATGAACAACAACCTGAAGCACAGTCTGGGGTAACAGAAGCAGAGCCAATAAAAGGACTGTTAATAATCCCAAACTCCATTACTTCTCAAGTCTATTGCTCTATGCTTTAATTTAGTCTGTTGCTGTTGGTCATGTATCTATCCCCACTCCCACATTCTCATCTTTGTTTTGAACAGACTAGAAGCACCATGGAGTAATCTGATTTTGAAGTCATCTATGACTTATTCCAAATGGTGACATGCTTGAGATGGGGGAATGGATGGAGGGATAGTGTTGGATAGGAATGATTGGTTGGTAATTGTGTGCAATGAAGTGTGAATCAGTGGTGGGTTGTTCTTAGTTCAGACTGGTTCTTAGGACTGGTAGCGCTGGTGGTGGTAGGCTTTGCTCACCCACCCAGGATGCTTCTGCGCATGTGCAGAAACATTGTGCCCATGTGCAAACCAGTAGCAAAGTTATTTACAGCCCACTACTGATGTGAATGATTGTGAATCCATGATAATACACTACTGTCTACCTCCAAGGCTGCCAGAAACTAGAATATAGAGGTAGTCGGTGGAGGTGGCTGGGGTAGGTGCTGGGTAAACCCCAGAGTTATTCAGACAGATTCCAGATTCTGGAAGTGAATGAGAAAAATGAAGTGAGTTGAGGAAACAGAGGGCAAGTAGATTGGGAGATCAATCTTTGGATAGCTAAATTCCACTTGTGGAAAGTTATTCCAAGAACTGAAACTATAAATATAATATAAATAGAAACTAGCTTTTGTCATTTTATGCTTTCAATGGGCATTAACAACTCTCCCATGCTGTCAAACATTTCCTATCTGTCAAGATTATTTACAATTGGAGAATGACAAACATTAACAATTTTGCTCCTGCAAAATTCCTCTGATCTCCCCATGTCTGGTTTTATAAATGTTAATGATAAACATTGATTTTTTTTATTGTTTATTATCCTGGATGTCTCATGGACAGATAGGAGAAATTTATAACTTTAACCTATCATGAATACATAAACTGCATATGAGTAGACACAAAAACCTTTCCATAAAAATGAACCAGGAGATCCTGATTCCATAAAATAAATGGCATTCAAAGTTATAATTTCACTCTTTGGCTGCAGCTTCTGAAAGGCAGAAATGGCTCATTTATCATAAAATGATGGGGCAGTATAGTATTTAAGCAAGGGATTTCCTGCTGCTTCCTTTAATGAAAATGCCCCCAGGGAATCTAATGAAATCTCACTTGGGAATCTAACCCAATCAAACTATTTTACCGGCACCTCCTCCTTCTATTTGATTTAACTTAGGCCTGGCTTACTTTTATTTTTATTTTTTTGTACCATAATGTACACTAGTTTTACTGCAACTTCTCAAATATAAACGGGTTTGTCCTAACTTTTCTATTCAAGAAAGATAGATGGACAGTAGATTCTGTTTGTTGCAGCTACCAGTGTCAGATATAGAACCTCTCTTGGCAGATCAAAGCATTTCTAAATAAAATATATCTGTATTTCTTTTACATGTTTACCCTCCATTCATTAATAGTAGTCACAGCTGCAGGAGAATGCAGTAAGCAAACAGGAATTCCCCTTTCCTTTTTAAATAATCTGGCCTTTAACTGAAGAGAGCATCCTTTTTAAAAACACGTGAAAGAGTATTAAATGCTCTTGTATTAAATTTTTGTTCAAGCATAAAACAATGTTAATGCTTCTCACATAACTTAATGTACCACCCCCACCACCCCGATTTTTCTAAGCTTTTTACTGTCTGATGGACATTTCTGAGTTTTAGGCACAACAACAACAACAATAATGAAGGAGAATATCACTCTTTAAATTAACACAGCACCTATCTTTCTGATTAGGTAATGCTTGCTGTTAAATGACACAGCAGTTCATAAACTGTTGTAGACTTCTGAACAGATGGAAAAAAATATAAGGAGTCACATTCTGCAGGGTAGTGTCACAACATGAGAAATTCATAAAGCCAAGACTGGATTCTTTTGGGGTTCTTCCCTGGATGAAATGTTTGTATTTTGAAGTAATCCTTACATGCCTTCCCTACACATGTACTCAAACAGATTATTCAGTTAAAGTTACTGGGAATAGGAATGAAAGGAGAGATAGGAAAAAAATTCCAGTTCTCCAGCAAATGAATCGGACATGTGGTATGTTTGTGGAAGAAGCAGAGAAGGAAATGAGATTTCTGTTCCTTAAGATTAGTGTTGGGTGAACCGAACCTGCAAAGTTCGGGCTCGTGTTCAACTTTGCAGTGTTCGGCATGCCGAACCTGAACCCAAACTTTTAAAAAAGTTCGAGTAAAGTTTGCTGCAAGCAAAAGGAGGTGGGAAATCCCATGAGGGGATTCCAGGGGCGGGGCTTTGATGTCATGGAGACTACTTCCTGGTCACCTGAAATGGAAAGGAAGGAGTCTCCGTGACATCAAAGCCCCGCCACCAGAATCCCCTCGTGGAATTTCCCACCTCCTTTTGCTTGCAGCGCTGCAAGCAAAAGGAAGTGGGAAATTCCACGGTGGGATTCACCACTCTCCTCCCGGGCGGCAACATTTCGTGGTGTTTGGCCGAACACTGAACCCGAACTTTGCCCGAACTTCACGCCGAACCTGAACTTTACTCGAACTTTTAAAAAAAGTTTTTTAAAAGCGCTGCTGCTATTCGGGTTCGGGTAAAGTTCGGGTTCGGGTTCAGTGAACTCACCCAAATTTCACGGCAAAGTTCGGGTGGGTTCGCCAAACCCAAACTTCCAGAAGCTTGCCCAACACTACTTAAGATGATTATAGGAGCTTAGGAAAAGATACTATTGTCAGGTGGATTGCAAGATTCTGTGACTGTAACCTTTCACTAAAGTAAGTGCTAATACTGTATTTCTAAGTGTGCTTCTAAGTGTGCTTCTTGCTTCATTTGCTGGAGAACTGAAAATTTTTCCTATTTCTCATTTCAGTCCTATTCCCATTCAAAAGAATGACATTGATATTTCAAGTCTGAAAGCCTCACCTTTACAGTCTAATAAACTAGGGGGGTATCTTTTGAGACATTTACAATAATAATGCTAATGCTAATGCTAATGCTAATAACAATAATAATAATAATAATAATAATAATAATAATAATAATAATAACAACAACAACAGCAGAGTTGGAAGGGATCTTGGACCTCATCCAACACCCTGCTTAGGCAGGATACCCTATACTACTTCAGACAAATGGTTATCCAACATCTTATTAAAAACTTCTAGTGTTGGAGCATTCATAATTTCTAGAGGCAAGCTGTTCCACTGGTTAATTGTTCTAACTGTCAGCAAATTTCTTCTTAGTTCTAAGTCGCTTCTATCCTAGTTTAGTTTTCATCTATTGCTTCTTGTTCTACCCTCAGATGCTTTGGAGAATAGGTTGGCTCCCTCTTTTTTGTGGCAACCCCTGAGATATTGGAACTCTGCTAACATGTCTCCCTTAGTTCTTCTTTTCATTAAACTAGACATACCCAGTTCCTGAAAATCTTCTTCATATGTTTTAGCCTCCAGTCCCCCAATCATCTTTGTTGTTCTTCTTTATACTCTTTCCAGAGCCTCATTATCCTTTCTGCATCGTGGCAACCAAAACTGAATGCACTACAGTGATCCCTCTATTATCGCGAGGGTTCCATTCCAAGACCCCTCGCGATAATCGATTTTTCGCGATGTAGGGTTGCGGAAGTAAAAACACCATCTGCACATGCGCGCCCTTTTTTTCTATGGCCGCGCATGCGTAGATGGTGGAGTTTGCGTTCCCCGCCGCCCACGCAAAGGGGAAACCCCGATTCGGCTTCTCGCTGCTGCTGCGCTACCGAGCAGATCAGCTGCTGGGCGGCCGAAGGAACCTTCCCTGGGTCTTCCCCCTCTTGCTGGCGGGCGGGCGAGCGGCGGGCATCAGCGAGGGCGGCCGGGAAGACCCAGGTTGGGGGTTCGGGGGGGTGCTGGGAAGCCCCCCAGGCCAGCTGCGACCTTTTAAAACAGCCGCGCCACTTCCCAGCTGAGTCCTGAAGCCAAACGCGGAAGTTCGCCTTTGGCGTTTGGCTTCAGGACTCAGCTGGGAAGCGGTGCGGCTGTTTTAAAAGGTCGCAGCCAGCCTGGGGGGCTTCCCAGCACCCCCCGAACCCGGGTTGGGGGTTAGGGGGGTGCTGGGAAGCCCCCCAGGCCGGCTGCGACCTTTTAAAACATCCGCGCCGCTTCCCAGCTGACTCCCGAAGCCAAACGCGGAAGTGGGGTTTTTTTTAATTAATATTTTTTTAAAAATCGCGATACAGTGTTTCGCGAAGATCGAGGTCGCGAAACTCGAGGGATCACTGTATTCCAAGTGTGGCCTTACCAAGGCCTTATAAAGTGGTATGAACACTTCATGTGGTCTTGATTCTATCCCTCTGTTAATGCAGCCTAGAACTGTGTTGGCTGTTTTGGCAGCTGCTGCAAACTGCTGGCTCATATTTAAACGGTTGTCTACTAGGACTCCAAGATCCCTCTCACAGTTACTACTGTTGAGCAATGTACCACATATACCGTACCTGTGCATTTTGTTTTTCTTGCTCCTTGTATGCTGTTCGAAAAAAGTTCCTAGTGATATGTTCGGGTCACATACGACCCGGACAGAAAACACTTCATTTGAAGTGCTTATGTTTGGTCAATTTGAAAACTTTTTTCACTTGGAAAGTAGTCTGAACATTTCTGCACACAATGATATGAAAATTGAAATGAAAAAATTAATCCTTATTGGTTTATTTTGCACATAAATGTGCTGCCCCCCCCGTTTTTGTGATTTTTTTTCAATTTATGGATAGTTTTGCTTGCAAAATGCATTCTATTTTACTAAAGTTGGTGTGGGATTGGTAGCTTGAACATTACTGCACACAATGATATGAAAATTGAACTGAAAAAATTAATCCTTATTGGTTTATTTTGCACATAAATGTGCCTCCCCCCGTTTTTGTGAAATAGTCTTTACTTTATGGATAGTTTTGCTAGCAGAATGCATTCTATTTTGCTAAAGTTGGTGTGGGATTTGTAGCTTGAACATTTCTGAACATAATGATATGAAAATTGAACTGGAAAAATTGATGCATATTGGTTTATTTTGCATATAAATTTATTTCAATTTATATAAAAATTATGCTGTTAATTTCAAACTTACATACTTTTTTTTAGTAAAATGGATTTCTTTCATAAAATTAGTTATCTGGCTACAATGTGGTTGATTTTCAAAAGGATATTCCAAATATTTATAGACAAATATGTATAAACAGTGACAATAATGGCACACAGCAAGGCCGGGGGGGGTGGCCCTTTTGTGGCAAAAATAAACCAATAAGAACCATTTTTTTCAGTTCATTTATATTTTTCTCATGTTCAGAAATGTTCAATTTAGTATATCAAACCTTTTGGGGGAAAATTCCTTAGGGATTTGTAGCCTTAAAAAATATAAATTGACACGAAATTCAGAAAGGATGGGGGGAGGGGCTTTTTGATCAAAATAAAAATATAAGTCTCAATTTTTCCAGTTCAATTTTCATATCATTATGTTCATAAATGTTCAAACTAGTTTTCCAGTTGAAAAAGTTTTCAAAAAGATTAAATTCAAGTACCTAAAAAAAATATTTTTGGTCCTGTCATATACGAACAGAAACAGATTTGAAGTTATGATTTTTTTTTGCCCAGAAAACAATTAGCCACCACCCCAAAAATATTTTTTGATGACCAGCATTGTTAAATTGAGTAAATGAATGCCTAAGATTTTAAAGAATATTTCGGATTTGGAGCATAAAAAAATAAAAAGTGAAAATGATTGCAAGCAGCCGAGGGGGGGGGGGGGCCTTATTTCTGATGTTAAAAAACCAGTAAGAATCATTTTTTTCAGTTCCTTTATATTTTTCTTATATTCAGAAATGTTCAAGCTACCAATCCCACACCAACTCCAGTAAAATAGAATGGATTTTGCAAGCAAAACTATCCATAAATTGAAAAAAAATCACAAAAACGGGGGGGGCGGCACATTTATGTGCAAAATAAACCAATAAGGATTAATTTTTTCATTTCAATTTTCATATCATTGTGTGCAGAAATGTTCAGACTACTTTCCAAGTGAAAAAAGTTTTCAAATTGACCAAACATAAGCACTTCAAATGAAGTGTTTTCGGTCCGGGTCGTATGTGACCCGAACATAACATTAGGAACTTTTTTTGCTCAGCAAAAACTAAGCCCCCCACCCCCCCAAAAAAATTCTCATAGAGAGAACCCCTGAAATGATGAAAAGTCATGAAATTTCAAGTTTCAGATATGCAGGGAAAATTTTTTACAGGGACTCAAACTTGGCTTCGGGTCGCATACGACCCGAACAGAACAGCAGGGTTAAATTAATGTCCATGCCCAATTAATTCTGTGACCTCCACTGCTATCTGTCTGATATTGTATAGTGGGAGGCTCTTCCTCCTGTCTCCAAAGCCAAGGGGTGAAATGCTACCAGTTCGGACCAGTTATGGCATCTGGGAAGGGAAAAAATTGATTGACTTAGAGCAAAAGCAGAAATTCCACTGAAGATTCCACAACAGAACAAAAAAGCCTCTTTATGTGAGGGCTTTTCCACTTCTTTGTTCTGATTTTCATCTGGACTAGAACAAAATCATCTGGTGGCAGGCCTTAACTAACAATCCCACACTTATTTTACTTCATGCATGGTGTACCCACTATTTAATTTACCACAATGCTTCTTTCCCAAACTCTCCCCCTCCTCCTTCTTTGTTGCAGCTCCATAAAGGCTTGTTGCCTATCACACTCTTGGGTAAAGCATGTGACCCATTTCCTCCTTTCAGTGGTCCATCTGAGTACATCTATAATATGTAGATAATAAAGTCAAAAAAAGATGGACAACATTTTTACAGAACTATAGATACTGTATGTTGAGGCTGGGTGTGACAAGGAATGGCTGGGAGGGGAGGGGCCAGGTGACGCACCCCTTGATGCGAGTGACATTGAGCTGGCTATGCTCACCTGGTCACATGATCACCAAGCCATGCCCACAGAACCAGTAGGGAATGTTTTTAGATTTCATCACTGATTTAGATTTCACCATGATTACAGCATTTCAAGAGCACAAATTGCCAAGATTTCCTGAAGGATCATTGTCCTACCATATGATTTTTGGTGTGCACAGAGGCTCTGTGAGGGCATTTTTGGCTTTCAGAGAGCCTCTGGGGGAATGGGAGGGGGACATTTTTACCTCCCCCAGCTCCAGGGAAGCTCCAGGGAAACCTCTGGGAAAGGCAAGATCCTACTGGGCCCACCAGAAGTTGAGAAACAGGCTATTGAGAAAATGTGCACCCACGCCCTTTCGGCACCCAAGAAAAAAAAGGTTCGCCATCACTGTACTAGTGTAAGTATACCATAATTTCAATTCCCCCCTCCTATCTGTTCAATCAGGGATTAAAGTATTGTGATACCCTTTCCTTGAAACTAAACCCGTGAGTATTGGAAAGGAAATCTGTAATCAGCCTACAAATTATTTCCCCCATTTATAAAGGTAAAGTTGATTCCTCACCTTTGTGAGCTGTTTTGACATCACATGTAAGAAATGCTACAGAAATAGCAATTATTATATCTTCGTTTATATAGAAGTTAAAAGGGTATATTGAACCTCTCAGTCTGACACATACACCTTTCTGTTTTCATGTTCTCATTAAGCTCTGAGGATGTGTCCTCTGGGGCTAAACCTTTCCATGTTTGATCTCAACCCAAAGGTTAATTTGTTTGGAGACCTTCAGTGAAAGTCTTTTCATTTCTAGTCACGTTGCTTTGAAGAAGGCATTTCCTTAAGTTTTACAAAGAGTGGGGGAAATAACATGAAAAGTTTATACATTACTTTCAATTGCCAATTTGAAAGATCCAGTTATTTACTTGGAATAATTTTCATTAATTCCCAATTGTTCTCCAGGTACAGTTATCACTAAAAATTCTTCCAGCTTCTAGTATTCCAAAATATCTAGATAGATTTACATTTAACTGAGTTTCAGATTCAACTAGCTAGCTATCCAAAAGTTATACTGAGTCATAGCTAAATCCCTTTGGAGTTTCTACTTTGCTATTCATGCATATAGTGATGCAAATAATGTACATATATGCATATATATTTGAGGGAGGGACATGCTTGCAAAATACTAATCAAGAAAAAAAGAAAATATTTCCTTATTTTAGATGGCTGAAGATTGATGACACTGACTGATCTCCAAAAGGCTAAGCTAAGATGGGAGATTTTCAGGAAATTCCAATAGACTAGATTGGTAAATTGAAGGACAAGAAGGCATTGATAAATCACTGTCATATTGTTCTAAAGAAAATAATATGGGTGTCACTTGAAAGCACAAGGGGTTGAGCATGACTTCAGGGAGATTTTATTTTGTTTATTTTGTCTTTATACAGACTGAAAAAAGTTAACAAATTTACAAAACTGAAAAAAAGAGAGCTAAGATTGACAAAAATTCTGCCACTTTCTCTTCCAGCTCAAGTAAAACTAACAGATTTTCTTGTTCATGATTTTTGCTAGTACAGGAAAGACCAAAGAAACAAGGAATCCACCAATCAGGAACAAATGTAAAAAAATATGGTCTCAATTGAACATTTGACCCTTACTATGGCAAAATGGAAAGGGTGGAAATCTAGAAAGGCTTTTTTTTAGCTGGTTTCATTTCTAGATGGCTACTCCAATGCAGAGACCAGAGTAAGCTGGAGGGAGGAGTCAAATGCATCATAGGTCATGAGTCCCTGCATGCACACAAGAGTTTATTTCCCTTGATGGTTAATAGCGAGATTAATGTCAAATGACAGGAAAATCAGGAGATTTGGGCAGTATAAAGATGTATTGCAAGCTTAAGTTCTCTACAAAATACCGCCGGTAGTCTTCATCCCCCAGCGCATTTTGCAGGAGGCCCAGGGGACACGGAGACCGGCGGCAGCCGCCATTTTGATTCTGGCCGAGATCTCGCGAGGCTTCGTGAGATCTCGGCCAAATAATCAGACCAGAGTGGTCTGATCTGACGTAGTCCGGGTGGAGCCTGCCAGCCCTATAAAAGAGCTGGCTGGCTCGGAGTCGGCCTTTTCGCCCAGACTCCTTCTTGCAGACACTCGGCTGGGTGTCTGCTAGTCGCGGTGGCCATCTTAGGTGGCCTCGTGGTTGGCGGCCATTTCGGAAGGCCTCATCGGAGGCTTTCAGTGGTTTTTGCTCGGGTGGAAAACCTTTTTAAGTGGCGTGGGGAGGTTCCCAATAGGCCCTGGTTTTCTTGGGCCCTTCAGCTGGTTATCCTTAGCTGGATAGGGCACAGGGTTTTTCTCCTTGGGACCGAGGAGAATTGATCCCTTTGTTTCTTTTGCTTGGGTGGTGTTCTGTCTGGGTGCCCCCAGACTTCAACACCAACTGAAAAAAGCAGCCAGACACACTGGTAAAAACAAAGGTACTTTATAGTTGGGAAAACAAACACAGAGACAAAACTGTTCTTACAAACAGGGTTGTTAGGAGGCTTCACAGCAGAGTCATGATGGCCAGACAATACAACAAACTTCTTGCTGGCACACACACCTCTGTAGACCCATGCCTCCCCCCAAGGTTTCAGCTTTCAAGGCCACAAGCCAGAATCAGAGACGCCAAAGAGCACAGCCAGATCGCAGGACTCCCAAAGATAATACTCCACAATTACAGGAAGGGTGGGCCTGCCTTTTCAGCCTTTCTGGGGAGAACCACACCCAAACCCAGCTGTTGCCTATTTAGTGCTGGAAATACCTGGCTAATTGTCCCCTTCGCTGGGCTGCTCTTCTCTGCCTTAGATCAATTATGGCTTGTGCATCCTCAGCTAAGGACTCCAGGCTGCTTGCTGGGGAGAGCTCCATCCCGGGGGACTCAGGCTGTTCTCCCTCTCCCTCGGCCTGATATTCCTCCTCCCCATCTGCCTGGGCCTCCTCCTCCTCCTGTTCCTCATCCTCCCCCTCTGAGCATGGAGCCGGCAGAGGTTCAGCCGTTCCCTGAGGAGCCTCAGACGGAATCACAACAGGTGGGAAGCCTTTTTAAGCACTCCTTGGGATCGAGGAGAGTTTTCCCCCCGCGTCTTCCCCTTAGTGGGGGCGTTTTGTTGGGGGGGGCATAGGCCCGGGTTCCTTGGGCCCTTCAGCTGGTTACCCTTAGCTGGACCGGGCGCAGGGTTTTTCTCCTCGGGACCGAGGAGAATTGTTCCCCGGCGGTTTCTTTCCCTTGGGGGGTTTCATCTAGCGACCCCTTAAGAACAGGGGGGGTACGGCCCAGCAGCCCCCAATTTTGGTCAGCCTTTTGGGCCTTCAGGCCATCAGGCTTCAAAAAACAAAAATAATAATAATAATAATTGTTACATAAAATAATATAATAATAAATATTACTAATTAATATATATACAAATTAAAACACTCCAATGGCCCCTAAAAGGCAGAAGGCCCCAGCTCCACCTGCCGAGCCTGCGACTAGGCCAAGGAGGGCGATTAGGCCCTTGACCCGGGCTCGAGGGAGTATGGGGGAGCCCCAGGGTGGAACCCCAAGGGGGGGTAGGAGGTCCAGGCCCACGGTTGCGGATAATGACATGTCTTCTCTTTGTTGGGCCAGGGTCATTGAAAGACTGGACGACCTTGAACGTTGGCGGTCTGCGTCCGGACCTGGAGGTGCCTCCACATCAGCACCTGTGGTCCTCGGTAGAGCTCCTGATGACACAACGGCCCTGGTCGGGCAGATGGCCCAGGCCGGACAGATGGCCCAGCCTGGGCAGATGGCGGCATTCCCCGGCCCTGTAGGAGTGGGGCTCCCATGGATGGCTTCTACCCCTTTGGGGGCAGGTGAGACCGCACCACACCAAGCATCCTCACCGCTCCTCCCTCTGCCCGGACAGGCCATTGTTACGCCGGGTTTTGGGAGTGGGGTCAACTTTCTAGGTACACCTGTGGGCACCTGTAGCCAGGTTTGGACCCCGCCAGCTCTGGCTGCAATTGCTCAGGCCCCTGTGACGGCTTTTCCGTCGGGGTCAGAGGTGTCAGGGGCAGAGGTCACCACAGCTTGGGACCCTCTTGCCAGTATTAGAGCAGGGGCCATCCCGTGGGGGCTGCCAGCTACGCCTCTAGGGTTTCACTTACATCCCTCAGTCAGGAAAACCATCTGGAAAGGGGAATATGTAGACCTTTTCTCCCTCCTTAATAGGAAGGTCCCCAAGAAAGATAAGGAAGGGGAGGCACAGGTAGAGAAGCCTAAAAAGACGAAAGTCAGTAAGTGCTTCAGCTCTTGGCTGTATGCTTATCTGACTTACGCCACCATAGTGCTTCAGAGGCAGCCTGCTAGGGCTGCCTCGATGCTTAAATATATTGATCTGATAGCCCATGCTCATTTTGAGTACAAGGGCTCAATTTGGCGGCACTATTACAAGGCTTTTAGGATGCAGGTGGCATTCGATCCCACTCTCCCCTGGGACATGGTAGTTCCCGACTTGTGGTTTCAAGCAACCTACATGTCTGGGAAAGAGGGTTGTGATCGTACAGATAGTGGGCACTTTATGGAAGAGGAGTCTCCAGCGTCCACACCGGCTAAAGCCACCACGAGGTGTGTGGCAAAGGCAGCCCCTCCCCATGTCATGAATTCTCTGCAAAGGGGGCTTGTTTTCACCCCTTTTGCAAGTTCAGGCTGCCTCAGTGTGTCCCAGGCCAAAAAGGGGAAGGATAAGAAGGGAGGGGGTCAGGCTAAACAACCGCCGCCCGCTGGGGGTAAAGGGGCCCAGCCCAATTAAGCTTCCAGTGCTCAGGGATTGGTTAAAGAATTATCACCCTCGCTCGAGAGCGGCTGCTCTCCTGCAGGGCTTCTCTGAGGGATTTAGGATCCCTTATGTGGGGATACGGAAAGCTTTCATGTCCAACAACTTCAAGTCGGTTGTGGGACATGAAGACATCGTTAGGGCAAAAATACAAAAGGAGGTGGCCGAGGGCAGGGTTCTGGGGCCTTTCCCAGAGCCGCCCTCCCCAACTCTACGGGTGTCCCCTTTAGGTGTGGTCCCCAAAAAGGCGAGTGGTGAATTTAGGTTAATTCACCACCTGTCTTTTCCAAAAGGGGAATCAGTGAATGATTTCATTCCTGATGAACTTTGTTCAGTCCGGTATGCATCGTTTGATGCGGCTGTGGCCATGGTTAGGAAATGTGGGGTTGGAGCCCTTATGGGAAAATGCGACATTAAGTCGGCATTCCAGCTCCTCCTCGTACACCCAGATGACTTCGAGCTCTTGGGCTTCCACTTCGAAGGTGGCTTTTATGTTGACAGGGCATTGCCAATGGGATGCTCTGTCTCGTGCTCTCTTTTTGAGAGCTTTAGCATCTTCTTGGAGTGGGTGCTCCGGAGGCGTAGTGGTCTGGGTTCGGTCGTTCACTACCTCGACGATTTCTTGTTAGCGGGGCCTGCGCGTTCAGAGCAGTGTTTTGCTCTAATGCGGGACTTCGAAGCCCTTTGCGATCAATTGGGGGTGCCTTTAGCCCCTGAGAAGACTGAGGGCCCTGCTACCAAGATTACCTTTCTTGGTATTGAATTGGACTCAGAGGAGCAATCTTCTAGATTGCCCCTAGACAAATTAGTCAAGATACGGGGTAAACTCGATTTAGTGTTAGATTGTCAGAAGGTGACCCTTCGGCAACTACAAGAATTAGCGGGGCTTCTCAATTTTGCCTGCTGGGTCATTGTTTTATTTATTTATTTATTTATTTATTTATTATTTGGATTTGTATGCCGCCCCTCTCCGAAGACTCGGAGCTTTTTCCCGGAGGTTGTATAACGCGATGAAGGGGCTGGGATTGCCTCATCACCATACCCGCTTATGCACCGGGGTCAGGGATGACCTACGGGTATGGCAGGAAATTTTAGATCAGTTTAATGGGTTGTCATTTTGGCGGCACGAGCTTCTTTTGGAAGCTGAGTTGCAGTTATGCTCAGATGCTGCAGGGACCTGTGGTTTCGGGGTTATATTAGGCGACCAGTGGTGTCGTTCCACTTGGCCTCCGGAATGGAGGGCCTCTCCCCTGGTCAAGAACTTGACCTTTTTAGAGCTCTTTCCCTTGGTAGTGGCCTTAGAGCTTTGAGGGGAGCAGTTTAGGGATAAAACCGTGCACTTTTGGTGTGATAACCTGCCGGTAGTCCCTGTTGTGAATGCCCTGTCCTCCAAGAGCGACAGGGTCATGTGGCTTGTCCGCCATTTTGTGCACAGGTCATTGTCCCTAAACACCTTATTTTTGGCTCGTCACGTCCCCGGGTTAGACAACGGGATTGCTGATGCCTTGTCCCATGGTCAGTTGTCCAGGTTTCAGACCCTGGCTCCGTGGGCCCGCGCGTCACCAGAGGCTTTTCCCGACCACCTTTGGAGCCTGGGCGGGCTCCCGAGCAGTGGAGAGCAGAAGCCTGCAGGGCCATGGCCCTCTCAGTGGCACCAGGCACCCTGAGGGCTTATCAGCATGCAGGTAAGGAGTTTGGGGATTTCAGGCAGGATAGGGGTTACACCCATAGTTGGCCTGCCCCAGTAGAACACCTGATGGAATTTTGTGTCCAGCTTAGGCAGCGTGGCCTTTCAGTTAGGACAATTAGGTCCAAGTTAGCCAGTCTCGCCTTTCTGTCCAAGGCGGGGGGTTTATGGACCTTTCTGGTGACTTCCGCATTCGGGAGATGCTGGAAGGCTGGGTGAGGGAGCGACAGGGGACCCCTGTGGATAGTCGCCAGGCTCTGATGGTGCAGCAGCTGTCACTTATTAATCAAGCTTTGGACAGTCTGTGTGCCTCTCTGTACGAGGCCCGTCTCTTTAGGGCAGCGACTTGTGTCATGTTTTTTGGGGCCCTGCGGGTCAGCGAGGCTATGGCCTCCTCGCAGGCTGACAGGTCACTCCGTGCCTTCCAGTTTACTGATCTAGGGTTCAGGGACGGGGGTCCCTTTTAGTGAGACAGTCCAAGACGGATCAGTTGCATAGAGGGGTTAGGATAGAGCTTGGTGCGGCCACTGATCAGTCTGTGTGCCCGGTGGCCGCTCTTTCTCACTTCTGTAGCATGAGAGGATCAGGGCAGGGGTACCTTTTTAAACACCAGGACGGTACCCCTCTGACCCGCTATCAATTCTGGGTTCTAGTGTCTAGATAGGTATTGATACCGCCGGCTATGGAACACACTCGTTCCGTATCGGCGGCGCCACTAGTGCGGTACTTTCAGGTTTCCCGAGCCAGAGGATTCGGGAGATCGGCCGCTGGCAGTTAGCAGCCTATTTGGGTTATGTACGGCCTGCTGAGGGTTTAGGGCAGGGTCTTAGGCTAGATAACCTCTCTGTGCCCTCTTCCAGGTAGCCCCGCCAGTATGAGACTGACGGCGTTGCTTTGCGGTCACAGCATGATATTTTGGGCCGACCGCTCAGCAGCAAGAACCGCCGTGGGGACCCAGCTGTCATTGGGCCGATGGGTCAACGTCGTATGGATGGGGAGAAGAGGCATGCGGTGGGAAGGTCTTCTACCACTTTTGCTGGGAGGGCGGCATCCCATTGCTGCGCCCAGGTGGCTGGTCTTGCACTTTGGTGGCAATGACCTGTGTATGCTTGGAGGTCTGCCCTTGATCTGCCAGGCTTGCGAAGACCTGCGGTGGCTTCGCACTGTGTGGCCCACCACGTAAGTGGTGTGGTCTGAGATCCTCCCGAGGATCACTTGGAGGGACGCCATTTCCCTTAGGGCCATTCATCGGGTTAGACGGAGAGTTAATAAGGCCCTGGGTAAGGTAGTCAGAGAATTAGGTGGGGTTGTAGTGGCCCATCCCCACATCACCATAGATCAGCCATGGCTTTACCGGGCTGACGTTGTTCACCTGTCAGAACAAGGGAACACCATCTTCTTACAGGACCTGCAGCGGTCACTGTGAGAGCTGGTGCAGTTAGAGGGGGGAGTCGGGGGGCCAAGATAGAAATCTGACCCCCGCTCCGTGGCAGGTTAGGGGCGGAAAACTGGGTGGTGGTTTAGCAACTGCGTGTTCTCCGTTAAGCATCTTTGGGGATGATTGACAGGTTCTCTCCAAAGGCTTGTGGTTTTGACGACCTGAGCAGTTGGGGGGAACCTGTCTTTGGGTCCCACCCATTTAATTCCCCTTGTAGGAGTTAGCCAGCGGGACCTCCCACATGCAAGTGCATGGCAAGGTCTTAGGTGAGGGAGTGGTCCCTCACCTGAACTAGCATGGAGCTACGCCCATAAGTTGCCCCGGAAGTTTATTATACATCATTTTCCGCCCCGTAAATAATTGTTTGACCCTGCGGGTCCTTGTTAGGGTCATAGTTAATTATGCTAATTATGCTAATTTATTTAAAATAAATTATGCAAATTTATTTTAATAAAAATGACCCAGTTTTAAATCCAGCTCTTGTGTCCGTGTCTTTACTCCGCCTCTCCTGCAAATCTGAGCTACTAACAGTCAAGTGAAATGAGCTGTAATTAAGAAGGCATTCAAGGTGGGTTAGACTTAAATCTCTTACAGGTGATAGGGACTCGAGACGTAGGATGTGTTTGATCCCTCCCTCAGGCTCAGCCTGATCTTCTCCTATATCCACTAGCAAAAAGCTGCCGTACAGAAAAGCCCTGAGACAGGCTATCTAAAGTAAATAGATAAAAATATTTATTGTATCATAGAATGAGGCTGTATAAAGCCACCGACTGCCCTCTGTCAGATAGGAAGGGTTAATATTCTTGTCAATTAAAGCTTGTTATTTTTTTTATCACACCATACTACAGTACTTCTGTGCTTCATGATCCTAAAGCTCAACAGATGATTTGCTGCATAACTAACTTTTCTGTCTTGGGAGCAACTGGCTTTCAACTTAAATCTCATACTGTGTATAAGTGGACTGACATTTTCCTAGTTCAAAGCATTTTTTAAAAAAAAATTGAGTATGTGACTTTTAATTTTAAGTTAAAGATGTAGCAATCTGTATTGGAATCTCATTTTGATTTATTATATGCTGTCAGATACTGATCACTGATTCTGAATCTGCCATCTTATTTTAGAAGACAGGTATGAGTTTTTTGTTGAAAATTTGGAAGATGTTATAGCCCCATATTACCAGAGTGGGTCTTCTTTGGGTCCTGTCAGCTAAACAATGGGTCCTGTCAGCTAAACAATGTCGTTTGGCGGGACCCAGGGGAAAAGCCTTCTCTGTGGTGGCCCCGGCCCTCTGGAACCAACTCCCCCCAGAGATTAGAATTGCCACCACCCTCCTTGCTTTTCGTAAGCTTTTTAAAACCCACCTCTGCTGCCAGGCATGGGGGAACTGAGATACTCTTTCCCCTAGGCCTTTACAGTTTTATGCATGGTATGTCTGTATGTATGTTTGGTTTTGTAATAAGGGTTTTAACTGTTTTAATATTGGATTGTTATATGCTGTTTTTATTACTGTTGTTAGCCGCCCCGAGTCTATGGAGAGTGGCGGCATACAAACAAACAAACAAACAGACAGACAGACAGACAGACAGACAGACAGACAGACAGACAGACAGACAGATAGATAGATAGATAAATAAATAAATACTACTGTTCTTTTTAAAAAAAAAGTCTGAAAATTTTCTTGTTTACACAGAAACTATTGGGGCATTGTCTCTTCATTTAGTTTCCTGGTATATTCTCTTTACACATTTTTCCATTTTATCTCAGCAAAGGATTTAAAAAAAAAAAATTTACTACATTGTTTTAATCCAAAATGCTCAAAGCACAAATTATTATAGTGTTTATCTACGAAACAATACAACAGCTGTGCCGTATCTGTAAGTAGAGGTATTAATCATTTAAAAAGTAAGCACATACATTTACTATGATCAAATAAAGATTAATAAGGTAATAAATTAAGAACAGCATTTCTAAGCTTATAAAAGTCATAGATTTGAACATTCATCCTGCAGTTCAGATAACTGCAACAAAAAGTGGATATTAAAATATATACATTGCAGCTTACCCATTTTCATAGCAACTGACTGCAAGTAATACTTACTAGCCACTGGTAAGGTGATAAAATATTATGGAAGGTTCACTAACATTTTAAGTGCTGGAACTAGAACTCTATTTGAGAAGTGTTGTTGAAGAAGACTTGAGAATACCATGGACAATCAAGAAAAGCAGCTGATGGATCACTGATCACATCGATGCCGAGTTATCTCTCAAGGCAAAACAAGGTAAAACTCTGGCAGATGTAGCAGATGATGTCCTATAAAACATTATGGTCAGAGCCATGAATACTTCTTAGGCTATTTTTTTAAATTCAAGTGAACAATAAACATTTACTTTTTATTGACTCACCCATTTCTTTCTTGGAACATCTTTTGATAATTAATGTAGACTGACAATGAGACCAATTCTCCTTTTTGATCAGACCTAGATCATTTGGTTCAATATTCCTTTATGTTCATTTCTCCTCCCACCCCTCTGATATTTTTTTCTTTTATTATCCATTTAGCCCAGGTAGATCTACTTGACCATACTTCTATTTCACAGCAATATTCTAAAAGGAGAAGGATAAACTCAATTAGTCTTCCCCCCCTCCTTTTTTTCTCTCCATCAATAGCTGACATCATTCAGAACTGCAGAAAGAATACCAGGCAGGGGTGGGCTTCTGCCCAGATGGGGGGGACACAGTGGGATAGCAAAAATGGAGTTCTACCCCAGAGCACCCAATTTGCACCAAAAAATGTTGAAAGAAAATGCAGGACAGCCACTTTGAGAAGCCTCTGCGTTCTTCCCAAAAGCCTTTAAAAACCCCAAAGCCATCGATTCTGCAACAAAGTGTCTAGGAAAAGTATAAGGAGATAAGATCTGGAATTAATTCTATGTGATCTGGGTTTCTGTCTCTCCCTTCTTTCCAAATGGCTATAATATTCTCTAGAAAATATGTCTTCATGGCTGGCTGAAGAATTTTGAGAGTTGAAATTCACAAGTCTTAAAGTTGCCAAGTTTGGGGACCCCTGCTTTAGAAAATAAAATGAATAATGCTTGAAACCTAATGGTTTGCCAGAAATCTTGATTTTGTTTGGTAGTCTTCAGGAAGGAGGGTTAAGACTGATATATATAATGGAGCATTTTGGGATATTCACCTAGGCTGTGAAAGTAGTAAGGAGTACTTTAGATTGTTGCCTTTGAGTAAGTGATTATTTTGTGAGTGGCCATTTTAATCATGAAGGCACCTTTATGATAATGCTCAAAATTCTGAGTGAGATGTTTATGTCATTTCACTGTTCTATAGCTGCTCACTTCTAGGATGTGGGTGAATTCCATGACCTGCTTGTTTTGAGTCCATTGAGATGGGCATTGTTTTGAGGTTCTTGGAAAATTCTTGGTCAAGTCACATGATCATCAAGTTACTCCCACCTGGTCACATGGCTGGCAAGCTACTCCTACCTGATCAAGCCATACCCACAAAATAAGCCACGCCCACAGTGTGGTAGTAAAAATTTTGGTAGCCCTTCACTGATACTAGGTCTCAAACTTTCCCCTCATTTGCCAGCCTTTTCCTTTTTCTAGATAGCAACATCCTTGAGCCATGTGAAGCCTTATTCCACCCCATAAACCACCTCTGGCTTATGGGTTACATGATCCTCAATTAAACTGGACCTGCAGTTCAACACCAAGGAGATTACTAAGTCTTCCAGGAATGAAATCAAATGTTGTATTGATATAGGAAATGCAACTTTCCTTGGTTTTTAAAACAATTGTGATTGAAAATCCATGCATCAAATTGTTTTGAGTAGTCAGCTCTCAAGTAAAAGGGAAAAGAAGAGCAATACACAGAAAAATCTTACTGGGAAATATTTAACCACTATTTTTCTTTTTCCAGGGCAAATATAGCTGGAATGTTTCCATCCTAATAAAATATTTAAAAAACAGCAATACATAATAGATGATAAAAAGGGAACCTAAGACACTGTGTTCAGTTTCACAGTGAAACATCTTTCAAAGTAGATTATATGAAAGTTTGTTGCAAAAATCAAAACCAGAAGCACACACAGACGATTGATTCAGCTGGATTCAATAACTTCTTTATAAACATAATAACAGATGAATTTACAATATCATTAGCAGATTATTTCTTCAAGTAAACACAAACAGGAATTAGCTTCATTTCAATAGAGCAGTACAGACAGGAGGATGTATTGAGCCATGCGCAGCCTTAATATTAAATTTCCAGTTTCAATTCTCTGCACTGAATCAGAAGTATTTAGATCACATTGGCTTACTTAGTTGCTATGCCTATTCATTGGCTAATATTGTTAACATGGCTCTCCCTGTTCATGAATATATTCACTGGTTAACTCATCAGTGTCAGACCGAAACATTCGGTAGATTGCACAGCTGGATGGAAAATAGCTCAACAAAGAGATGTCATTTAAGAATATTATTCAGATGAATATAAACATACTGGAACAACACCCAATACCAACAGAAGGAAAAAGATTGTCTATACAATATCTTCCAATACAAGGGATAACTACAGAATTTTTATCAGAAAGTGCCTGACCACTCGACCCACTACAATTAATACAAGGTATGAAAATGATAAAACTGTCATACACCAAAATTATCACAGAAATCACTAATGGACTATTACAATCACATGGCATTACTGTTGCATAAAAACTAACTAAATCCCTCCAAATATCTTGAGTAAGCCAAAAGATCCAGTATCACCAGGAGTGGGGGGGAAGGAGTAATGTACGGAATAAAGTGTAAGGACAATAACAGCCATCATGTAATATAGAAAGACTGAAGAAAGACTGAAGACTAGCAGAGTGCTTACATAAACAACTAGCAATTAGAAAACATGATGAAATAGCGCCGGCGGACTTACCCGCGATGCGAGACTTCGCCCGAGAGTCGGGCTTCCATAGGCCCGGCTGCTGATTGGTCCGGGCGGGGCTTGCTCGCCCTATTTAAGGGCGGGCAGGCCCGAGGCTCAGCCTTTTCGCCCGGACCATCGCCCCGAGCAGACACCCGCCCGCCCTCCCTATTTTGCAGTGTGCTAGGTGGGTCGCCCCTAGGGGGGCCGAATGGGAATTTTTTGCGGTCCTGCCTGTTAGCCGGGCCGTTTTTTCGCCCATTTCACACTGGGATGATGGATGTGCAGTTAGGGGGTGCTTGCACTTATTAGGCTGATTGGCTTACCTTTGGTCATTTGGGTAGGCAGGTTAGGGGCGGAAAACTTGGTGGTGGTCTAGCAACTGCGTGTTCTCCCTTGGGCATCTTTGGGGATGATTGACAGGTTCTCTCCAAGCTTGTTGTGGAAGCGACCTGAGCAGTTGGGGGGAACCTGTCTTTGGGTCACGCACCTTTAAGTCCCCTGTTAGGGGTTAGCCGGCGTGACCCCCCTCATTCAAGTGCATGGCAGGGTCTCAGGTGAGGGAGGGGTCCCTCACCTGGACTAGCATCGAGCTACGCCCATAACTTGCCCAGGAAGTTTATGTGACGTAACTTTTCCGCCCCGGAAGCAATTGTTTGACCCTGCAGGTCCATTGTTTGGGTCATAGTTGTTTATGCTATTTATGCTAATTTTATGCTAATTTAGTTGAATAAATTATGCTAATTTAATTTAATAAAAATGACCCAGTTAAATCCAGCTCTTGTGTCTGTGTCGTTACTCCGCCTCTCCTGCAAACTGCTTAATCTCACAACATATGGGCAGATTCAAACTTAGTTTCAATGGCAACTGTGAGTATCTTAGGCCAAGCTAAATCTATATATCCTGCATAATTCCTAGAATTGGAATGCAGACAAATCAGCTAGACACACAAAAATAATTCATATTGACACTAAAAAATAAGGAGATGAAAAGACCAGAACATATCCCCTTCAGTAGCCACTATCCATATAAGCAAGGATTAGCATCAGACAAACAATCAAGTAGGAAATAATGACCTATTCAAGCAACTATCAAGGAATTGACTACACCCCCACCAGTAATGGCAGGGCAAACTACTATATAAACAGTGAACAAATCCCCACTCCCATTGTTGATGATATGTAGTCAACTAATGAAATATCTATAAGCAAGGAACCAGAAAGCATCAACATGTGAGCTAACATAAGTTAGCTCATATATGAATAAGAACAAGAACTGTTAGAAAAATAACTTTTTTATAATTATAGAAAATTATAGAACAAAAGCTATATGCTTGCTGGCTGGATGGCTGGAATATATTTTTATTATTTTTATTTTATTTTGGGTATCTAATTATCTTTTTAAAACTTTTTTAACATGCCTTTGGGCAAGGCAGTAAAAATTATGGGAGGTTTATATCCCTGGTGTATTACCCATAACATTCCTTGAGTAAGGTATGCAAATTGTGTACTAAAATATTGTCTTGATTCTCTCTCTTATGTAGGATATTTATATTTTTGCTCTATATTTAATGTGTGCAATCAAATAAAGGCAACACTGCAAAGAGCACTTATTAAGAAAAAAACACTAAGATGAAATAGTTGAAAACAAAAAAAAACATTAATATTAATACCTTATTAGCAGATAAACAAATAAAACATACAGAGGTTCAGTAAAATATTTTGTAGCTCCATAACCAGAAGGCAGCCAGGCCAATGAAAATATTCAGCAAAATTTCAGCAAAATATTCAGCAAAATTCCAGCAAAATATCCATCAAAAGTCTATTTGCTGTATGTTTGTTTGTTTGTTTGTTTGTTTGTTTGTTTGAGTTGAACCCCCAAGGAAAAATGGTCAAAAACAAACTTCCAGCAGAAGTGGTTAGTAAATCCACTGTAACTGAATTTAAACATGCCTGGGATAAACATATATCCATCCTTAGATAAAATACAGGAAATAGTATAAGGGTAGACTAGATGGACCATGAGGTCTTTTTCTGCTGTCAATCTTCTATGTTTCTATGTTTCTATTGATACAAAGGTCAGAATCATGTACCATCCAATTAATTCCAGCTGAGATTATGCCAGTTGTAGTGCAGATATCTGTACATCTGTTGAATATGAAACTTCCAAGGATGGATATTGAATACATCAGGTATAATTAGTTCATATCCAAACCATCCTTTCCTTACCTTAGAGCTCAGGGTAGTGTTTGTTTGGTGCTTCAACTCTGAGAAGATTTCAAAACTCTAAACTGTGTTTCTATTTCATGTGCACAAAACCTTGTACCTTCAGAACCTTGGCTCTTGTACAAAAAGAGATTTTCAGTCTTAGTTTTGGTGAGTGCACAAAAGTGGTGGTGGGGGGGGGAAGGTGAAATAAATTTGCACTTTCTCTCTCCAATCCCATATTTTTTGCTTAATGTTGAAAGCAACTGAGAGAATTGCTGGAAAAAAATGGGAGGAAATCATGTTACATTTTTTGTGTTAGTTTCTATGTAGGTTTCATTTTACTTTGATGCCATTCATTTGAATGCAACTTCCACGCTACAGGTTCAGAATGCAATTATGCTATTACATTACTTGGTCATTCACCTTTTACTTTGCGGCTTTGAGGTTAATTGACTAATCATTAGTAAACCATATTGTCTGGTACAATGGAATTGAAATTGATTGGAGTTCAAACAGAGGAAGCACATAGCCTTAGAACAATACAAAAGGGTATGCTGTGGTTCAGGTCAGAGAATACGTTTTAAAAAATTCTGCACCTTTATTAATAATTGTCAAAGAAGGATTTATTATCAGAGATTACCTCAATCCTGACTTTGAGAAGCTAATTAGGAGTTTATATTGATGAAGTTAATAAGTTTTATTATTTCAATATATCGGATAAGATAATGTTTCTACTCATAACTGAGATTTTTTTTCTTAATAATTCCCTATATCAGTGTTTCTCAACCTTGGCAACATTCAGATGTCTGGATTTCAACTTCCAGAATTCCCCAGTCAGCAAAGTAAAAAGCCAGTTGAGAAACACTGGCCTACAGAAAATGCATAGTATATTGTGTAAATAGAGAATAAAACTGGACATAATTCTTTGCTGTACTATATCTAGAAATGGAAGGCAGTCATTTTTCAGAAGGTAATATGTGAATTGGTATTCCTTGGATATCTTGGAGGCAGTCAACATTGCTCATGGTTGACTGAGACTCATCATTTTTCCTGTGAACTAAGAGCACCATCACTCATATGACAGTCAGTATAGTATAGGATTTAGGGTGATTAGACTAAGACTAAGGAGATCAGGTTCAAGTCCACAATGGATTGGTCCGTATAAATATAAAATTAGAAGATGGAACACTGTTTTGAATTCCTAGAAGAATGGCAGGTTATAAATCTAAAACAAATAAATATGCTCCAACAAATCTCTGTTTTGGCACACCAGATATGTTGAAAAGCCTCTTCTTCCTAATTGCTCCCTAGAGTTTTGCAGTTCTAAATGATTCTATCATTTTTCAGAAATTGTTCTTTAAAAGTTGTTTTTGTGTGCCGTATCTACCCCGACCCTCGTTTTTTTTCTTCTTCAAAGCTATGTACAAACAGAGTTTGCAGAAGCTTTTGGCATATTTGTACTTTTCCATTCCACAAATATTGTCAATAAGAGCTTAATCTTCCTTAAAAGGCTTTACTGAAATGAGTTCCGCATCCAGTATTACTGGGTGTTCATGGGAGCTATTTATTTTTAGTTCAAAAATTAATCAAAGCATCAATCATCATCTTGATTCAAATGAGGATTCCATTTAATTCAAGGGCCTCTTTTCACTGGGGGACACTTAAATATTTTTAGAAAATCAGCAAGGGAGGCATTTGAGGAAATTCTGATCATAGTGCAGCAAACAATTATCTTTAGTCACCAATACAGGCACTGAAATATTATAGTACTTGCAAGGAAGTGATTATAAGAGTAGGCACTCTTCCTCTGGAACTCAGGACCAAATCTATATATTCACATCAGAGTTCATACTTAACTGATGACCACTTTCAGCGTTATTTATTATGTAATGTCAGGATAGATAACATGGTGATTTCCAGATGCTTTGGACTCCCAATTTCACCAGCTCCAATCATGACAGAATATAGTACAGAACTGTACTAGTCTACATCTTTATCAATGCTCACTCACAATCTAATAATGCAATTGTCAAGGTTCACTCCTATGTTGGGGTGGGGCATTGCAATGCTACAGGAGTTTCCTTTGAAAGCTCCAAAGGACCCCTGAAATTCCAGCAATTTGGCAGATCGGAGCTGGCCTAGAGGGGCAGTGAAGGGGAGAGGCACAGATTGGTGGCACAGGAGGAATTGCAAACCTCTCAGGGGGCTGACAGCAGCCTCCAGACCAACAGCTGAGGAAAAGCGACTCGAGTTGCCATTAGCTGAGGTGGCCACAACAGGAAGACTGGAAGAAAGAAATAAGAAGTCAAACTTGATGAAATGATTTTTAAGTAATTGCAGTTTTATTACTTGTGAGAGGAAGTAACTAAATAAGTAATTCCCTCAACACTGTCAGACTTTTTACTAAATCTGCATTTCTAGTCTACTAGTTTTTCTTATCATTCCTATCATACTTTTCCTCCCACTTAGGAATGTATGACTGTAACTGGTTGCTTGTATCCTAAGATTTTTATTAATATTGATTGTTTCTTCATTGTTTATTTGACCCCTATGACAATCATTAAGTGTTGTACCACATGATTCTTGACAAATGTATATTTTATTTTATGTTGCTGAGAGCATATGCACCAAGTCAAATTCCTTGTGTGTCCAATCACACTTGGCCAATAAAATTCTATTCTATTCTATTCTATTCTATTCTATTCTATGTTTTCTTTATTTCTTGTATTTTTTAATATTATTATTAGATTTTGTGATTTTCTTTTCTCCTTTTTTTCTCATTGGATTACAAATATTTGCATTACAAATATGGATAAAGATAAAGAAGATAGCATTCCATTTGACACCAGCAACCACATCAACCAAGTCTAAGCAGAAAACAGCAAATACCTCAGCACAAACAGATAAGACTACCACCATGAAATTGAATAGTATGATGCAAGCTATACACGCAGATCTCAAAGAAAGCATTAGAGAAAGTAAGCAAAGTGGAGGAAGAACTGAAAAAGGTGAAAAGATTTATAAAAAACCCACAATGTTTACAGAAAGTTGAAGGGAATGTTGAAGTAACTGAGAAGAACGTGGAGGATGTTCTTTCTGCGCCAGCTCAGGAAGCTCAAACTGCCCAAGGAGCTGCTGATACAGTTCTACAGAGGAATCATTGAGTCTGTCATCTGCACCTCTATAACTGTCTGGTTTGGTGCTGCAACCCAACAGGATCAACACAGACTTCAGACGATAATCAGAACTGCAGAAAAAACAATTGCTGCCAACCTGCCTTCCATTGAGGACCTGTATACTGCACGCGTCAAAAAGAGGGCGGGTAAAATATTTACTGACCCCTCACATGCTGGACACAAATTGTTTCAACTCCTACCCTCAAAACATCAATACAGAGCACTGCACACCAAGACAACTAGACACAAGAACAGTTTTTTTCCGAACGCCATCACTCTACTAAACAAATAATTCCCTCAACACTGTCAGACTTTCTACTAAATCTGCACTTCTATTCTACTAGTTTTTCTCATCATTCCTTTCACCCATTTCCTCCCATGTTGACTGTATGACTATAACTTGTTGCTTATATCCTAAGATTTTTATTAATATTGCTTCTTCATTGCTTATTTGACCCCATGACAATCATTAAGTGTTGTACCATATGATTCTTGACAAATGTATATTTTATTTTATGTACACTGAGAGCATATGCACCAAGACAAATTCCTTGTGTGTCCAATCACAATTGGCCAATAAAAATTCTATTCTATTCTATGATCGTACCTGACAACCAATCAATTGAAAGAGAGCTTTTTGGATATTTTGTAGAATTTTCAGATATCTGGAAATATACGAACAGAAAAGAGAAAAATCATGCCATGCCATGCCGTGACAGGACATAAAATAACCATTAGTGGCAACTATTCTATGATTTTTTAAAAAAATGTGATGATCTCAGTTACAAACAAGAGTAAGATATAATAGAACTGCAAAGGAGAATCAATGCAATCAAATTTTATACATTATTTCATTTAAATTGGAAGCATTTGTTCAGAATGAGAAAGAGATAATATTTTGCCCAGTGAATTCATGAATTCATGCAATTCATGCCCAGTGACAAAATATTATCTGTTAATGGAGGAAAGGAACAACAAACTCTTATAAAAATCTGTAACTTAGAAGGTGAGTATAGTCCCACCTATGAATAAGAACTGTGCACTTTGTAATTGATTACCAAGAAAAATCTTGCAGCAGCAAGAGATGTAACATTGAATCAATTATCCAGGTAGACTAAAAGCTTTTTGATCAATTGAAAAGATGCCCTGGATTAATCCAATAGAAATGATGGATGGAGGGTGGGTGGGAGGGAGAGAGAGACAGAGACAAAGAGTCAGAGAATATTCCCTTTAAAAGTATTCCCCTTTTTGAGATAAACTTTTATTTTATCACACACACACATGCATTACTCTAGAACTATCCAATTCCTGCATCCATATTATAAAGAAGGCAGACGTATGCTCATATAGATTGCAATTTTCATTTCTTTCTGCAAACTTTCATTCCTCAGGATAGATAACATACTACCCAGTATATTTCTACAAGCAATTGAAATATCTTAAAATCTTCCATACATTTTGTGAATACATGAAATGTATAAAGATGAGTATGAATACATGAGATGCAGGGGTGGGTTCTAATTTACCTTCGCTTCCTCATGCACCACTTGGGCACGACTCATGAATAAGCACATGCTTTGTGCTTACTTATGAGGAAAAAAGAAAAACAAGAAAAAACAAGATGGCGCCGCATGTGCAGTGCTGGAAATTTGGCTTCTGCACATGCGCAAAAGAAAAAAACTTCATTTTTTAAAAAAAATATGGTGGTGTCCATGGACTGGTACCAACAGAACTGGTTCCATGACATCATAATGACATCACCAGCAATTCATGCAAACTGGTCCGAACCAGGAAGAACCCACCTCAGATGAGATGGTTATGAATAGAAAGGAACATTAGGACAGGGACAGTAATATGTTGGTGCTTTTATAGATGCCCCTTACAGACCTCTTAGGAATGGGGCAAGGTCAAGAGTAAACAGTTTAAGGTTAAAGTTTTGGAGGATTGGGGAAGAAACCACAGAGTCAGGTAGTGCATTCCAGGCATTGACCATTCTGTTGTTGAAGTTGTATTTTCTGCAGCCAAGTTGCAAAACCTTTAACATTCCTCTAGTTGTACTAGGGACACTTCTAGTCTTGCCATTTTTTAACATTCTCATGGCATTGTATTTGGTGAGGGCAGGGGATAGGGAGGATAAGTCAATTACTCACCAAAAAGCACAGTTTTCATTCATTTTGGGTCTGTCAATATTCCAAATGTCTTTTCTATCATCTTGTTCTCACACTTCAATTTATGTTATCTAACAGAATTACTTTTTTCTATGTATTGGATTCATTTAAAATGTTGTAATCAGCCCACCCACCCACTTCATATCTATTTTATTGTCTTCTGTGTCAGATAAAGACCGTTCTATTTCTCCCTGATCTTTAAAAAATTTGTTAATCCTGCTGTAATGTGTTTCATTTTATTGCTTTTTAAAATTCTCCATTATCTCATTTTATTTATTATCTTAATTTGCATATGTGGTATGTGCTTTGATCAATGATTTTAACCTTCCCTTTGAATGATTTGAATTAATAAACGGCTTTGAAATGCAATTATCTATCTATCTATCTATCTATCTATCTATCTATCTATCTATTTGATCACAAGATCAAAGCCTTTCTTTTTCTCTAAATTTCAGAAAAAATAATCAAGGCTTTTCATATAATGCTTTTCAATAAAAAACAAGACAAGGCTAGACTCATATTTTTTAGTTTTACTCATGCCCAAGTAATTACTATCAGTGATGGGCTCCTACCAAAATGCCTCTGGCATGTAAGCATGAATTCGCAGACATTTTTGCTTCTTCCACCTGTGGAGGAACCAAAATCTCCCAAGGGGACACATATGCAGGTTAAATTTTGGTGAGTTTTTGCTTCTGCATGCTGATGTTGATGCCTGCAGACTTGTCAGCTGTGGTGTAACATCCCACGTTTTGATGTGGCTCCGAGTTTGTGGTCTGGCTATGTGTTTATGGCATGTCAGTTTGCTTTGTGTGTGTGTTGGAAGGGGTGCAGCAGTTGGAGACCCCACCATGGTTTGGCTTCTGGGTGGTGGTTATATTTTGTCAGTGGGATGGGTACAGGTTTGGGTCTGATGAGGGTGATTGGTGGTGGCTTTCTATGTTGTTCTGGGTCTGGTGTCAGTTTTCATGGCTGGGGTTTGTTTGTTGTTTAGGGCTAGTTTCCAGATGTCTGGTAGGTGGGAGGCATTGTCACGTTTATTCATGTTGTGGGGGTGTTTCTCTATTTCAATGGCTTCCATAATTATTTTTTTGTTGGAGTGTTAGATTTTGAAAATTGATTTAGTTCTTTATAAATCAATTTCATGTCTTGTTGTTTTGAGGTGTTGGAAAAGGGAGGAGATTTTTTCTTCTTTTCTCACTGCATTTTTGTGTTCTGCTCAAATCAATTACTCAATTTGTTACCCCACCAACTAATCAGGATGTTACAACACAGCCAACCAAGCGGCTTGTAGCAGCTGAGCCAGCACTCCACACCCACCCACCAATATTTACAGAGGGACAGAAGCTCAGACCACACTTTGTTCACCTGAGTATTTATATGGATACAAACTAGCTGCTGAAATTCCAATACCTCATCATTTTAATTTAGGAGGAAGGACCTTTATAAACATGACCAAGAGATGCATTGTAGAGACAAGTTATCAGGACAATGTAGCATAGTCTAAATAGATCTCCCCAATTCAACAATTTTAAGTATTTTTCATGCTTTTCTCATCTCCAAAACTTGTTGCATTAAAAACAAGCAAACAACCCTTTCTGGCAAAAAGACGTATCTTGTTCAGTTGCGGTATTGTAAACTGGATACTGTTTTTAAGAAAGAATGACCATAGTTATCATAATACTTTTCCATATGGAATCTGAAATGATGCTGACCATGTTTTTCCTCTGAAAAACCTCCCATGTAATTTTCAAGTCATTTTGGATTAGGAATAATACACACTTCTTAACAATTTTGCATTTGCACAGTAATATTATTCTGGAAAGCACTTGTCTAAGAAAGAGGATTGGGGGGAAGGTCAGAGCACCCTGACTTTTCAAAACTCTTCTTCTATCTAATTAGTACAGTGTAACTCTATGTCATTACGGGTCAATAATAGATGAGCTGTTCGTGCTCTTGGTGCTAAATAATGTACTACCACTTGTACTGATTAAAAGTAGCCTTCTGGAGGGTGAGTAAATCAAAGTTAGATTCGTAGTTGGAGTGAAAATATGAAACAGCTGACACCACCTTTGGCTGAGTCAGAAAGAAAATGTCCAAATGCCCAAGGAAATATTACTGCAGGTTCAAATCAAGAGTCATGGACATTTCCTATCTAGGATGTCACCTGGCAACATTCCTGTGTAAATTGGTGAGGGCCACTTTTGTTAAGTGTCAGGCAACATCCAGATAATTCTTAAAGATTCCAAAGACAATTGGTAGATAAGTGAGTGCCAGTATATTTTAAGCTTTATCTATCATCTATCTCTTGTCAATGCCCCATAGATTCTCTATTGGGTTCAGGTCAGGCGAGTTTGCTGGCCAATCAGTAATACCTTGGTCATTGAACCAGGTTTTGGTGCTTTTGGCAGTGTGGGCAGGTGCCAAGTCCTACTGGAAAATGAAGTCAGCACCTCCATAAAGTTCATCTGTGGAAGGAAGCATGAAGTACTCCAAAATCTCCTGATAAGGCTGCGTTGACCCTAAACTTAATGAAGCACAGTGGACCAACACCAGCAGATGACATGGCTCCCCAAATCAACACAGACTGTGGAAACTTTTGCATCTCATTTTGAAACCAAGGACCCTGAGTATGGAGGGATAATGGAGAGGCACACACTGCAAGATGCTTGAAGTCCAGTGCGAAATTTCCACAGTCGGTGTTGGCTCTGTCTTTGTTAACAGCAATGGCTCATCCCCCAATTTCATCAATCGCACCTCAAACTCCCTCAATGACATAATCCAAATAGACTTCACTGAAGACCGAGTTGAAAAAGCATTACATGACCTCAAACCTTCTCTATCAGTAGAACTTGACGGTCTATGTGCATACTTCCTAAAAAAGCTCTCTTCTGCTATAGTTGAACCATTAAGCATAATTTTCAAAAAATCCTTCAGTACCTGCACACTTCCTAAGCTATGGTCGAAAGCAATGGTCATCCCCATCTTCAAAAAAGGAGACCCCTCTCTTGTCGATAACTACAGACCAATATCACTATGCTGTGTCCCAATGCAAAGTCATGGAATCAATTATAAACAAATCAATTACTCTCCATCTAGAAACTAATAATTTGCTCTCTAACAAACAATTTGGATTCAGAAAAAAACGATTCTGTAAACCTGCAGCTCCTCCACTGCAAAAATATATGGACTACTCATCTTGATCAAGGGAAATCTATAGACGCAATTTATATCGACTTCTGCAAAGCCTTTGATTCAGTGGTTTATGATAAACTACTCCTAAAACTCAAATCCTATGGCCTTACAGGATCCCTCCACAGCTGGATTACAGCATTCCTGTCAAACAGACAAAAAGTGGTCAAAATAGGAAGCACCATATCCACCCCCGTCCCTGTTAAAAGCGGTGTCCCCCAAGGTAGTGTACTGGGTCCAACGCTCTTCATTCTCTACATCCATGACCTTTGTGATTACATCACAAGCAACTGTGTCCTTTTTGCTGACGATGTAAAACTCTTCAACACCACCGATAACACAACTACTCTCCAAAAAGACCTTGACGCTGTTTCTGAGTGGTCTAACACATGGCAACTCAAAATCTCAACCAGCAAATGCTCCATCCTACACATTGGGAAAAAGAATCTGAACTCCAAATACGCACTGTATAATCAAATTATCACAGATAACCCCCACTCAGTTAAAGACCTCGGTATAGTAATAACAAAAGACTTAAGTGGCAAAGCCCACGGTAACAACATAGGCAAGAAGGCTTCAAGAGTTGTAAACCTAATCCTATGTAGCTTTTGCTCTGGCACTCTCTCATTACTCACCAGAGCTTACAAAACTTTCGCCAGACCCATCCTCAAATACAGCTCATCTGTTTGGAACCCATGTCACATCCCAGACATTAACACCCTTGAAAATGTTCAAAGATACTTCACCAGAAGAGCCTTTCACTCCTCCACTCGAAACAGAATACCCTACGAGACTAGACTTTCAAACCTGGGTCTAGAAAGCTTAGAACTAAGACGCCTTAAACATGATCTAAGTATTGCCCACAAAATTATATGCTGCAATGTCCTTCCTGTTGACGACTACTTTAGCTTCAACCACAACAACACAAGAGCTCACAACAAATTTAAACTTAATATTAACTGCTCCAAACTTGACTGTAAAAAATACGACTTCAGTAACTGAGTTGTCAAAGCGTGGAACTCATTGCCGGACTCTGTAGTGTCATCCCCAAACCCCCAACACTTTACCCGTAGACTATCCATGGTTGACCTCTCCAGATTCCTAAGAGGTCAATAAGGGGCGTACATAAATGCACCAGCATGCCTTCCGTCCCCTGTCCTATTGCTCTCCTATATCTCCTATACCATTCTTCTTTCCTATATTTATTCTATTCTTTCACTGATATATTTTATTCCTATTTCTTCTCTTCTCTTCTTTCTTAGATATACTTTACTATGAGTATATCCTCTATAACCTTCATTATATATTTACTATATGTATACCCAATATAACTCTCATTGTGCAATGGACAAAATCAATCAATAAATAAATAAATAAAATAAAAAATGTTGTCCCTAGCAGCACTTAGCAGAAACCCCTTGGCTTTTCTGTCTAACTTAAATGAGAATTACATTCCCACCCCTTTTGTCAGATGCTTTGTCCAAGAATGATTTTTTTCCAGTGCTTTAATAAAACGATTCCCTAGATTGTTTATTGCTTATTAATTAGAATGAAGATACATTATTTTATTCACAGTTCCCATATGAAAGTCTGTGAATAAGCTACCCATTAAAACAGGTCCTGCTGTGTAAGGAGCACAATTTGGATTGCTTACAGGCTTGCCTGCGTTTTAGTTAGAGCCACATTTCATTCTTATAAAATAAATAATATATTTCAGGCAAGGAAGCCAAAGAAATTTATATTCCAAGCAGTAGACCAAGCTATACTTTATGTCTTGATGCATATTCTTCCTTTATCTTGGCAACTTCTTTCAGGACTGAGCCCATAATCTTTGAATTTGAATTCAAGAATTTGAAAAGGAGATCAATGAAGTATGCCGCATAGATACAAACTGTGCCCATAGACATAAGCTTCCAAAAGAAGTCCAAGTTGAATTTGTGAGAAAGAAAATGGGGGATGAAGTATATGGTAGAACATGGGAGGAGGCATTAGTTTATAAAGGGAAAGAGATCATCACATTAAAACAGATTCCCAGAAGAGTAAGGGAACAAAGAAAAAATTACCAATTTCTGTTGACACAGTTATTAAAATATAGGATAATGTTCAGGTGGCTCATGTTAATCACATGGTAAGAAAAGTTGGATTTACTCAGTAGACAAAGCTCAGGAATTTTATGACCACTATATAAGTGAGGAAGATGAACAGGATAGCAGAGCAGAAAGTTGAAGTCAGGAAAAATGAGTATCAGAGGTAAAGATAGTGGAGTAAAACAACAGGGACAGGAGAGAAGAGGAACATTGCCCTGAATCCTGTAGGAGTGGATGACATATAAGTCAAATAAAATAAATAAATAAATCAAGGAAGAGAAGGAGCTAAAACAAGGGTGCAGACAGAGATAAGAACAAGGAGAGGAGCAAAACTTAATTACAAGGAATAGGATGGAAGAGAAAATAAGGTTACTATTGTTAAATATTAATGGTATAAATGCTCCAAGTAAAAGGGGGAAAACATTAATTAGATTTCAAATATTAAATATGGATATAGTTTGTATACAAGAGGTTCATAATAAAGAAAAATTTTAGAGTATCCCAAATTAGAAAAATTACATTTGGCATTAGCACAAGAAAGAAAAGAAAAGAAAAGAAGAAGAATCTTGGTATATGTTAGATAGGATAAATTTGAAGACAATATTTAGTGTTACGGAGCCTTCATCTTAATAGTGAAAATTAAAATTAGCCAAAAAATGTTTTTATTAGTAACCATCTATGCACCAAACATAAAAAAGGAGTTTTACAAAAAAAAAATCTATAAATATTGTTAAAAGAAATAACAGAATTAAACTATGAAAATATATGTGTGGTAGGAGACTATAATGCAGTGATAGATGATAAAATACCGCCGGTGGTCTTCATCCCCTGGCGCATTTTGCAGGAGGCCCGGGGGACACGGCTGCAGGCGTAGCCGCCATCTTGTCCATGCGGCCGAGATCTCGCGAGGCTTCATGAGATCTCGGCCGAAAATCTCGGTCAGAGTCAGCTGACCAATGCCGAGTTCGGGCGGAGCCTGCCGGCCCTATAAAAGGGCTGGCAGGCTCGAAATTCGGCCTTTTCACCCGGACTCATCAGGAGAGGCGAACACTCGGCTGAGTTTTTGCCTCATTTCGGCGGCCATTTTGCAGCGCCTTGTGGCGTCGGCCATTTTGAGAAAGCCTCATTGGAGGCTTTCTTGTGGTTTGGAGTCGGGGTGGAAAGGCCTGGGATCCCTCCTCGGGACCGAAGAGGGGAATTTTTCCCCTGCACTAGTGTTCCTTCCCCTTAGCGGGGTTCTTAACGGCCCTTCAGGGGGTGGGTCTGGTAGGCAGGGGGGGTGCGGCCTAGTAGGCCCTGTCCAGTTGAGCTTAGGGCCTTGGTCATACGTACCTCGTAATTCATTTAAATGGCTCCTAAAAGGCAGAAGGCTCCGGCTGCACAGGTCGAGCCTGTAGCGCGGCCGAGAAGGGCAGTTAGGCCCTCGGCCAGGGCTCGAGCCAGTCAAGGGGAACCCCAGGTAGCGGCCCGGAGGGGGGGCAGGAGGTCTGGACCCCCTGTTAACAACGCTAATATGTCCTCTCATTCCTGGGCTAGGATTATCGAGAGGTTGGATGACCTCGACGCCCGTTGGCGGTCGGTGCCTCCCCATCTGCACCAGCGGCCCTCGGCAGGGCACCTGATGAACCGACGGCCCAGGCCAGGCAGATGGCCCAGACTGGGCAGATGACAGCGTTGCCTGGCTCAGTAGGAGCTGCGCCCTCATGGATGGCTTCTACCCCATTGGGGGCAGGTGAGATCGCACTACACCTAACATCTACACTGCTCCTCCCTCTGCCCGGACAGGCCATTGTTCCACCGGGTTTTGGGAGTGGGGTCAACTTCATGGGTACACCAGCGGTCACTTGTATCCAGGTTTGGGCCCCACAAGCTTCTGTCGCGCTTGCTCAGACCCCAGGGACGGCCTCTCCGTCGGGGGTGGGGTCGCCACGGCCTGGGACCCTCTTGCCAGTATTAGGGCGAGGGCCATCCTGTGGGGGCTGCCATCCATGCCTCCAGGGTTTCATTTACATCCCTCAGTCAGGGATACCATTTAGAAAGGGGAATACGTTGATCTTTTCTCCCTCCTTAACAGGGAGGTCCCTAAGAAAGACAAGGACGGGGAGGTTCAGGGGGAAAAGCCTAAGAAGGTGAAAGTCAGCAGATGCTTCAGCTCTTGGCTGTATGCTTATCTGACTTACGCCTCCATAGTGATTCAGAGGAAGCCCGCTAGGGCTGCCTCGATGCTCAAATACATTGATTTAATAGCCCGTGCTCATTTTGAGTACAGGGGCTCAATTTGGCGGCACTATGACAAGGCTTTTAGAATGCGGGTGGCATTCGATCCCACACTCCCCTGGGACATGGTCGTTCCTGACGTGTGGTTTGCAGCAACCCACATGTCTGGGAACGAGGGTTGTGACCACACAAATAGCAGTCACTTCATGGAGGAGGAGCCTCCAGCGTCCACCCCTGCTAAGGTGACCATGGGGGGGGTGCGGCGAAAGCTGCCCCTCCCACGTCATGAATTCTCTGCAAAGGGGGCTTGTTTTCACCCCTTTTGCAAATTCAGACATGCTTGTGGGAACTGTGGGGGTACCCATGCCATTACAGTATGTCCCAGCCCAAAGAAGGGAAAGGATAAAAAGGGAGGGGGTCAGGCTAAGCAACCCCCTAAGCACGAGCTTCTTTTAGAAGCTGAGTTGCAGTTATGCTTGGATGCTGCGGGGACCCATGGGTTCGGGGTTATATTAGGCGACCTGTAGTGTCATTCCGCTTGGCCTCCGGAATGGATGGCCTCTCCCCTGGTCAAGGATTTGACCTTTTTAGAGCTCTTTCCCTTGGTCGTAGCTTTAGAGCTTTGGGGAGAGCAGTTTAGGGACAGGACTGTGCACTTCTGGTGTGACAACTTGGCAGTTGTCCATGTTGTGAATGCCCTGTCCTCAAAAAATGTCAGGGTCATGCGGCTTGTCCGCCATTTCGTGCACAGGTCCTTGTCCCTAAATGTCCTGTTTATGGCTCGACATGTTCCTGGTCTAGACAACGGGATTGCTGACGCCTTGTCCCAGGGTCAGTTGTCCAGGTTTCGGACCCTGGCTCCATGGGCTCACGCATCACCAGAAGCCTTCCCCGACCACCTTTGCAGCCTGGGTGGGCCCTTGGGCAGTGGAGGACTGTAGCCATCAGGGCCGTGGCCCTCTCGGTAGCTCTATGCACCTTGAGGGCATGTTAGTATGTAGGTTAGTGATTCCGCATTCGGAAGATGTGGTTGGCCGAGTGAGGGAGTGACAGGGGCACCCAGAGGATAGCAGACGGGCACTGATAATGCAGCAGCTGTCGCTCGTTAACCTGAGCCTGGTACAGCCTCTGCGCCTCTCTGTATGAGGCCCGCCTCTTGCAGGAGGCGGCCTGTATTATGTTTTTGCAGGGCCCTTTGAGTCAGCGAGGCTCTGGCCTCCTCCCAGGCTGACAAGTCTCTCCGTGCCTTCCTGTTTCCGAACTGCACTCTAGGAAAGGGATGTCTCCCCAGTGGTGAGGCAATCTGAGTCTGCTTAGTTGCTAAGGGGTGTCAGGATAGAATGACGGTTGCTGCCGATCAGCCTGTGTGCACGGTGGCTGCTCTTTCAAATTCTTGTAGTTTTAGGGGAGCGGAGCAGGGCCACCCCTTTTAAGCATCAGGGCGGAACCCCTGTATCCCATTATCAGTTTTGGGCTTTAGTGAAGGAAGGTGTGGCTTTCCAGGTCGTTTTGACCCGGGGGATTGGCCTTTGGCAGATAGCTGCCTATCTAGATTGAACAGTTAGTTGTAGTACTAGCACAGGGTGTCAGGCTAGGGAGCCTTTCTCTGCTTTCTTATGTTGTCCCACCAGGGCGAGACCGACGGCGTTGCTGTGTGGCCACAGTGGTCTTTGGGCTGGCTGATCTACAGCATGTGTTGCCGTGGGGACCCGGCTGTCTGGTCAGATGGGTCAGCGTAGTCTGGATGGGGAGAAGAGGCCTGCACTGAGAAGGGCTTTCTCCTACTGCTCCTGGGGGGGCGGCACAAGGGGGGTCGCTCCTAGGAGGCTAATCTGACACCTCGGTGACGATAACCGGGTGTACTAGGGGTCTGGGCTTTGCCCGCCCCGCGAAGACCTGCATGTCTTTCGCAAACCCTGGCCAACCATGTAAGTGGTCTGGTCTGGATCCTCCCGAGGATCATTTGTGGGACGCCATTTTCCATAGGGCCATTCACCAGGTTAGAAGGAGAGTGATTAAGGCCCTGGTTAAAGTGGTCGGAGAGTTAGGTGTGGTTGTAGTGGCCCATCCCCGCACCTCCATAGTTCAGCCATGGTTATACCGGGCTGACGGTGTTCACCTGTCAGATCGGGGAAACACCATCTTCTTACAGGACCTGCAGTGGTCACTGCGCGAGCTGGTGCAGTTAGAGGAGGGAGTCGGGGGGCCAAGATAGAGATCTGACCCCCACTCCGTGGCAGGTTAGGGGCAGAAAACTGGGTGGTGGTTTAGCAACTGCATGTTCTCCGTTGGGCATCTTTGGGGATGATTGACAGGTTCTCTCCAAAGGCTTGTGGTTTTGGCGACCTGAGCAATTGGGGGGAACCTGTCTTTGGGTCCCGCCCATTTAATTCCCCTTGTAGGGGTTAGCCGGCAGGACCTCCCACATGCAAGTGCATGGCAAGGTCTCAGGAGAGGGAGTGGTCCCTCACCTGGATTAGCATGGAGCTACGCCCATAAGTTGCCCTGGAAGTTTATTCTACGTCATTTTCCGCCCTGGAAGCAATTGTTTGACCCTGCGGGTCCTTGTTAGGATTATAGTTAATTATGCTAATTATGCTAATTTATTTAAATAAATTATGCAAATTTATTTTAATAAAATGACCCAGTTTTAAATCCAGCTCTTGTGTCCGTGTCGTTACTCCGCCTCTCCTGCAAAAGATTACAGAGGTACAAAGAAAAAAAAAGAAGGAAACACAAAATTTACCAAACACATTCTATGAAATGATACAAGAACTAAACCTAAAAGATTCATGGAGAAAGCTAAACCATGCAAAAAGACAATATACCATCTTCTCATACCTACATAATTCGTGGTCATGAATCGATATGATATGGATGAATGCAAACTTGATAAATAACATATAAGACAGAAATAGTGCCAAATACATGGGCAGACCACAATGGGTTGGAAATAAAATTTAAAGGTCAGAAGAAAAAAAGATGATGGACATTAAGTCAAAGAATGGGAAAGGAAAAATTGTATATACAAATGATGGGAAAAGAACAGAGCAACCTCTTTAAAGAAAAGAAAAAACAACAACAGAAAATGGCACAGAATCTCTGCAATTCAACTAAGGCATATGAGAGGAATTACAATAGCATATATGACAAGAAGAAATAAGGAGAAATGGAAAAAAACAAAATCAACTAAAAGAAACTTAAAGAAAAATTAAAAGAATAAATATGGACTGAACACATGCACATGAATATACAAATATGGACTAGGCAACAAACTACATTTTTAGCATTTTAACTGCCTCTTCGTATTTATTTATTTATTATTTATTTATTATTTGGATTTGTATGCGCCCCTCTCCGAAGACTCGGGGCGGCTCACAACAAGTGAAAAACAATCCAATACAATCCAATTAATTAAAATATTATAAGTTTAAGAAAATCCCCAATACTAACATACACACATACAGGCATACCATATATAACTTCAACGTGCCCAGGGGGAGATGTTTAGTTTCCCCATGCCTGACGGCAAAGGTGGGTTTTGAGGAGTTTACGGAAGGCAGGAAGAGTAGGGGCAGTTCTGATCTCCGGGGGGAGTTGGTTCCAGAGGGCCGGTGCCGCCACAGAGAAGGCTCTCCCCCTGGGGCCCGCCAACCGGCATTGTTTAGTTGACGGGACCCGGAGGAGGCCCACTCTGTGGGACCGAATCGGTCGCTGGGATTCGTGCGGCAGAAGGCGGTCTCGGAGATATTCTGGTCCAGTGCCATGAAAGGCTTTAAAGGTCATAACCAACACTTTGAATTGTGACCGGAAACTGATCGGCAGCCAATGCAGACTGCGGAGTGATGGTGAAACATGGGCATACCTGGGTAAGCCCATGACTGCTCTCGCAGCTGCATTCTGCACGATCTGAAGTTTCCGAACACTTTTCAAAGGTAGCCCCATGTAGAGAGCATTACAGTAGTCGAACCTCGAGGTGATGAGGGCATGAGTGACTGTGAGTAATGAGTCCCGGTCCAGATAGGGCCGCAACTGGTGCACCAGGCGAACCTGGGCAAACGCCCCCCTCGCCACAGCCGAAAGGTGGTTCTCTAATGTCAGCTGTGGATCGAGGAGGACGCCCAAGTTGCGGACCCTCTCTGAGGGGGTCAATGATTCCCCCCCCCAGGGTAATGGACGGACAGATGGGATTGTCCTTGGGAGGCAAAACCCACAGCCACTCCGTCTTATCCGGGTTGAGTTTGAGTCTGTTGACACCCATCCAGGCCCCAACAGCCTCCAGGCACCGGCACATCACTTCCACCGCTTCGTTGACTGGGCATGGGGTGGAGATGTAAAGCTGGGTATCATCGGCATATTGATGATACCTCACCCCATGTCCTTGGATGATCTCACCCAGCGGTTTCATGTAGATGTTAAATAGCAAGGGGGAGAGGACCGACCCCTGGGGTACTCCACAAGGGAGAGACCTCGGAGTCGACCTCTGACCCCCCACTAACACCAACTGCGACCGGCCAGAGAGGTAGGAGGAGAACCACTGAAGCACAGTGCCTCCCACCCCCAACCCCTCCAACCGGTGCAGAAGGATACCATGGTTGATGGTATCGAAAGCCGCTGAGAGATCGAGGAGCACCAGGACAGAGGATAAACCCCTGTCCCGGGCCCGCCAGAGATCATCCATCAACGCGACCAAAGCGGTTTCCGTGCTGTAACCGGGCCTGAAGCCCGACTGCTGGGGACCTAGATAATCGGCTTCTTCCAAGGACCGCTGGAGCTGGAGTGCCACCACCTTCTCGACAACCTTCCCCATGAAGGGAAGGTTGGAGACTGGACGATAGTTGTTAAGTACTGCTGGGTCCAGGGAAGGCTTCTTGAGGAGGGGGCGCACAAGCGCTTCTTTATAGAGTGATGGAAAAACTCCCCTCCCCAAGGAAGCATTGGTAATCTCCTGGGCCCAGCTCCGTGTCACCTCCCTGCTGGCCGAGACCAACCAGGAGGGACACGGATCCAGTAAACAGGTGGCGGAACTCACAGCTCCAATGGCCTTGTCCACTTCATCAGGTGTCACCAGATCAAACTCTTCCCAGACAGGTGGACAAGTATGTGCCCCAGTCACCTCGACTGACTCGTTGTCAGTCGACTCTGTTTTACAATTGGAGTCGAGGTCGGCCCGGATCTGAGCGACTTTATCAGCGAAAAACGTGTTAAACTCCTCGGCACTACTCTGCAAGGGCTCCCCAACTCCCCCCTGGTTAAGAAGGGAGCGGGTCACCCTAAACAGAGCGGCCGGGCGGGATTCCGCTGATGCAATCAAGGCGGCATGGTACGCGCATCTTGCCGCCTTGAGCGCCACTTTGTAAGTCTTATTAAAAGCTCTTACAAGTGTTCGATCAGATTCAGACCTACTCTTCCTCCATCGCTTCTCTAGACGTCTCTTTTGGCGTTTCAACTCCCGGAGCTCCTCGTTGAACCATGGAGCTCTACGGGGTCTAGCGCCACGGAGAGGTCGCAAAGGCGCAATCCGGTCAAGAGCCTCCGCAGCAGCCGTATTCCAGGCCTCCGCAAGAGACTCTGCCGAACTGTGGATGAGTGCCTCTGGAATAACCCCAAGCGCCGTCTGGAAACCCTCTGGATCCATTAGGCGTCTGGGGCGGAACATCTTCATTGGTTCCGCCTCCCTGCGGGGAAGGATTGGAGCCAGGAAGTCAAGCCGTAGTAGAAAATGGTCTGACCATGACAAAGGCACTGCTTCTAAGCCCCTTAGTCTCAGACCATTGCTCAGTTGCTCGGAAAGGAATACCATGTCAGGTGCGTGCCCCCCCTCATGAGTTGGACCCCGTACTACTTGAGTCAGGTCCATGGCTGTCATGGTGGCCATGAACTCCTGTGCCAGCCCCGAGGTTTCGCCGAGTGACGGCAGGTTGAAGTCCCCCAAGACAATAAGTCTGGGGAACTCCACCGCCAACCCGGCTACCTCCTTGAGTAGCACAGGCAGGGCTTTTGACACGCAGCTGGGAGGCAGGTATGTGAGAAATAAGCCCACCTGAACCCCTAAGTCCAACCTCATCAAGAGTGACTCGCAACCCGCAATTTCCGGAGCAATGAGTCCACGTAGGCAAAGGCTCTCCCTGGCTATAATAGCCACTCCTCCCCCCCTTCCCTGGGGTCGAGGTTGATGCCATATCTGAAACCCAGCTGGGCAAATTTCGGAGAGAGGAACACCTCCCTCCGGGCCCAGCCAGGTTTCAGTGATACATGCCAGGTCGGCCTCCTCATCCAGGATCAAATCCCGGATGAGGAGAGCTTTATTTACCACCGACCTGGCATTAAGCAGCAGCAACCTGAGTCCAGGGCCAGAGTTACACTCATCACCAGTACCCAAGATTGGGCTCACAGAGTTGGAACAAGGGACCGTTATTAAGCAACGGTCTCTCGTTCCCCTGGAACGGCTAACTCTGTGACCCCCGCCATATCTGCCTCTCCCCAGCAACACAGGGATATTCCGGCCCTCTGCCACCCCAGAGATCAATGCCCCTTCCTCCCCTGCCTCCCGAGCGTCAGGTGGGCCAATTCTGTCACTCATACTACTGTCACTCATCCCATCCATACCATATTCCCACCCACCCCAACCATCACACTCATACTCATTCATTCCATATACAACATTGAATCTACTCCAGTCATCCATTAATTAGAAACCCCCCCCAATATTAAAAAGAGGATTAAATTAATAATAGATAAAAATGCTGATAGAATATAGCACAGTATAATACATATAGATAGAATAAAAAGTTCACAAGATTAATAATTAATAATATAAAATAGTATAAAATGTTAAAAATGGTATAAATCAGTTCTTAATATTAATTATTAGCTAATCGTCGGTTAATCAATCGGCCCAGGTGTAGTGTCTTTATAGGTCTTCAATATAACTTAGATCTTTAAAAAGTCTTAAAAAAGCTGCTGTTGTTTTTTCCAGCCGGTCCCCTAGGGGGCATGGATCTTCTGTAAAGTGCATAGATGTGCATAGAAACCAGGAGGGGGGGGGAGGGGGGGGAGGGGAGGGACAAACAAGATAGTCATTTGCAAAGTTAGTATAAGCAATGTCCCTGGCCAATTGGCCATATTGGTCCCAGGCAACCAGGCAACCAGTCCCAGGCAACCAGTCCCATCCTTCTCACTCTCCTCCATGGTTCATCGTCCAGCAAGCCCGTCTCCACAGTCTTTCCCACCTACTCCTCCCTTGGCACCAGCAGCTCTCACCTGCTGGTGCCATGCAGGAAGGGGGGGCGGGGGGGTTGTTATTCCAAATATACCCCGCCAGCAATTATCCTCCACTGGAACAGGTCGCTCTTCGTCACCTCCATTTCCCCTGCTCTCTCTCTGCCTCGACGCTGGTCACTCTCACTCACCAGGTCGGGGGGGGTCAGTTCATCAGTGCCCCCACACTCCACGTTCCACGTTCTTTCAACACGTTCTTTCAACACCATCCACTTTCCTCCTTTTCTCCTTCTCCGCTGTTTCTTAATTTTTGCGCAAGGCACCGCCGCCATCTCCCGCGTCCCAATCAGCCACCTCTCGACGCTGCGGTCTTTAAATGATTCTATTTATGACACTGATTCAGAGTAATTTAACAATTAATATAAAATTGGAACCAGCATTTTTTGGGGAGGAGATAGGTAGACAAACAATTGGAAAAACAATGGAAATTTGTTTTTCTATATGATAATTTAGGTCATATTATTGTATGTAAAAATATGGAAAGATTCAATACTACCCATAATACAGTAAAGATTGATAAAAATAATGGAACTTTCTGAGAGGACTAAATTGACTTCTTTTATCAGAGAAAATAAAATAAAGTAATAAATTGCTGACTGAAAATCCCTTATAGTTTTTAATGTGTTTTTTAAAAAAATTAAAATTATAGAAAGACAGTTATATTGCAACTTTAATTTAATTTACACTGCTTTAAAGATGCTGTTTTATTGTGTCTTTTTTCTTTAATATTTACTTTTACTTTTTTCTTGCATCTTTATGTTTCACCTTGCTTTTTTCCTTCTATATTTGTTTGTATTAATTTTTATCTCTCTTAAAAAAAACTTTTAATAAAAAGTACATTATATATTACTTGTATTATTCCATATGTTTTAAATTTGCACTGCAGTTTGTTTATACTTTTGCTTGGTGTTAGTTTTATTAACTGTTCTGAATCTTTTGGTGGAATTGGAATAAATCAATATGATATGCAAGTAATTTCGCAACTTGCAAGTCAACATACTTCTATCTACATCCCACCTATTAGAAGATATATGAAATGTACTGGCAGAAACTGGGAATCCATAAATTTCTAAGTCATATTTAGATACTCACAGACATAATTTTAATGTAGCAGAAATGACAGATATAGGTATTATAAGTATATACAGAAAATATTTTCCTGCTGGATGTTTTGGTAGAAGGCTATGCCCATTTATAATTTGGGAAATTAGCATGTCTGAGAACAATGTCAAAACTAAGTTGGTTGACCTTATTTCCTAGAATTCTAGAATCCTTAAGTACAAAAATCAATAAATACCTATATCCATTTCACAGGTTTAGCAATCCATTTACATATATAAGCATAATTGATTTATATTTAGCAGCAAAGAATCTCATTCAAAGGGAACTGCCAAGAATTTTGACAAAAAGCAGTTCACACACCTTTTAGGTTTTAATGTCTTTAACAAAAAAAAATATCTCTTAAATGTCTATAACTTTTGTGAGTATTTCTGTGCATACATATTTGTGTATCCATTTGTATTTGATAGAATTGTGCAACACTAAATCCTATTCATGGAGTAAAGCCTACCATATGTCAATGAAGCAGGTTCAGGAGTTAAAAAGTTGTAAATAAAAATAATATTTGTGGATTAATTCCTCCATGAAGCAGCAACATTGTAAAACTTGTATTGTCTGTGTTCAAACATTCATCATTTGCAGTAGCAACAATATCCCCAGGAACAACTAGCAGATGCAGGCAAAGTTTTATTTATCTCTTCTGCTGGTATCAGTAACCAGGAAAAAGTGCCCTGATTTCTTTCTTACTACTCTATTGGTCCTAACAGCAGTATGGCAGTCAAAATTTTAAGAGAAAGGACAAATGTGTTGCCAGAAGAGTGGCAATGACTGACTTAAACTCCAAATAAATAAATGTAAATAAATAAAATGGCTGAGCGCTTCCTTAGAGACATTCAATGTATGTCAGATATCTTAGATACCCTCTCTACAAAGAGATAGCATTTATCCATAGGGAATTATGAAAAGGAACAGACAAACACAAGTCTAAGCAGCATCCTTTCAACTTCTATCATGCCATCTAGAGTGCTGTCAGGGTCTCTGGGTTGTCCTGGCACTATAAAAATATAATCTCAGATCCTTTTGAATTAAGAACTGATTGCAGCTGTGCTTTGTGCCCACTGAACCTCTGTTATAAGCTGCCAACAAGGCATCATCTTTATCATAAAGCAATGGATAGACAAGAATTGTAGAGGACAAAGTGGCAGGTGGTATATTTCTTCTATGACATCTGGAATGCATGCCCTTCAAGGGATATTGCTGAGAGTTTCAACACTGGTAAAACATCAAAACAGTGTGCCTAGGTCTTCAGAAGCTGCTGTACCTACTCTCAGACATCAGAAAGTGGCAAAAACACATTTGTTCATCATCTGATATGAGCCTTCAAAGTTATTTTTTCAAAAGGCTAACTTTGGAAGTATGGCATGAGTGGATTTGTTATCTGACTGAAAACTTGAATTGCAAAAATAATAATTTTTTTAAAAAAACCAACCCTCCCAATCTTTGTTTTATGTTGGTCCTTCCAAGACATTTTCTACTTTTGGAAGCTTTAGAAGACCTATATAATTTTCTTTAATTAAAACATATTTGTCCATATTATTTTGCATTCCTTTATTTAGGAATTTATTTACTATTGTAGGAAATACATATTCCTGGTACAAAAGAGTTCAAAGGAAAAATTCCTAAATTTTCTTTTAGAGAAAATGAAAGGCACCTCCTAAATTATAGGATCTATATAATCTGTGACTGATATCTTTTTTTTAAAAAAATAGAAATACACATTTTAATTAAAATTACTGTTTTTATTCACCATAAAATTCACAATTAAAATAAAATACCCAGCTGATTAAATACCTCATCAAGCCATCATGCCAAATAAAAGATTCATCAATTAAGGCTTCTTTAATGATGTCCAAATAATAAGAATATAGTTTAGGGAAAATTAAAGTTTTCAATTAAGGTAGAAAATCTAGACTTCTCCCCATGCCCTCATCACTTTTATTCCGGAGATGCTTGGTGACAGGAAAATGTCAGATCTAATTTGATTTTTTTTTTTAAAAAAAAATGTCAAATACCACCTTGAGGATAACAGTACTCTATCTTGACAGCTTAAGTTCATTAACATAATAGCCTTTTTAAACACCTGGGATTAAACCCACAGGGAATTGCTGTGCTATATTTCTCAAGCCTCTTTGGTATAATTTTGTCAGAAATCAAAGCAGCAACAGCAAATGTGAGACATGGAGTTCCAAATTTTAGAGGGGAAGAAGTTAATAGAAATAAAGCTTCTCTCTTTCCAGGTCCCATCAAAATGTCAACATGGGCTAAAAATATTACTTTGATAATTCACACACACAAAGACTATATCAATGAGAAAGAAGAAAAATTATTTGGCGACTTCATTGGGAAGACAATTACCAGTAGAGATGAAAGCAGCATTCATCTAAATTCCTTAACACATAGGCCTTGCAACCATGAAGTTTAATGCAAAATATTTTGAAAATGGTACCTTACTAAAAATGTAGATACTTTGTTATTCAGTATTGCAAATTGTTAAATGTATATTTGAATATCAATTCTGAAAAAGGCTGTCACTGAAATGTTTAGTACCCACAGAGAAAGGATTCAGCAGAATTTTGAATTGTCACTTTTGAACATACAATAAAGGGCAGGTGAGTAATAATCTGAATGGTTGCTAAGGGAATGGAAAATTGCAATTTAGGGGTTTAAAGTGTTAAGGGAAGGCTTGTGATACTGTTCATAGCCAAAAATAGTGTATTTACTTCCGCATCTCTACTTCGCGGAAATTCAACTTTCGCGGGCAGTCTCGGAACGCATCCCCTGCGAAAATCGAGGGAACACTGTACATCTTATATGGTCATATGTCTATAGAATTAATCTATAAGGGAGATATTTTCTCATATTCCTTTATTTTAAAATATTGTGTCAGCATTTAAATCAAATGAAATCTATAATAGCATGGATATTTTTACAAGAAGTCTATATTTGAAAGTGCAGGATTAAACACTGTATATACTGCTAAAAATAATAATAAAGGGAACACTCAAATAACACATCCTAGATCTGAATGAATGAAATATTCTCATTGAATATTTCATTTACACAACTATTCCATTTGCACAACAGCATGTGAAATTGATTGTCAATCAGTGTTGCTTCCTAAATGGACAGTTTGATTTCAAGAAGTTTGATTTACTTGAAGTTATATTCTGTTTTTTAAGTGTTCCCTTTATTTATTTTTTAGCAGTGTCTATTTACAGATGTAAGATGTTTACAGTGTTTTTGTTGTGGAAATGGAGAATAGTTTATCAGAAACATGAAAGTATCTTCACTGAAGATGATGGATCATAATCTATTACAATGATTCGTTCAGAGGTGATAGGTTCAGTAGATGCTTTTTAATATCCCATTCTATGTCTAAAAGAGAATAACTGACTCAAAGTCTTAGTCATTATAACATTACTGTGCCAAGCAAAGCAAACTTTCACCGGACACACTAGAGCCTGCACTGGACATGTGCATGTCTGCACCTATAACTGGGAGCATACTGGTAGTCCTTCACTGGTACATTCCTACTGGTGCGGTAGGCAACTCTGCACCAGTAGCGGCCACCAGATTGCACAATTTGCACATGACCACTCCAGTGCTGGTCAGTAAGGCAGTGCTAACTTTTTTTTAAAAAAAATGGCTTTTTTGCTTTCTATGCAGAAACAAAATCTCATGAGAGGACGCTCATGTGTGAGATTTCAGTGATTTTTTTGCTTCTGTGCATGCATGCAAACAAAAACTGCCAAAATTGCATGCACACAAGTATCCCCTCAAAAGATTTTGGTGCGCTTTTGCTTCCTATGCATGTACAGAAGCAAAATCTCATGAGGGACACACGCATGGGTGCACCCAAATGAAGAGGATGCACATGCACATGCCGCTGCCCTTTTCAAAGATGGAGACTAGCTAGTTATGCTCTATTCCATACTTTCTTTTTCTCCACAATCAGGATGTCTGGTGTGTTATGCTTCAGAATTCGGTCAGTCTGAAGTCGGAAGTTCCACGGTAATTTTGCTTGCTCATTTTCGACCACTTTTTCGGGCTTATGATCCCACCAGTTCTTTGTTCTTTGCCACTGGTAAATGGTAGTTCCGGCACAAGTTCCAGTGCATCATCTGTGCCACAGCATCATGTCTATGCTTGTAGTCAGTCTGTGTGATCTTTTTGCAGTCTGTGTGATCTTTTTGCAGCAGTTGAGTATGTGATTGATTGTTTTATCTGTTTAATAATAATAATAATAATAATAATAATAATTTATTAGATTTGTATGCCGCCCCTCTCCGACACCAGACATTGTGATTGTGAAGAAAAAGAAAGTATGGATCATCAACATCACAATCCCAGGAAACAGCAGAATTGAGGAGAAGCAGCTAGAGAAATTAGTGAAATATGAAGATCTAAAAATCGAGCTGCAATGACTCTGGCATAAGCCCGTGAAAGTGGTCCCAGTAGTACTTGGCACGCTGGGCGCAGTACCAAAGGATCTCAGCGGACATTTGAAAACCATTGGAATTGACAAAATCTCCATCTGTCAATTGCAAAAGGCAGCTTTACTGGGATCGGCAAACATAATTTGCCGCTACATCACGCAGTCCTAGGTGCTTGGGAAGCGCCAGACTGGTGATGAAATACGAAATCCAGCATAGTGATCTCGTTTGCTGTGTTATACTGAAAATAATAACAATAACAACAACAACAACAACAACAACAATAACAATAACAATAACAATAATAATAATAATAATAATAATAATAATAATAATAATAATAATAATAATAATAATAATAATAATAATAATAATTTATCATCATCATCATCATCATCATCATCATCATCATCTTGTTATGATACAGGACATTTTAAATTCTACATATAGGGCATTGTGTGGCTGAACTCCATGGCAAATACAGTGCTGAATCTGATGGATCTTGGTTTGAACCAACAAAATCATCTTATCTGTTGATTTTTTAAAGTATTTTTATAAGACAAGTAGGGGCATGGTCAAACAATATTTTAGGTATAATTATTGATGGTTTATGGTTCATGATTGCTTGTGTCACTAACTTTAGCTTAAATTGTATATATAGAGGAATCTTGTAGCTGTCCCTACCATAAACCAAACGCTGGGCTAAATGAACTTTCAATGTGATTCAGCAAATCCCGTCTTACTGTTCTTGTTTTCAACATTCATTCAAAAATTACAACACTGAAAATTGTAGTAATGTTCTGATCATGGAGAATCTTTTGTTCAATTGTCAGCTTCGGTAATTCAAATTCCCTGTTACATGTAGCATATAATGTCCTTTCACTTTTAATTTTTCTCAGAACTAAGTGCAGTTCTCCAATCCTTCCCTCCTTAATATGATGTCCTGAAAGCAATTTTCTAAAAATTCGAAACTAAATTAGGCAACAGGCTCCAGGGGACAGGCTCTTGCCTAATGAAATGGGGGGGGGGGGGGAAGAAGTACCATACAATAAGTACAATCCATCTGAATGTTTTCCTGAGTGAACTTTGTAGTGTAACATGCAAAACTGCTCTCATTCATGAGAAGTTTATCAAACGTATATGCACACCCATCTCAACTTTTCTACCAGTTATTCATGCCATACTTCTGTTTAACTAATAGCATGACCCACTTTCTAATTCAGGTGATCTCAACCTACCTACTCTTAAAATTTATCTCATTCAAAAATAGAGTTGGAGTTTTCTATTTAGATTTATATCCTGCCTTTTCTCACAAAAGCTTACAAAGGGATTGCCCTTCATTTTATAACTCAATTGTTACTCAGAGAAAGAACACACATTTCACATTAAAAAGATCCCTGGGTCACTGTATGACATTTTTGGAACTGATTGTCATCCCTGTAAGCCTGGAATTAATGGCACCATATCACAGCTTAGATGGATTAGTGGTTTTGTTAAAAAAAAAAAAGAATGTTTCTTGTTCTGCATGGCCCTGCTTTTCAATTAACATTCAGGATCTAGGATGACTGAAATTCCATGGCTACTCAATTGCTTGATAGTCTAAAACTGTAGAATTTCAAATTATCATTGCCCTCATTCCTGCCAGTTGGCATTGCTCAAATATTTATAGATTATGAAATGAAAATGATAGTCAAATGAAAAAAGGAATATCTGCTCTGCTTCAGCTGTGCTGATGTGAGTTAATAATGCCTTATTTTAATCAAGTTCAAGTACATATGAGACAAGCTGTGTCAAATCATTGCTACTCAGGAGGCTGATGAAACTCACCACCATTAAAGCTTAGCATTGTTTCCCTTCAGGTAACAAATAAAGTTCCTAAAGAATTCCATGCATCCTGTCCCTATTGTAAAACTAACTGCATACATCTTTAAGTGAAGTCATATGACTTCCTATTATCTCTACATTATTGTGAGCAGTGTTAGAATGCAGTATTTCATACTAATTCAGCTCACTGCTAGGAGTTTGATCATCAGCGGCTCAAGGTTGATTCAGCCTTCCATCCTTCCGAGATTGGTAAAATGAGGACTCAGATTGTTAGGGGTAATATGCTGATTCTGTAAACTGCTTAGAGAGGGCTGTAAAACAGTATGAGGTGGTATATTAGTCTAAGTGGTATTGCTAGTTCTATTGCTATTCTTCAGTCAATAGGTTCAATTCCCTATAGGGCTGGGCTACAAGAAAACAATAACTGACAGACCTAAAGTCTCAATCATCTAAAAAAGATTGTGCTCACTATTATGAATCAGGACTAGCTGTGATTATATAAACCTGAAGGATAGATCTAGGCAGATTTTTAGTTTTCTATGGATAGCTTTTATACTAAATGTCTCATACAACTTGGGTTCCACATTTTTATTAAAAGTTATCTTAAATGTTTCTTGTATTTGGTGAAAGACTTCAATTCCCTAGAGTAACAAAACGTCTTATTAGTCTAAAAGTGTCAAAGAAGTAAATTCATTCAATGCACTTATTAAAGGAGATACCTTCATATATGAAATCCAGAAGGGTCAAATTTTCTTTCTCTGCTTTGCTTTTAACTTTCACAACAAACCTATGATGTTAGGTTGAGAAACTGACTTACTGACTGATTATAACATTTTTTTTTAAAGTATCTGAAAAAAAGAATCAAGGAATCGTATGTTTAAAATTAACAGAAAAGTCAGAATGAAATCTATTGTGCCCTTTTATTGCTGCTCCATTTACTATACGTCAAGCAGTCAGTGATCAGAACCATATCCATGGGGGCAATATTATTGAAACAAACTGGAATCATCAACAAATACTATAATTTTCAATGTCTATGGAAGATAATGCCTGCTGAGAAAATGTAAGATAATTCATCAGATAAGTTTTTGCTTTCTCCCAATGTTAGAGCTCAAGGTCATAAATAAAAAAGAAATGCACAGGCACAAAATGTTGAACTAGATAGAACAAATTGGAAGGGCTCTTCTTACATTCCCAATACTATAATGGGAACTTGAACTCAGGACTTTTTGTTCCAGTGCAGCATTATAATCATTTAGTTTCAGTATTTCAAATCTGTCATTATTTTGCTTGTTCAACTTGTAAAATCGTGTTATAGTTTGATAACGGTAACACCACAATAACCAATAAATTGCAGAGTGACATTGCTACTTTTTATTTAAAAAAGTATTTGCATGTTTAACCATTGGGAAAATTTCACTATGGAATTAAAGTGATACCTATACCATGAACAGCTTGTCTGGGAACTCTGCAAATTTAATCCCAACAGTTAAATGTTGGGAGATGTGAAGTAGTCAAGTAGTCAAGGGGAGATGTGAAGTAGTGAAGTTCATCTCTATAACTTCTAAAGGCCAATCATATTCACCAAACAAACAGTAATAGAGGGATAGAATAAAGATAACATGAAGTTCTAATATTGCTTTACAAAGCCTTAGTAAGACCACACTTGGAATACTGCATCCAGTTTTAACCCACCAAAATATAAAAAAGATGTTGAGAGTGTGAAGAAGAGCAACAAGAATGATTAGGGGCTGGATGATAAATGTTACAGGAATTGGATATGTCTCTAGTCCAGGGATAGGCAAAGTTGGCTCTTCTATGACAAGTGGACTTCAACTCCCAGAATTCTTGACCTAGCACAACTGGCTCAGGAATTCTGGAAGTTGAAGTCCACAAGTCATAGAAGAGCCAACTTTGCCTACACCTGGTCTAGTCTAGGGGAGATGATAGCAGTGTTCCAATATGTGAGAGGTTCCTACAAAGATGAAGCAGTCAAATTATTTTCCAAAGAATCAAAAGGCAAGACAAACAATAGATAGAAAATAACCAAGGAAAGAAACAACCTAAAACGAAGGATAAATTTCCTAACCTTAAGAGAAATCAAGCAATGGAACAACTTGCCTTCAGAAGCTGTGGGTGCTCCATCACTAGAAGCTTTCAAAAAGAGATGGACAACCATTTGTCAGAAATGGTACAGGAGCTTTTGCTCAAGTAGCAGGTTGGACCAGAAGAGCTCCAACATCCCTTCCAATTCTATTATTATATGTTCTATGTTCTAAAATCCCTTACCACTAATAATGCTGCTGTTAAAACATTAAGAACTATGTTATGGTTAAATACTTTAGAATAGAAACTCAATTACCGTATTATTCAGAGTATAAGACATACCCTTTTCCTCCCTAAAAGAGACTGAAAATGTGGGTGCATCTTATACTTCAAATGTAGCTTTCTTGAAGCTTTTTTCCCCAGCCCTAATGAGGTGCTAATGGTCTTCCCAGTTTCCTCCAAAGAAGTTTTTCCCATCCCTAAGGCTTTCCAGGCATTTTTTCATTCCTACTTCCTCTGAAAAAGGCTTTTTAGCCCTAATCAGGGGATAAAATGATGTGGTAGGTAGATTTCCCCCCTATTTTCCTCCCCCAAAACCAAGGTGTGTCTTATATTCTGGTGCGTCTTATACTCGGAAAAATATGGTAGCTCCTATTGCCTGTCTGATGTTTCAAACATTTATATAATATTTTGCCACATGGTGAGTAATGAGCTCATCCTAATCTGATAAAGGAAAAAGCATTAACCAGACCCAAAGAGTCTAATAATTTTAGCAGAATGGGAGTAATGTAAAAAAAACAACAACCCAACAACAACATAAAAGCCTGATCCACAAGACAGAAACACTCTTTATACGCCATATGATAATATCTGCCTGTGGAACTGTTGAGAAAGAAAATAAATTGTACAGATTATATAGCTTCTTACAGATTCAGTTTTGACTAATGTTTCTTAAACCTCCTGCTTCCAGTCAACCTAATTGTTTTCCTCATCTCATCCCCATTAACTTCACAATGGATAAAATTTACTTATTGCACTCAAAGATTTTTGGCTGAATGCACCCAGACAAATATCCAGTGTTTCTAGTAAAAGGGATATTCTGGTAATAACATGCTAGAGTTCTCTTTTTTGAAAACTTGGAGAACCATTGCCAATTAAACTTGACTAGCTCTCTCCAGCCTCCTGTTCTTCAGCCTCCTGTTCTTGTATTCCATCTTCTATTCTCGGAATCAAACTAACATATTTGGAGAGCATCAGAGTGGCAAAAGTTGAAGCAGACATTTGATTTTCAAAATACTATTGTGCAAGGTGATTTGTGGAAGTAAATGGAAATCTAGCATCTGCACTAGTAGAAAACTGGGGGATTTATGCTACAGCTCAACTGGGCAGCTTCCTGAATCAGCAGAATGGTAAGGTTTTGGAATTATGAAGGTTAACTCTCCACAAACCTATAAAGAAGGTCACCTAACCACCCAGTGGAAGGTGTGGGATGAAGTTTTTATCTCATTCAAAGGCTTTTTTGCCTTGAAATCCTTCAGAATATCCCCTTTAAAGTCAAAAGCAGAAGAACAGAAAAGAGGGGGAAAGGATGGAAGAGACAAAAAGAATGTAAAGTCCTGCCATAAACTTTAACTTACTCTAACAGTGAATAACGCTGAATACGACCCTCCAAAGAATACTGTAATTAATTTCCACCCACAAAGTAAAGGTCTAGTCATTTGTAATGTAGTTTTTGACTCTTATTAAAATATACACTTTTAATTGCTGATTCCAGTGTACTTTCAGAAGAATAATTTGGGGTTCCAACTTGAGCCAGCATTTCCCAACAATGAATAAAAATGAGATCCAGACAGCTGTGAGAAAAGAAGATATATTTATTCCCGAAAGCAAATGGGTTTGCCTTTAGTGGCAGCTGTAGAGAAATGGGTTATAGCAACACACTTAAATAGCAGAGCTTGTCCTGAGTGTGGAAGTATCTATGTGATTCTGGCATGAGGTATGTGTGTATGTGGGTATCAACCATGACAGTTATTCTTGTGAATGTGAACATGCAATTGCACTGGGAGACCTAATTTAACTATTTGTGTTTACAGATCTTATTCTTTGATATGTGGATTGGGTCTAGGTAATTTATTTGGTGGTTTGAGAAAGTTTGAGTAAAATACTTTTCCCATTTGCTATTTTTATTTGATTAACTTAGTTTCAGCTTGACTGGCTAATTGAGACTCTGATTCTTAGCCTACTGTGGATTCTGTTAATGTTTTAAGGGAAGACAGAAACATTGTAAAGAATAAAATATATTATGATATAACACCTCTACTATTCAGAAAGTCCTTCAGTAGCAATGAAGAAAATAATAAGTTTTGTTTATGTTATATGTGTATGTTGCACACAGGGAAGACAAATGTTAATGCCACTATACAAATCTAATGCCAACCAGCTGCAGCAATCCTGCTACATTCAAAGATATTTTATATTAAATCAACCAAGAAGGTATTTTTCTCACACAATTGTTCACTCCTGTCTCTTTTTTCCCCAGTAGCTTAAATCTAATAATAAATATGTATTTTTCTGATCCTTCACTTCCCTGCTGTTGTGGATTTGATTATGGTTGTAGCTTGACCATTGACAAACTAAATGCCCACTATGGGCTCAAAAATATATAAAGGAACAAAGAATCTGAAGCCTGAAATGAGGGAAGTGCTTAAATAATTCAAGGCAGTTGCTCTGTCTTCATGGGATTTTCTTTGTTCTTTCTATTTTTCACACTTTTTTTCCTCAATGTTTTTATGAAATAAAAATGAGACGCTTGCATAGCATGAATAGTCAGATTACACAAGCCTCCAAGAGGCTGCCGTGTAGCCTCAATCTTTAATCCTCGGGGTTCCACATTAACTAATTCTTCCTTTTTGAAATAATTACATATGTTCCCTTAAAAGATAAACAGGCCATCTCAGGTGGTACTTCACAAACCCTCCTGCCTTTGCAAGCTGAAGAGAAGAAAAGCTTTTCTACATTGGTGGCAATTATATAGGTAGCTAGACTTCCATTTCATCCAAATATCCTCAGAGGCAGGCATGGTTCAAACTGACAAAAGAGCCGCTTTTGATTAAGTTTTAGAAATACAAAATACATGTTGTTCACTTTTCTTTTTAATATGAATTATGAATATCATTTTCTCTCATCTCATTTCTGTCATTCTCCATCAGATGGAATTTTTACCTAAACCGCTAAACTGCTCCTCCCAGCTCCAGGTCTTTGTACTTCCCCCAGGGGTAGGCTGCTGCCTGGGAGGGGGGGCGGATGCAGTGTGATAGCAAAAATGGAGCTCCACCCCAGAGCACCCAATTTGCACTGAAAGATGTTGAAAGAAAATGCAGGGTGTCCTCTGTGTTCCTCCCGAAAGTGTTTAAAAACCCTACAGCCGGCGATTCTGCTACAAACAAAAGTGTCTAGGAAAAGTATAAGGCGATAAGATCTGGAACAATTATATTATTGAATTTATGATGTTATATGCCTCCCTGAGTCACTGTGAGAAGGGCGGCATAGAAATCTAATAAATAAATCTAAATCTAATAAATAAATCTAAATCTAATAAATAAATAAATAAATAAATAAATAAATAAATAAATAAATAAATAAATAAATAAATAAATAAATAAATAAATAAATAAATAAATAAATAAATAAATAAATAAATAAATAAATAAATAAATAAATAAATAAATAAATAAATAAATAAATAAATAAATAAATAAATAAATAAATAAATAAATAAATAAATAAATAAATTCTATGTGATCTGGGTCTCTGCCTTCCGCTCCTTTCCGAATGACTATAGTATTCTCTAGAACAGAGGTCTTCATAGCTGACTGGAGAATTCTGGGAGTTGAAATTCACAAGTCTTAAAGTTACCAAGTTTGGTGACCCCCTGTTTTAGAAAATAAAATGAATAATGCTTGAAACCTAATGTTTTGCCAGAAACCTTGATTTTGGGGGGTAATCTGCAAGAAGGAGGGTTAAGACTGTTATGCGGAATGGAGCATTTTTTGGATGTTCACTTAGGCTGTGAAAGTAGCAAGGAATACTTTAGATTGTTGCCTTTGAGTAAATGATTATTTTGTGAGTGCCGTTTTAATCATATGACAATGCTCAAAATGTGCTTTCAAAATTCCAAGTGAGATGTTTCTGTGAGCATTTATCCATTTGGAAAGAGAGAATTCTGAAAGAAGATTGCAACAGCATGGAGAGCTTGCTGTGTTCAAGGACTTTAGGGAAGTATATTTCATTGTATATTTCATTGTCAAAGAGCTATGCGGACTTTTGGCATGTGTGCTGTGTGGATTTACAGCTGCCTTATCTACTCCTTTGTTTTGACAAAGGACTGTCAGGTGAGAGTAATTTGACTCCTCTCAGAGCTTGTTTTTCAAGACTGTTTATAAACTTGATTTATTCCTATTGATTGGGTGTGTTTGAAACTTATTCTGAACTCACTGGGGGCTAATTGCCAATAGCCCAGCATAACACTACCCAGTCACATCACCATCAACCCACACCCACAAAATGAGCCAAGCCCACAGTGTGTTAGTAAATTTTTTGGCAGCCCTTTACTGCCCCCCCCAGAAGGCAGCTAAACAGATAGACATGAAATGTCCCAATGGTTAGAGCAGGGGTGTAAAATTCAAGGCCATGGGCTGAATCCACCCCATGGGGTTCTTAAATCTAGCTGATAGGGCCAGCCTGGGAATAGCAAAGGACTGTTCTGAGGTGCCTCTGGCAGCCAAAACAGGGCATAGAGCAACCACACATACCCCCCCATGCCCTGTGTTTGGTGACAAAGTGCTGCAAGAGGATGTCCAGGCCAAAAATGGGGCATGTGGGGCAGTGGTAGGTTCTAACTCACGTAGCTGCCTGTTCACTTCCTCCCACTCTGCATAGCTGTGCATGTGGGCGCATGCGCGCTTTGCATGTGCATGCATGTACAATATCAAAAAATCCCCAAATCCCAACAAAGCCCTCTTGAAATCCAAAAACAAGATGGTGATGCATGTGCAGTGCTGGAAACTCGACTTCTGCACTTGCTCAGAAGAAAAATAAAATATTACAGAAATTTGTCCCCCAAAAAATTCCCCCCAAAAAGAAGAAAGAAGTGGCAGTGCCTACGGACCTGCACTGACCAATTCCATGACATCATCATGACATCACCAGCAGATCACCCACCTCTGACATGTGACACACGCTTAGCCCCCATGCCCCATTTTGGGCAGCAGAATGCTGTAGGAGGTATCCATCCTGTCTCTCCCCCCCAGCCGGCCCTTCAATAAATCCAATTTTATACTCCTGGGTTAGAACAATCAATCAATTGAATAACTTGCCTTCTGAAGCTGTGAGTACTCCATCACAGAAGGCTTTCAATAAAAGGCTGGACAACCATTTCTCTGAAATGGCATCTCATCTTCCGCTTGAGCAGGGTGTTGGATTAGAAGACCTTCAAGGTACATTCCAAGTCTATTATTCTATGTTCTATGAAATTAACAAGAGGTTGGTGAATTTATTCCTTCTCTATAGTGATATAATTCATATAAACATACATTGATAGTTTGTTTATACATTGCCAAACCCAACCAGTTATGTACATAGTACTAACAATACCTTTCCTTTTTTATATATGGAGTGGCAAGTACAGTAGTGTTCTCTGCTGTTAACATCTGAAGTGGGTTATCTTTGATTGTTCTTAAAGTTTTGAATGCACAGAAGCAAAAGCAATCATGCTTTAAATTAAAAAGTAAAAATGGGGACAATAAGCTAGTGAATTTAGAAACCTCTCTCTCTCTCTTTTCCCAATCTATATTCTCTCTTTGATAAACTTTCCAATAGTTTTTGCTATTGCTCCTCTAGATCTCTTAATCATTCCCCCTTACCTAAGGGTCGCTGTCTTTCAATTACATTCACTTTAAGATGTGTCTAAACTTCAACTTCCAGAATTCCAAAATCTCAACTATACTAATAAATTAGCTTATACATTTTTATACTGGTTACTCTCACATCTTTGTTAAGACCTTTTTATCTGCTTCCTTTGAGTATTATTCCCAACTGGAAAGGGGAAAATATTTTCTTTTAGTTGAAATATGTAGCCACTAAGAACACAATGTTCTGTATTTGAGATGGAAATATACTTCTGTTTTTGGAACAAATGCTAGGATTATAGCATCTTCTGACAATCGCAAGTTGCTTTTCTCCTTCGCAGGAGGTCAGTTTAAATGTACAGTTATGGCCCATGCACCTCAAGAAGGATATAATGAAACTGGAAAAGGTGCAAAAAAAAAGGCAACAAAAATGCTCAAGGAAATGAAGCACCTCCCTTATGAAACCAGATTACAACGCTTTGGTCTCTTCAGCCTTGAAAGATGGCGTTTAAGAGGTGACTTGATCAAAGTGTATAAAATTGTGCATGGGATAGAAAAGGTGGATAGAGAAAATTATTTTCTGTATCACACAATACTAGGATGGGGGGGCACTCCCTAAAGCTCATAGGTAAGAAACTGAGGACAAATAAAGAGAGGGTCATTAGTTTATGGAATTCACTTCCAGAAGAGGTCGTGACAGTTGTCAGCCTGGATAGCTTTAATGCAGAATTACCAGCTGTGGGCTACAAGCCGGAACACTAAATTGCGCTCACCACCATGGCTCATAAGTGCTTGCAGGGCCAGCGCGATTTTGCTTCTGCACCTGTGGAGGTAGCAAAATTGCACATGGAATCGCAGGTAAAACCTCGCCGAAACACGGGTACACCTGTGACTCTGTGCACTATTTCCACAAGTGCAGAAGCAAAATTGCACTAGCTCCACAAGCACTTATAAGCCGCCACGGCGAACGCAATTTAATGTTCCATCTTGTAGCCCACCGCTGAGGATTACACAGATTCATGGATGCCAAGCGTATTGGTGGTTATTGAAATGAATGTCCAAATCCTGCCTCTATGTTGGTTGAGGCAGGCAGGATCCCGTTGAATACCATTTGTTGGGGGTCAAGGGAAAGGGAGGGTTTTGCCTTCTCGTTCTGCTCAAGATCTCCATGTACAATTGGTGTCCACTGTGTGACACAGAATGCTGGACTCGATGGGCCTTTGCCTGATTCATCATGCTCTTGTTATGTTCTTATGTTCTTAATTAAGATAAAAACAAGTGCTTCTGAATGTCAACCAATTTGTGAAGTGTGCCATAGTTTCATGACTTTCTTTGATTGTTACTTTGAAAATGCTATAGAAAATATGAAAACAATATAAACTACAAATGTAAATATTTTCCACTACCTTTACATTATTCCATCTGACAACTAGTAAAGAATTTAAACTGTCCAATTAAAATTCTGTTGGCTGTAGCATTTCCTTAGCAGTATCCTGTTATTTAATCTATCAATTACAGGAACGTGACAAGGAGCATGCTAAATACTTTCTCACAACTGCCCTTTCCCCAATACTCCGGCTTATACAATGAATAGCAAATAGAGATAGCACTTTCGTACATACCACTATAGGTTCAAAAATCCTATATTCTAAAACACTCATTTATATGTACATTATTAGGTACTGAATGAACTACTCTATGTACTTTTCCACTTGCTGGCAAAAATACTAACTATCTTTCTGTTGTTGATCTCATCAGTGATTACATTCTTAGCTTTCAATGCAACCAGCATCTGTTCATAAAGTATGATCAATGATTGCAATCAATGAGACTTAAGCACATGGTTTAAATACTTAAATGTCATTGATTTCATGAGAATTTAAATATGGCTAATTTTCTCTGGATTGGATAATTTTTGAGGATAATTTTATCCTCCAAAGGAAATAATTCCATTTCCTTTAACGGATAAAATTATGCCTCTGTAATTCATTTAGCTGATATAAACATTTCATTACATGTTCTTGCTATTTTTCAGATTGGAAAATGGCTTTACTATAGCTAGTTCACTGTTTTCTATCTTTCATGTACAGGAAATATGGCATGTTATGATTGGAAGTAAAGGGTGGAGTTTGTTGTTGTTGTTGTTATTGATCTGAACTTTGGCAGCCATAACAAAGATTTATCATTTGGGTCTTAGTAAGAACATTCCTGGCACCCATATGCAGAAACTCAGCAGATTCCTCCGAAGGTAATTAATGCACATTTAAGTTTTATCTTTCATGAAAAGGCAACAAATGATTACTAGTTATTTTTACTGACATATGTAGGGGGATATGTTCACATGAGGGTTTTTTTTTATGTCAAGGAACACTATAACTGAGCTGGATTTAGCTACTTCAGCAAATAACTAGCCTTTTTTAAAGGTATGAAAATGTTATCATTAACTATTATAATGTTAATAGTGTTATTATCTTGCTAAAATCATGGTCTTCCATATATGGGGTGTTTTGAAGCTTTGACTGAAAAAGATTTTATTAGATTCCTAGTACCATGGGTGGGCTGCTGCCCAGACCAGGGGGGGCATGCAGTGGGGTAGCAAAAATGGAGCTCCACCCCAGAGCACACAATTTGCACTGAAAGATGTTAAAAGAAAATGCAGGGCGTCCTGCATAAGCCATGCCCACAGTGTGGTAGTAAAATTTTTGGTAGCCCTTCACTGCCTAGTATCCACCCATTTTTAGATTGCTGGGAGGATCTAGAAAAAAGTCCAAATGCAAAACAGAGGGAATAAGCAAACTCATAGAAAAATTCATACTTCAACTTACTACTGGTGGTGCACCAAAACATTTAGTATCTTTTCTGTCGGGCTCTCTGGTAGAATCCTCCCGAAAGTTCACAGGTACAAATTTCACACACACACAAACGTTTGAAAATTCAAAACAATGTTCATTATAACGAAAATTCAAATAAACTAAGCACTCTTTTTGTATAGCAAAGAGCACTCATCTCCAAACAAACTGGTAATTTGTACATGTCCCTTATCAGTTCTGAGATACTTAGCTTGCAGCTGTGAGGCAATTCACAGTCCTTCTTCTTCCATGAAGTGAAACACCCTTTGCTCTGCTTTAGTTTCAAAGCGGGGGAAAAGCAACACATCAAGGTCAAAGTCAGCAAGACAGGCACGAAAAACAATGATCAGATAATCCTCCACAATGGCCAAACCCACACGCTGCTATTTATAGCAGCCTCACTAATTACCACAGCCCCACCCAACCACAGGTGGCCTCATTTTCTTTGATAATAATCTCTCAGTTGTTGCTGCCTATGCATTGCTCTCCGCATGCGTGGCTGTATCATTAACTCTTGTTCCAAATCCAAGGAGGAGATAGATAATTGGTCTTCTGAGCTGTCTGCCACACTCTCCTCCTCCCTGTCACTCATGTCTTCTTGGTCAGAGGAGCTGTCATCAGCAGATTCCACCGGGAGCAAATCAGGCCTGCGGCACGTGGATGTCTTCCCCACATCCACATTCCTTGGGGCAGGAGCTGGGCCAGAGCTAACCACAACAGTATCCAGAAATCATACAGTGACCTAAATATTCAATAAGCTGTTTGAGTTTATATTTTAATTACCATACCCCCACAACATTTCTTTTTCAAGAGTGTCCTCCTTTCTTTCCAGAATTCAAATAAAGTCTTAACTTTGATTTGATCCTTGATTTGACACTATAAATGACAGGCCAATACATACATGTCATATCCAGAGAATATCAGAGGGTCATAGCATGAAGAACATAACATACTCAATGTTCAAATTCAGAATTGCCTGGAAGGTCAGTCAGAGAAATGCAGAAAAACATAAAGAAAAAAAACAGTCAATGGATTTCAAAAATTTTGCCAAGCATTTATAATTCTTCTATATCTTGTTTTTTATACAATTTATAAGCAGAGCTTCTAACATTATGAAATATACGAAACACAAGTACATTCATAACTATACAACAACCTCAACAACCAAATCTGCAGTCTTTCAAGGAGTTATAAAGTGAAAGTAATTGTTGTGTCTATAGGTCAGTTTAATAAAGATACCCGCCCCTATTCCTTGGGTGGGAAAATACTGAAACAGGATTGGTTGGCTCAGCCTGGCAGCAAAGATATAAATAGCTGCCAGGCACGGCCATGTTGTTTTTGTTTAACTAGTTCCAGTTGCCTATAACTTGTTCCAATAAATCGTTAATGGTTCACAGACTATGCTGTCTCATTCCTGCACAGACTTAACATTTGGCGATGAAGTGACTTACCTACGGGTGCATCTAGGTAAGGCCATCATTCCTTGCCCTCATTGTGCCACCTCGTGCCCACACCCGATAAAGTTTTTAATTAACCTGGCATCTGTTGGAATATGAATTCTGCCAAGCATGATCCTGATTTGCCCTGTTGAGATCTTTCTCATTTCAGAGGTGGAAGAAAACACAAAAAGATCCTTCACCTGACTCTAACCCAGGAAACAGTCAAGGAGGTGAATGTAACAAAAACATTGCCAGGGAAGTAGCCATGCCCTGAAGCTTTCAGTAATAATAGCTCTATTGTCATTCCTGATTTTAAAGAATTGCTAGAAAATTTCTCCTTCTCTTGGAAAGGTTTGCAAAAATGTGTATACCCAAGCGTACCCTGCGCACAAACTTTGCTAGTGCTTTTAAAAGGCAATTTCTGCCTTTCCTCCCTCCTTGTATCATGTATTTACCCAGCAATCAGAGTAGATTGCTGAAGGGGACCTTTGACATCTTCTAGTCTAATCCCCTGCTCAAGCAAGAGACCCTATACCAGTGATGGCACAGTGATGATACGCAGAGCCATATCTGCCGACACGTGAATGATTTGATTTGATTTGATTTGATTTGATTTGATTTGATTTGATTTGATTTGATTTGATTTGATTTGATTTGATTTGATTTGATTTGATTTGATTTGATTTGATTTGATTTGATTTGATTTGATTTGATTTGATTTGATTTGATTTGATTTGATTTGATTTGATTTGATTTGATTTGATTTGATTTGATTTGATTTGATTTGATTTGATTTGATTTGATTTGATTTGATTTGATTTGATTTGATTTGATTTGATTTGATTTGATTTGATTTGAATGCCGCCCCTCTCCGTAGACTCGGGGTGGCTAACAACAGTGGTAAAAACAACATGTGACAATCCAATACTAAAACAGCTAAAAACCCTTATTTTAAAACCAATCATACATACAAACGTACCATACATAAATTGTAAAAGCCTAGGGGGGAGGAATATCAACAGAGGTGGGTTTTAAGAAGCTTACGAAAGGCAAGAAGGGTGGGGGCTATTCTAATCTCTGGGGGGAGTTGGTTCTATTGCCCTAGCTCACCTCCAGTGTGCATGTGTGTGCCGGCCAGCAGATTTTTGGCTCAAACATAGGCTCTGGGAGGACGTTTTTGGCCTCCAGAGAGCCTCTGGGGGAATGGGGGAGAGTGTTTTTACCCTCCCCGGCTCCACAGAAGCCTCTGGAGCCTGGAGAGTGCAGGCCATTTCTAGTTTCCAGAGGGCCTCCAGAGGGCAGGTGAAGCAGTTTTTGCCTTCCTCAGGCATTGAATTATGGGTGTGGGTAGTTGTGCATACATGATAGCGCACACCCATGCTCTTTCAGCACCTGAGAGAAAAAAAGGTTTGCCATCCCTGCCCTATACCATTTCACACAACTGACTGTCCAGTTTCTTCTTAAAAACATCCAGTGGTGAAGCACACATAACTTCTAAAGACAAGCTGTTCCAAAGTTTCTCCTTAATTCGAGGTTGCTGCTCTACTTGATTAGTTTCCACCATTGTTTTTTTTTTTGTCCTGCCCAATGGTGCTTTGAAAAATAAATTGACCCTCTCCTGTTTGGGGCAATCTCTCAAATACTGGAATACTGCTATCATGTCCCCTCAAGCCCTTCTTTTCTCTAGACTAACCAAAACTGCAATCATTCTTCATATGTTATAGTCTCCAGGCCTTTAATCATCTTAGTTGCTCTTCTTTGCACTTCCCCCCCCAAAAAATGTTAACATATTTTTTATAATGTAGTGACCAAAACTAGATGCAGTGTTCCAGATGTGGCCTTACTAAGGCTTTATAAAGTGATACTAATAATTCATGTGGTTTTGATTCTATCTTTGTTAAAACAACCAAGAATTGTATTAGCTTTTTTGGCTGCTGCCACACACTGCGGGCTCATATTTAAGTGATCATCTACTAAGACTCCAAGGTCTCTATCATAGTTCCTGTTTTTGAGCCAGGTTTCACCTAATCTGTACTTGCACCTTTGGTTTTTCATGCCTAAGTGTAAAACCTTTCTTTTCTGCATATTAAATTTCATTTTGTTAGATAGGGCCTGTTGTTCAAGTCTATCAAGATCTTTTTGGGTCCTCAGCTTGTCTTCTGGGGTGTTTGACTATTCCTGCCAGCTTAGTGTCATCTGCAAATTTGATGACTTCCCCTTCATCCAATATCTTCATATTACTGAGTACTGTGCTTAACACAAAATCTTGTGATATACCACTGATTACTTCCCTCCGTGTAGATGTAGTACCATTAAGGACAATTTGTTGAATATGGTTTGTCATCCAGTTACAAATTCATTTGCTGGTGATCTGGTCTATCACATTTTTTTAGCTTAAATATAATATGTTCACAGCAACTTGCTTGTCTACTAATTTAGTCACTTTGTCAAAGAATGAAATATGATTGGTTTGGCATGATCTGTTTTTAACAAATTTCTTTCTTTCTTTCTTTCTTTCTTTCTTTCTTTCTATCTATCTATCTATCTATCTATCTATTTATTTATTTATTTATTAAATTTTTATGCCGCCCTTCTCCTTAGACTCAGGGTGGCTTACAACATGTTATCAATAGCACTTTTTAACAGAGCCAGCATATTGTCCCCACAATCCTCATTTTACCCACTTCGGAAGGATAGAAGGCTGAGTCAACCTTGAGCCGATGGTGACATTTGAACCGCTGACCTTCAGATCTACAGTCAGCTTCAGTGGCCTGCAGTACAGCACTCTACCTGCTGCGCCACCCCGCATGCTGGCTTTTAGTTATATTTTATTTGTTTCTAAATGTTTGCAGACCTATTGTTTGATTATTTTTTCCAATATCTTCTCAAGTATTGATATTAAGCTGATTTGTCTGCATTTCCCTGGGGGTGTTTCCAACCCCCTTCCTTTTTGAAGATGGAAATCACATCAGTTCTTTTCCAATCTTTAGTTCATGCCACTCTTTAAAAAGATGTTCTTTTTGATCACTGTATTACTGTATTTTAAAAGTTGAAGCTCCAAACTGCCTGTTTTATATTTCTATTTGAACACTAAATGCTTATCTAATTGATGACAACCTTTGGATTTCACATTTAGTTTATTCCAGGTACTCACATCAGAAGACATAATCCAAAGTCCTCTATACTAAAACTCCTAAGAACATGCTCATGAAAGAGAATGTGAGATCTGAGTATAGCCTTCAAAATAGATTAAAGGATGAAATGACAATTTAATGTTTCTGAGAGAAAAACAGCAAAAATCTTAGTATGTGAAAGTTCAAAACTTGTACAAAGGAGGACTCTTAATTATAATTTTCATTATAGATAGAGGCTGGACAGCCAAAAAGGCTACATACTCCAGCATGAGACAAACGGAAATTTATACTGCTCACTTGAGATGCTGTCAGAGTTAATGTGGTATAGAGATTAAGATTTTGTGTTCAAGTGTATTCTTGCCTATCCAAGTTCCTTTGACCATTTATTAACTCTCAGCCAAACCTATCTAAAGGGACTGTTATTGTGAGAAAACTGTGGAGTGTCATTTTTGTCACCATGCATTTTTGAAAGAAAGGCAGAATATAAAGCTAGCAAATAAATTACATTAAATATCCAAATTCTTACAAAGATGAAGCTGGTGGATACAAAACAAAAACTCTTTTGGGTAGCTAAACTCTATTGGTGAAATTTTCTTCTTTGGCTGTTAAACTGCTTTATTATGCATTGGTCATCTGGCAGTTGTCCCAGGCCTTGGCCTAGTATTAATGGAGCGCTTGTGGGATGTGTTTTGTGTGTTACTGTTGGACTGCCAGCTTGTTCTTGTTCTTCTTTTAAATGTTTTATATTTTGTTTCTGACTTATGATATTTTCTTTTCCTTTTCACATTGTGAGCTGCCCAGCATTACCTGGAGTGGGCTGGCATCTACATTGAATAATTGGCAGTGGAAGTGATGTGCCAGTGTCTGGAGGCTGTTAGGGTCTGGATAGGTGCCAACAAGCTCAAACTCAACCCTGACAAGATGGAGTGGCTGTGGGTTTTGCCTCCCAAAGACAATTCCATCTGTCCATCCATTACTTTGGGGAGGGGATTATTGACCCCCTCAGAGAGGGTCTGCAACTTGGGTGTCCTCCTTGATCCACAGCTGACCTTAGAACATCACCTTTCGGCTGTGGTGAGGGGGGTGTTGCCCAGGTTCGCCTGATGCACCAGTTGCGGCCCTATTTGGACAGGGAGTCCCTGCTCACAGTCACTCACGCCCTTATCACTTTGAGGTTCGACTACTGCAACGCTCTCTACATGGGGCTACCTCTGAAGAGTATTCAGAAACTTCAAATCATCCAGAATGCGGCCGCGTGAGCAGTTATGGGTCTTCCCAGATATACCCATGTTTCGTCAACACTCCGCGGCCTCCATTGGTTGCCAATTGGTTTCCAGACACAATTCAAAGTGTTGGTAATCAAGCCCTACATGGCATTGGACCAGATTGCTTCTGGGACCGCCTTCTGCCACATACATCCCAGCAGCCGATCAGGTCCCACAGAGTTGGCCTTCTCCAGGTCTCATCAACCAGACAATGCCATCTGGTGGAGCCTAAGGGAAGAGCCTTCTCTCTGGTGGCCCTGGCCCTCTGGAATCAGCTCCCTCCAGAGATTCACACTGCCCCCACCCTCCTCACCTTTCGCAAGGTCCTTAAGTCCCATCTATGTTGCCAGGCATGGGGCAGGCATTTAATCCGACCATTAAATGTTATATGTGGATATGATTGTGAAATATTGATTGTTTTTTAAAATAATCGGATTTTAGTCATAGTTTTAATTATTAGATTTGTACATACATTGTTTTCTATTGTATGTTGTGAGCTGCTCTGGGTCTCCAGAGAGGGGTGGCATACAAATCTAATTAATAACAATAGCAATAGCAATAACAATAACAATAACAATAATTTCACTTAAATTAAATACAATTAAACTTCTGTTATTACATACATACTCAGCTACAGTATCAACAGTAGTTCCTCTGTTGTTTCCTCCTTGATTTACTTCCTTTTCCACCATCTCATGGGTGGCCTTCTGGAGATTGTTGAAAAAAAACCCTTCTAGAATTCTAGAATTATATAGGGAATTTTAGCCTTTTATCTATATATTTAATAATAATAATAATAATAATAATAATAATAATAATAATAATAATAATAATTTATTGGACTTGTATGCCACCCCTCTCCGAATTTTACCTTATTGTTCTTTCTATATTGCTTTACTTAGCCTTACGATTTATTTTATTTGGTTTACTCTGTTTTAAGACTTGTGATAGATGCTATATGATAGATATAGTATAGTAGTTTTATTGTCCCTCATTATGGAAGCTATTGAGAATTGTTTGGACTGGGATAGAGTAGAAATGGAAAAAATAAATATCTTACTAATAGCAACTTTAAGTTTATAATTATTCTCATTGTTACCAAACTGGCAGGGTTTTCTGTACTCTTACAAGATCATCCACACAGCCTCCTTGCTCTATCTCTCTTTGAGATGGCTGACTTACCATTTGGTACAAATGTGTCTTTACAGAATAGGCTGCTACTAGGTACATGTATAGGAGATCAATCTCACATCTGCCACAAGCACATACATCCCTAGACTTTGCAAGATGAAGAAAGGAAAGAAGAAAAACCCAAGTGGGAGAAAGGCAACATTTAGAAAAGGGCAGGATTCCAAATTTTATCATCAAAGTATTTTGGAAAACTTTACTATTGCTATTGCTACTATTAATGGTAGTGCTACACTTGCCTGGTGTTATGCCCCAAAGGTGGGTTCTGGCTTACCTTGCTACCTGTTCACTTCTTCATGTGCTGTGCAGGTGTGCAGGCATTGCTTGCCATGTGGACGTACATGTGCAGTGCTAAAATGTAGTTTCTGTGCATGCCACTGAGACAGCTGGTTCGGGGGCATGTCCAGCGGTCCATCACTGCTGGTTCAGTAAGTGGAGGGGGGGATTCCCACTACTGGTGCTATAGAACCGGTCCAAACTGGCAAGAACCCACTTCTGTTATGCACCCAAATGAAAGGCTTAAATTTCAGTAGGCATTTATTGTAAAAAGTGGGGGGGGGGAGGATCATTTTGGCAAAATAATCTGAATACTTTATCTTGCGATAACTTGGGGGGGGGGTGCATTAAAAATGTAGCCTATCTAAAGAATCCAGAAACCGTTCACCTGATTGAGTAGACTAGAATGCTTTTGTTATAATAAAATGATGTCAATCTGAAATTTATTTATAATCATGGACAATCTACAAAATGGATGAGTAGCACTTAGATTCCTATTAGATGAACAGGGACTGAAAGACATGCATTTATCTTGGCATCTTAAGAGCCTCTCTTGCAAAAAGCTTTATTGCTCCATACAGCATGGTCTCTCTCTCTCTCTATTAAGTCTTCCTTTCCCAAATGTTCATTCAAATGATTAGGGATGGAGTTAGTTTTATGGACATGTGCAAAGACAAAAATGGAAGAAAATGTTGCTCAAAAAAAAGGTAATGCTGCAATTCAACAATACACTTTTCCTTTCAAAAATCCTGCTGTAAATAGCAATCAAAGGAGAAGAGAACTCAGTTGATAAAGTTATGGATTTAACAATTTCTACAGTAAGACTTTTCAATCTTTCCAGACCTGTATCTTCTTTAAATGATTTTTTACCATTTATAAAATGCAGATTCCCTATTCCTGTCTTTATATATTAAAGCAATACTTAGTTGGCGGTGTGCCTTTTTTATTACTTCTTTTATTCATTAAACATGAAACTCAATCAACTGGACATTTAAAATGTATCACAAATATAATTGATTGGTGCTAATGGTGGATATGGGTTGCTGCCAGCATCCTAGGTATCAACCAAGTACCTTCTTAAGATGTGCAATGTTCCGAGTAGCACACTTTTTTGAAGTTCCACTGGTGTTATTGCAAGAAGCTGCAATATCTTGATGTAGTTTATAAAATATTTGGACATGGTACCAAGTGCCCCATTGACAATGGGTATCATTGTTACTGTTTCATCCATAATTGCATAGTTTTGATATTTCATGATATTTTCCCGTTCTTTTTCTTCAACTGTGGCATCTCCTGGTAGAATAATATCAATAGACTGTCTCTTCAGCTCTCGACAACTGTGATATCTGGTGTTTTCTGTTCCTAATGACGTCTGTACTTGAAGGTCCCGCAAGATTTTTTTTTATAACGATAACAACAACTATCTATCTATCTATCTATCTATCTATCTATCTATCTATCTATCTATCTCCAATAAATAAATAACAATCATCATTACCATCATCATCATCATCTTGGGGGGGGGGGGAATCTATGAATTTTCCAGCTAAAATGAAAAACATCTGTTAGTCTCCTAAGATTTTAAGCTTAGGAGGCTAACAAGTATTTTGTAATTTGGCTGGAAAATAAAATGGTTAATTATGTTATCAAAGTATGTATTGATTGGAAACTACCAGCTTAGTCTACAGATAACTGAAGTACATAATTTGGATTTTCACCTTCTTGGTAAGCACATCTTTCCTAGAATAAATGACCTTCATAAAATGCATACCGTATTTTTCGCTCCATAAGACGCAGTTTTTCCCCTCCCAAAGTAGGATGAAAAATCAATCGCGTCTTATGGAGCGAAGATGCAGGCAGGGAGGGGGGGGCGCTGGAGCAGAGGGGGGCGGCGAAGATACGAACCCCTCCATCGCCGCTTCTTCCCAGCGGAGAAATTCCAGCCCCCACCTGTTCCTGCTCGATTCTCCTCCCTGAGGCAGCTCGCCCTCCCATGGCCGCTTCCTCCACCCTCCATCGCAAGCCCTCGCCACCGCAGCCAACGCGCGCTGCGATCTTCAAGCCCGGCTCCTTTCGGCCCAGCATCCCGGGGCAAGCGGCTGCCTTCCGTCACTGAGCCTGGCTCGCCCGGAAGATCGTAGCGCGTGTTGCCTGCACCGGCGAAGGAAGCCAGCTACGATCTTCCGGGCGAGCCAGGCTCAGTGACGGAAGGCAGCCGCTTGGCCCGGGATGCTGGGCCGAAAGGAGCTAGTCAGACGCACCCTCGCGCTCCTGGCTACTCCCGCTGCCTTCGCCGAAAGCGCTTTTCTCCCGGGCTCTCAGCAAGGGGGCTGCAGGAGAGGCGGCGAAGGCGATCTCTTTCGTTCTCCGGAGGCTGGCAAAAGTGATTTTCAATGTCGGAGGCGCGGTCCCGGCGTGCTCTCTCTCCCCATCCCCCTGCCGGCTTACTTTGAATGTGACAGGGGGAGGGGGAGAGCGCACGCCGGACCGCGCCTCCGACATTGAAAATCACTTTTGCCAGCCTCCGGAGAACGAGAGAGATCGCCTTTGCCGCCTCTCCTGCAGCCCCCTCGCTGAGAGCCCGGGAGAAAAGCGCTTTCGGCGAAGGCAGCAGCGAGAGGCCAGGGGCACGGGGCAGGGGGACGGCCGCGGCTTCGGGTGCACCCTTGGAAAAATCACTTTCGCTAGCCTCCTGAGAACGAGAGAGTGAGAGCGACAGAGCAAGATAGAAAGTGAGAAAGAGAGAGAGAGACAAAGAGGGGGTAGAGAAAGAGATAGCAAGAGAGAGAGAATGAGAGAGAGAAAGTGTGAGAGAGAAAACAAGAGAGTGAGAAAGAAAACAAGAGAGGGAAAGTGAGAAAAATAGAGAAGAGCAAGAGGGGGAAAGATAGAGAAAGAGGGGGAGAGATAAAGAGAGAGAGAGAAAGAAAGAGAGATGAGAGAGGAAGGAAGAGAGTGTGAGAGAGGAAGAAAGAAAGAGAGAAAGAAAGAGAAAGATGAGTGAGGAAGGAAGAGAGTGAGAGAGAGAGAGAAAAAAGCAAGAAAGAGATAGCAAGAGAGACAGAGAGAGAGAGAGAGAGAGCAAGGGAGAGAGAAAGACATAGAGGGAGGGAAGGAGGGAGAGAGCAAAAAAGAGAGGAAGAAAGAAAGAAAGAGGGATGGAGAAAGAAGGGAAGAAAGAGAATGAGGGAGGGAGAAACAGAGCGAAAGGGAGGAAGAGAGAGATTTTTTTTGTCCAAACTTTTCTTTAGCCCACTTTTTGGCTCAAAATATTTTTTTTCTATTTTCCTACTCTAAAATCTAGGTGCGTCTTATCAGCAGGTGCGTCTTATAGAGCGAAAAATACGGTAATCCTTTCAGATCTTTAAAAATATTCAATATGATTTAATAGCAAGTTTCTAGATTTTGCACAGTAACATAACATGAAAGCAATGTCTGAAATGCAAAAAAATTCTCCAGGAATCAAATATATTGTAACAACTTTTCATATTGCTGCCAACCTATTGTAACTGCTAAATGTCATCAAAATATGGGTCATCATTGGTTGTAGGAAACATGAAGTGAGTGCTTCAGAAATGCAAATACTTCATGCATTTAAATAAAAGAAATACTGAGATTCTCACTGAGTTGTAGTAAGCCTGGCCAATGATGGCCTTTCTTTAGTGCATGGTATATCGTACATGGACTAGTAATATATATTAGCATTTCATCTAGATTAGTAAAAAATATAATAAAATACAAATGTTTAAAAGATCCATATTCAAATACCAATGTCTAGGCCATCAAACCATTGAAATGAACCAGGGGTATGAAGCTAGTTCACCTCCTCATGGTGCACCCTGGATAGTGCAACAGCGTTGACTAAACAAAATAAGCAACTGCTGGCAGCTAGACTGCTCTATAGACTTTACTAATAGTGATGGGCGAACCCAACGAAATTCGGGTTCAGCGGATTCGGGCGGACTTTACAAAAAATTCAGGTGACATCACCGAATCCCAAACCCGAACCGAACCCCGAACCCTCCATGACATCAAAATTGTGGGATTTCCCAGCTCCTTTTGCTGAAAGGACCCCCCTTTACTAGCTTAAAAGAGAGCCCAGAACTGTAGCTAATTCTATAATGCAATTGTTAGCTCTCTTGACTTTGAATCTGCCAATCAGGGTTCAAATCCCGGTGGAACCACCTTTTTTAATAAAAAATTAACTTAATTTTTTTATTTATTATTATTAGTAGTACAGTAGTAGTAGTACTAGTAGTAGTAGTAGTAATAGTAGTAGTAGTATCATCATCATCATCATCATCATGCTTCTTTATATAATAAAAGGGGTTTGGGTCCTTTTAATCCCTTCTTAGTAGGAAAAAAAGAAAGCATTTAAAAGACCCTCCATCTCTTGGGGGGCAAAAGGGAACCTTCCCGATGTGCCCATGGAAATAATTAATAAATGATGATGGTGATGATGATGATTATGATGATGATGAAGATGATAATTGTTAAATCCTGTAAATTCTGTAATGTTCTATAATGTTCTGTATCTGGGTTAACTTGTTAAACAAGAGTTGTTAAGCAGAATTGAAAGAAACCATAGGCATTGTTTACCTGCTTCCTATTGGCTGCTGTAGAGGGCGCCAAAATGGAAGAGCTGTCAGACGCCGGCTGTTGCTGAGGGAAAGTCTTTAAATAGCCGAGCTACTTGTCTTACGCGCTTCTTCTGTAACTCGCGTATACAGTGAAAGTGTTTTTCCGCTCGCTCAGAGCCTGTAGAGAATAAAAGGGATTTTATTTGGAGACCGTGTTTCTCGGTTATTTCATTGGCGACGAGGGTCTTAGCGGTGATTTTTTTTTTAGGAAAAAATCAATATGTCGACCCCTTCGCTTATTCAACCTCCCGAGTTGTTTGACCCGGAAAGGTCAACTTGGGCAGCCTATATGGCTAAATTTGAGATTTTCCTGGAAGCTGCCAGCCTACATACGGCTGAGGACAGCAGGAAACGCGCTTTATTTTTGAATTACTGCGGCACGCATATTTTTGAATTGGCCGGGACTTTGACAGATCCCGAACCTCCTAATGCTGTACCATGGGCTACTTTACAAGAGAAATTGGCTGCCCATTTTAAACCAACTAAGCCGCCCATAGTTTATAGGCATCAATTTTCCCGTATGTCTCAATCAGATGGGGAATCTATTAACCAGTTCGCGACCAGGCTCCGAACTATCCTGGCGAAATGTCAATTTGACAATCCGGAAGCCAGATTGACGGACGCCCTCATTTTTGGGATGCGAAACGTTACCATAAGGAACAAGTTATTGGCAACTGAGAGCTCCACATTACAAGACGTGATTAAAGCTGCTCAGACAGCTGAGGTAGCTGAGGCTGCGGCAGCTGATTTAAAATCCAATGACAAGCTGCAAACTGTTTTTAAGATAACAGACTCTCAGCGTCCCTCGGCTCGCCGCCTACCTGAAGTTCAGCTCGCCGACTATGAAGACTACAATGACCACTGCTGCTACCTTCGAGGACCACCAGAACGACAAGCCAGATCAACTTTTCCTGCCTGCGCCGGATGCAGGGGGCAACATCAACGGTCGCGCTGCCCCTTTAAGGACGCCTTCTGCTACAGATGCGAGAAGAGAGGCCACATCGCCGCCGCTTGCCGTGCTGCCTTGCCAGATGACAACTCTTCTCCACAAGGTCAACAGCCTTCCTTTCCTGCTCCCCGAGCCTACCGTCCTTTCCGGCCACAAGGACGGGGTTTCCTCCGCCCTTGGAATGCCAGAGGTAACCGCTTTTTCAGTGGTTCTACAGTTTACCCTCCTGCCCCTAATAAAATTGTTGTCCCCATCCTTTTAAACCATCAGCCGTGCCATATGGAATTGGACACTGGCTCGAAATACACACTAATGCCCTGGCATAAATTACATTTGTATATACCAAGTTTGGCACGGGACGATTTGCAACCTTTGGACATTGCTATCAATGACTTCCAGGGTCACCCAATTAGGATTTTGGGTAAAACCAGGGTTCCTATTACCTTTAGAAATGTGAACCATGTTCTCCCTCTGTTAGTTGTAGACGGGGCTAATCATTCCCTTCTAGGGTTGGACTGGATGGCACCTTTGGGATTAGCGGTAACGGGTCTTAACAAATTGACATTTTCTACTGCCCCTGATTTTGTCACTGAATTTCCTGAGGTTTTCCGTGCTGGTCTGGGTACCTTTAAAGGACCTCCTATTTCTTTTTCATTAGACCCTTCTGTTCCTCCCGTTAGATTAAAACCTCGCAGGGTACCTTTGCCCTTGCTGAGTAAGCTAGATGAACAATTAACAAAACTTCAAGCACAAGGTATATTGGTTCCAGTGGAACATGCACCCTGGGAAACACCAATTGTAACCCCACTGAAGCCAGATGGCTCCCTACGAGTTTGTGCGGATTACAAATCCACTATTAATAAGGCACTACAGCACAACTCGTATCCTATTCCAGTGGTGCAACAGCTGTTACACACCTTGGGGTCTGGGAAAATCTTCGCGAGGCTGGACCTTGCACAGGCTTACCAGCAATTGACAGTGGACGAAGCCACTGCCTTATCACAGACTATTGTAACGCACAGGGGTGCTTTTAAGTGTACGCGCCTGCAATTCGGAGTGAGTGTTGCTCCTGGTATATTCCAGCGGTTAATGGAGCGCTTATTGGGGGGCCTTGATGGGGTGGTCCCTTATTTCGATGACATTTTAATTTGTGGTGACAACTCTGCCCAGCTGCACAGTCGAATCAGACAGGTACTCACTAGATTGAGAGATAAGGGTCTGCGGCTAAAACCAGAAAAATGTGTGTGGGGGACCCCTTCAGTCGAATTTTTGGGATTTCGTATAGATGCTGAGGGCATTCACCCCACAGAAGAAAAAGTTAGAGCCATTAAAGACGCCCCTGCCCCAACTTGTAAAGCAGAGCTGCAAGCCTTTTTAGGGCTATTAAATTTTTATGCTGTTTTTCTAAGACAGAAAGCCTCAGCAGCTGAACCCCTACATAGGCTCCTCCATAAAGGGACAGATTGGCACTGGGGTGAGAAGGAACAACGGGCGTTTAACATGGTTAAAGATCTTTTGTCGTCCCATAGCTTAGTAGTGCAATATAGCTCAACCCTCCCGGTGAGGCTCACCTGCGACGCTTCTCCGTACGGGGTGGGCGGTGTGTTGGCCCATATTTTTCCTAATGGGCAGGAGGCTCCAATTGCCTATTTTTCTAGAACACTATCTGGGGCTGAGCGCAATTACGCGCAGATTGACAAGGAAGCTTTGGCGCTGGTAGCCGGGGTGAAAAAATTTCATCATTATCTGCTAGGGAGACCTTTTCAATTAGTTACAGACCACAAGCCTCTCTTGGGTCTGCTAGCCACGGGACGGCCAACTCCTCCCTTCATGTCTCCCCGTATGTCCAGATGGGCTATTTTCCTAGCCGCATATGACTACCAGCTCATTCATAAAGGGGGATCTGCTATTAATCACGCAGACGGCCTTAGTCGCTGTCCATTGGGACAGAGAGTAGAAGACCCAGCGCCCGCTGCAGAGGTACTCCTTATCGAATTAGATAAGTCTCCTGTGGTCACTGCCAGGCAGGTGGCATTGGAAACCAGGCAAGATAAGATTTTGAGCAGGATTCTGAATTACATTTTAAAAGGCTGGCCAGCAAATGGGGACGATCCCTTAATAGGTGAATTTAAAACAAAGAGGCTAGAACTATCAGTTATGCATGATTGCATTCTCTGGGGGGAAAGAGTGGTTATCCCTACTGCCCTGAGACCGCGGGTTATGAAAATGCTACATGAGGGACACCCAGGGGTGGTGAGGATGAAGGCATTGGCAAGGGGGTATTTGTGGTGGCCAGGCTTGGATAAAGAAATTGAGAACTGGGTGGCAACATGTGGCCAGTGCCAAGAAACGCGGCCAGACCCGCCTAAAACCACCCCTGCACAGTGGGACAGTCCCCAAGGGCCATGGTCTAGGGTGCACATTGATCTGGCTGGACCAGAGGGGAATCATATGTTTTTAATCCTGATTGATGCGTATTCAAGGTGGCTTGAAATAGTACCATTAACATCTACCACATCATCAGCAGTAATACATGTATTAAGGAAGTTATTTACAACACATGGGTGCCCGGACATATTAGTCTCGGACAACGGACCCCAATTTACATCTAAACAATTTGAGGTGTTCCTAGCTGGTCTGGGGGTCCGACATGCACTTACCTCGCCCCACGCAGCGTGGTCTAATGGAGCAGCAGAACGTTATGTTCGAGTGGCCAAAGAGGCCATTAAGAGGTCAGCTCCAGGTGACATCCAGGAGAGATTAGACACGTTCTTGCTGACCCAACACATAACACCTAGTATGACCACTGGGAAAAGCCCTGCTGAGTTGCTAATGGGGAGAAGGTTAAGATCAACCTTGGATAGGCTGCACCCCTCCTACATCAAATTAAAACCGGACAATGTACTAATACCTGAGCGCGCAGTGGCCGTGGGACAAAAGGTATATGTTAAAAATTTTGATGCAGGAAAGCATTGGGAAAGTGGCATTGTGCAAGACCAAACAGGTCCCAAAACATATATGGTGAAATTACTAGATGGCCGCCTCTGGAAAAGGCACATTGACCACATTAGGGGGAGAGTGGAGAAAACCGAGAGTGAAGGACATAAAGATAACACTCATCCCCTCCCCACAGGGAATTTCGCAAGGACAAACAGGAACCCGGAACCAGTTGATTGGGACTTACCTGGGGGAAATAGCCACTCCAGCGCTGCCTCAGCTCTGCCATCTCCTGGTCATGGGAGCAACGCGTCTGCAGGACGAGAGGAACCATCTTCGTCGGTGGACACACAAGTCATGAGCGACCCTAGACGGTCAGATCGGACTTCGCGAAGACCCCCTCACTTAGAAGACTTTGTTACTTACTTGACCGAATAAAAATCTGTAAAATCATCCAGAAGGGGGAGGGGTGTTAAATCCTGTAAATTCTGTAATGTTCTATAATGTTCTGTATCTGGGTTAACTTGTTAAACAAGAGTTGTTAAGCAGAATTGAAAGAAACCATAGGCATTGTTTACCTGCTTCCTATTGGCTGCTGTAGAGGGCGCCAAAATGGAAGAGCTGTCAGACGCCGGCTGTTGCTGAGGGAAAGTCTTTAAATAGCCGAGCTACTTGTCTTACGCGCTTCTTCTGTAACTCGCGTATACAGTGAAAGTGTTTTTCCGCTCGCTCAGAGCCTGTAGAGAATAAAAGGGATTTTATTTGGAGACCGTGTTTCTCGGTTATTTCAATAATAATAATAATAATAATAATAATAATAATAATAATAATAATAATAATAAATAAATAAATAAATTTAAAAAAATTTAAAAAAAAGGTGGTTCCACCAGAATTTGAACCCCGGTAGGCAGATTCAAAGTCAAGAAAGCTAACAATTACGCTATAGAATTAGCTACGTTTTCTGGGTTCTCTTTTAAGCTAGTAAAGGGAGGTCCTTTCAGTCCTTTCCTTAATATTGATAAGCAAAGCTTACTGGGGCACTTTTCTCAGGCAAATGGGTTTGTGGTGGCTATTGTTTGAAAAATTGAAATTGGAGATGCAGAGGTTTCTCTATGATGGGATCATATAACTGCTGCTGCAAAAATATACATATATATATATATATATACCATGCAGTAAAATATCCCCTACGAGCCTGGTTAGATAATTTTTTTAATTAAAATTTCATTTTTTATTTCAAGTTGAAAGAATAGCCTGAAATAGGAAAGCAGGAGGGCTGTATATATCACTCTGGTGGCCCAAGTGGAGATGTCCAACAGAGGCCATGACACTAACATATATAAGGGCTGTGGAGGCAATATCAGCATGTCACCGCAATTGCATTCCTGATGCTCCAATAAAATAAAACAGAGAAGAATCTTTGATTTTCTCCCACTAAGCAGTTAGAAAAGCTAGAAATCTCTTAATCTCCCATTCCTTTTCAGTAGACACTGATTTAGAATGAGCTCTGAAACATACTTTGCAATGCTTGATGCCTTGTAATAAAAAGTGTGATGCTTCATATTTTCATATGGGAATGTGTTTAGGGAAGAACATTTAATAAAAAAGATTCTCCTATTTCTCCTGCTTTATATAATCTCCAGTGCTCTTATGTGGCATCATTTCAAAAGTAAAAATGCCTTGCTTCATCCAGGCATGAACCTTCAGGGAGAGTTGAGTATCACCATCTAATTTGTCTGGTCACTAGAGCAATTAATCTTTAGATCCTTAAATTTCAAAACAATACCTATATTCTCCAACAATTTCAACAGGAGGATTTGCCTAAACAATGGCTTAAAAGATTTATTAATGAGTGATGAAGAATCAAAATAATTGTACTTTGCCAGTTTGATGGAGAGCATGTAGCTTGTTCCCTCTGTGGAGTATTGATGCTTCTAGCTCAGTTCACAAAAGTAATTCAAAAATCTGCCAATGAGTCAGATTTTCCCCCCCTCTCCCATTGGGCAAGATTTAGGGAAGATTTCTAGGTAGGTCCCATGATGAAGTCAAGGTGAATTAGAATGGGGGAGGACAAAAAAAGAGCCACTAGTTAGGAACAAAACCAGGACACAACATACCTACCAGTATTGCATAAAATTAATGTCCAAATTATTGTAGAAGATTATTCACAGTTTTTCTATAAATGTGTGACTATTCCAGAACCTGAAAATACTTGACTACTCATGGAAATCCTCTAAATATATCACCTGGAACAACCATAAATATTCCAGAAGATTTCCCTGTTTAAAGCCAATTGTTCTTGATATGGTACTCAGTAAGTGAAGCTGAATCCAGATTAAACGAGACACCACTGGCATATTATGATATGACTAAGAAGCACCATAATCTGTCTGGCACAGGAGTACTCCTGTTTCTCAAAGATAAAATCCATGTTTTTGAATTGTTTGATGAGAAGGCTTTGGGAAGCTTCAATTTGGATCTGGTAGTGATTTGCTTTAATTTCAGAATCAAATTTACTTCATTTAAATCATAGAATCATAGAATTTAATCGGCGAGTTCAGGCAAATTGACACTGGATTACAACCAATCCATATACATCTAATATTAAGTGATAGCATGAACTACCCTTAAAAATAAATCCATCAGATTAGTGGAGAAATTCCTTTCCCTAGGATCAGAGGTATGATGTTTTAAATATTATTCAGTGGAAAACAACTAGTTATATAGGCCTTTTCTCTGACCTTGCACATTGCCTGCAATATGACTTAATGAAGGAGAGAAACAGCCTAGAACAGTGATGGTGAATCTTTTTTCCCTTGGGTGCCGAAAGAGTTTGCATGCGTGCTATTGCAAATGCGCAAGTGCCCACACCCACAATTCAATGCCTGGGGAGGACGAAAACAGCTTCCCCCATCCCTCAGAGGCCCTCTGGAGGCTGGAAACAGCCTATTTCCCTATTTCTGGTGGGCCCAATAGGCACATGTTTGCTCTTCTCAGGCTCCAAAGATTTCCCGGAAACTGGGGGAGGGTAAAAATATCCTCCCCCATCCTCCCAGGGGCTCTATGGAAGCCAAAAACACCCTCCCAGCGCCTCTGTACAAGCCAAAAACCAGCTAGCTAGCACACACATACACATTGGAACTGAGCTAAGGCAATGGCTTGTGTGCCAGCAGATATGGCTCCACGTTCCACCTGTGACACCTGTGCCATAGGTTTGCCATCACTGGCCTAGAACTACAGAGAACTTTCCTGACTGTTAGAGTAGAGGTAAGTCAGTGGAACAACTTGCCTCCAGAAGTTGTGAATGGTCCAACACTGGAAGATTTTAAGATGACATTGGACAATCGTTTTTTTGAAATGGTATAGGATTTCCTGACTGAGCAGTGCATTGGACTAGAAGACCTCTAAGGTTCCTTTCAATTCTGTTATTCTGACTGAAGTGCTAAATCTGGTGACGCTTGTGAATGTTTTTGGAGCTATTTGAGTCATTGTGCAATTGTATAAACGACATAATTCATAGTAACAATTATGCAAATGACAAATTATTATCTGTTAAAATAGTAATTATATATTTGAATATGTTAATTTAGCTGTTTTTTTTCTGGACTAGTGCAAAAATAGTATGGACTTGTTGGGTTTTTAAAGGGGCTAGATAAGTTCTGACAGATATCTAATCCATAACCTGGCCTATTTTAGTGGCAATCTGCTAAATAATGCTAATTTGCCTTCATCAGGTAGCCACACCCTTACTGGGATTGGAGCTGAAAGCCAAAAAGAAAGCTGTGATGCTCCTTCAATATACCAGGGTGACTCAACAAAAAATCACACATAACCCTTCCCTGGTACAAGACGATACAGGAGATGAGCCTGTAGCTTAAAGGCTAAGGCCACTGCCTTACAAGGAGAGCCCCAGGTTCAAATCCCAGTAAGGGTGTAGCTACCTGATAAATACAAATAAACCCAGAATAGATCTATAGTAGTCTTTCTTCCTTTTCATTATCAGCAAAAGTGTGTGTGTGTGTATGTGTGTGTGTGTGTGTGTGTGTGTGTGTGTGTGTGTGTAAAACATATTTTTTATGATAATGAAAAGGAAGGGAGACTACTATAGATCTATTTCGGGCTTATTTGCCTTCATCAGGTAGCCATACCCTTACTGGGATTTGGACCTGGGGCCTCTGCCTTATAAGGCAGAGGCTTTAGCCTTTAGGTTACAGGCTCATTTAATGTTTACCTATTTTTGTTTGAATTTATTGCAATCTATCATAGAGTTATCCCTACAAAAACCATTGCATTGATTTTAAACTCATAGTAAAATGAACCATATCTGTTCTGGTGCTAATTAGTGATGCTTTTTTTTTAAAAAAAAGAAAGAAATACAGCTGATGTTCATTTGAAAGAATTCAGGCTTCATAAGAATATCTGCATTAACTGGAAGGATATCAAATGACACTATTGAGTAATTAAATTTCCGCATCGCACAGGTCTTGTGCACTATTCTGACCCAAGTAAAAACTTTCAGAATATATTAATTCATAGTAAGAGGAAATTATGGATGCTAGGATGAGGAAGATTGCTCTAATATTGTCAATTCAAGACACAAATAAAAGTATAGCTAAGCTGTAAAGTATAGCTAAGCACAGCTGTCTGCTAAAGTGTCTTCCCCCCCCCTTGTATGTAGATTTGCAGTCTTGTGCTATTATTCATTAAATTGATAGGCAATGTTGATTACATTGTGTGCAGCATACAATGGTGACTGTGAAATATGGGTGGGTGGGACAAACGGGCAATGATTCAGACCTGCATCCTTTCAAGCACCTGGAAGCACAAACCCAATTTTCCTGCTGTTAATAGTAACGAGAAACAATCCTTCCTTGGGATTACTGTGATAAACTATGTCCATCAGTGACTATGTTTAAGATCACAATTTGTGCTGCCAAAAGCAAATTGTTCTCTGTTTGCCCAATCAAAGGCTTAACGTCTGAGCAATGGGAAGTTTTATTGAGCCACAAGAAAAATGTGTTTTCCAACTTATATTCTGCTGATGGTTGTTTGTGCTATGTAAAGGAAAACAATCTAATAATTTTTATATTTAAAAAACATTGGGAATATATGCATTAATGGGTAGAAAAAGATTGTTTAACAGAAAAGGTTTCCTAGTGATCAGATCTTTTTTAACATTTTCTGTCACGTAGTAGGTGGACAAATAAATTGTGGAAACTCACAAACAGAACTGGCTGATGATAGTTGTCCTTCCCTAATGGCCAGTTTTTAAACCATGCTACATTTGAGCCAGGAAACAGCTTTAGTTTTCAAACCTAATAGCTGAACAGGAGACAATGTTACCAAATGGGATTGAGCACTAGTGATCGCCTAATTGTCTCACAAAAAGCCAAATGCTATTTTTGGGTGATGCCTACCAAAGAACAAGGAGGTTATAATCAAAGTATATCTTCACCCAATTTCCTACAATTTTGTCCAAAAATCTTCAGATATAAATACATAATTGACAATTTATAAATACATAATTGCTTTCTGTTAAGTTCATGTTTGCTTATTTAAAAAAGGAACAATATGATTACTTTTTTGTCTTTTAGGGATTTCTAAAAGGAAAATAAACCAAGTTGAAGAAAAGCCAAAGTCCCTTACTGGTTACTTTGTTTGGAGAATAAAATAGAATCTGTTTATTTCAACTGGCAAGAAACGTATATTTCCATAGAAGCCAACATAGCTTGATGGCAAAGCTTAATTTGGGCTATGATGGAAATTATTATACAGAGATTAAATGCACCTATCCTAGCTAGCCCTGGTATAAGCTAAAGTGTAAGAACTTGTTTTCTTGGGAACAGCAACTTTAGTTTAAAGATAATATGATAGTATTCTCTGTATATAAATATTTATATTCCCCTTTTCTCTTCATTGTTCTTTATATAAATTTATTTGCATTGGGATACGGTTTACATTAATGTACCATCTTGCAAATGAGACTGGAGCTGTTCATTGGAAATGATGGATTTCCTTTTCCTTTCCACCAAAACTGTAAGTCAGACAAAACAGATTAATTAGCCCACCAACTTTTCCATCTGTTCTGTCAGAGCTCAGGAAGGTGGGCAGAATGACAAATCACTGTGACCTAGTAAGGTGCTCCCACTGAGATGAACATTTTTAGCATTGGCAGAGCAAAAAATGAGCAGGGCTCCTCCTTAAGGTATGCTTTGCATATAGCAAATTATAACCACCAGAACAGACTGAGAACTTAAATACTGCAACTTGCTAAAGATGTATTGTGAACAAATGGTGGTTTAATTATCTAATTTCTGATTGTTACTCAAATAGCTTTCTGAATGTTCCTTATTTTCAGTCATTTGCAGCAGATTAAGTAATGGACGCAAAAATTCCCCTTGAGACTCAGAAATGCAACTACAGCAATGTAACTAATCAGGTTTGTGCAAATTACATCCCATTGATTTGAGCACAGCCATGTACTATATTGTAATGTAATATGCCAGGTTTCTACTATAGCGTAAGAGATGGGACTTAACAATAATCATAATCATAATACTATATATGTATGGTTTTATAATCATTTGTGAAAGAAGGAATTTGAAGGAAAAGCAGTGTATTTGGAAACAATCCTGATGGAGAAATTATAGGTAGCCCTTGCTTTATGTCCATAATTGAGCCCAAAATGCATAGTATGTTGCTAAGAGAGAAATTTATTAAGTGGGTTTTGTCTCATTTTATGACTTTTCTTGTTGAATGAATCACTGCATTTGTTTAGTTAGTCACATGGTGGTTAAATGAATCTGACTTCCCCATTGACTTTGCTTATCAGGAAGTAACAAAAGCTGAGCTCATCACCCGAGGACACTGCAACCATCATGAATATGAATCAGTGGCAAAGCATTCAAATTTGAATCACATGACCCTGGGCATGTTGCAACAGTCACAAGTGTGAAAAATGGTTATGAATCACTTTTCTCTGTGCTGTTGTAACTTTTAATGGTTGTAAGTTGAGGACTACCTATACAAAGCGAAGCAGTGGAAGTGATGTGCCAGTGCCTGGAGGCTGTTGGGGTCTGGATGGGTGTCAACAGACTCAAACTCAACCCTGATAAGATGGAGTGGCTGTGGGTTTTGCTTCCCAAGGACAATCCCATCTATCCGTCCATTACCCTGGGGGGGGGGGATCACTAACCCCCTCAGAGAGGTTCCGCAACTGGGGCGTCCTCCTCAACCCACAGCTCACATTAGAGAAACATATTTCAGCTGTGGCGAGGGGGGCATTTGCCCAGGTTTGCCTGGTGCACCAGTTGCGGCCCTATTTGGACCGGGAGTCACTGCTCACAGTCACTCATGCCCTCATCACCTCGAGGCTCAACTACTGTAATGCTCTCTACATGGGGCTACTTTTGGAAAGTGTTCGGAAACTTCAGATCGTGCAGAATGCAGCTGCGAGAGCTATAATGGACTTTCCTAAATATGCCCATGTTACACCAACACTCCGCAGTCTGCATTGGTTGCCGATCAGTTTCCGGTCACAATTCAAAGTGTTGGTTATGACCTATAAAGCCCTTCATGGCACCGGACCAGAATATCTCCGGGACCGCCTGCTGCCGCACGAATCCCAGCGACCAGTTAGGTCTCACAGAGTTGGCCTTCTCCGGGTCCCGTCAACTAAACAATGTCGTTTGGCAGGACCTAGGGGGAGAGCCTTCTCTGTGGCGGCCCCGACCCTTTGGAACCAACTCCCCCCAGATATCAGAGTTGCCCCCACCCTCCTTGCCTTTCGTAAGCTCCTTAAAACCCACCTCTGTTGTCAGGCATGGGGGAATTGAGACTTTCCCTTCCCCCTAGGCTTAGAAAATTTATGCATGGTATGTCAGTATGTATGATTGGTTTCTTAAATTGGGTTTTTTTTTAATTAACTTAAATATTAGATTTGTTTACATTGTATTATTGTTGTTGTTAGCCGCCCCGAGTCTACGTAGAGGGCCGGCAGACAAATCTGATTAATAAATAATAAATAAATAAAATAAAAACAAAAGAACAAGTGGGAAGTACTTCTTACTTGTTTCTACTATTAGCCAATCAGAAACCCATAGAATATACAGAAGTATGATATAAATAAAAATAAAAATTAATAAGTAGAATCAATTAAGACAATGATGGGTAACCTTTTTCAGAGCGAGTGCCCAAAGCATGTGTGTATGCCCCTGTGCATGAGTGCGCCTCTATAAACACCCCGCCACCCACACATCCATGGCAGAGACTCAATGACCAGCTGGCTGGTGGGAGGTACGTGCACTTGCACAGTGGAGCTGAACTAGGACAATAGCTTGTATGTTCTCAGAGAGGCTAGCCATCATAAACTTAAGATATCAGAATATTAGAAGAGAAAAATTAGAAGAGAATAATGTCGGAAAAAAGAGATGTGTCAACATTCACTGTCAATATAACCTCTAGTTAATGCTCTAAGCTTATCTGAAAAAAAAAACATTGAAAAGATCTAAGAATAGTTGTTCCAAGAAATATGAATATGTAGTCATGGACATCTGATTGCTATCAAATGTAGACGTCAAAGATCAGCACGATGGCTTTAATATGGTTTTGAAAACTGCAGTAAAAATGTAGAGATTTCTAGTCCACACTATAAAAACATACATTATTATAGTTGGGATTTAACAATAGTTACATTACAACATGAGGTTGAGATTGCTATCAAATGTAGACGTCAAAGATCAGCACAATGGCTTTAATATGGTTTTGAAAACTGCAGTAAAAATGTAGAGATTTCTAGTCCACACTATAAAAACATACATTATTATAGTTGGGATTTAACAATAGTTACATTACAACATGAGGTTGAGATTTAATTGGATGCTTAAGGGAATTAATGAATAAAGTGGAGCAGCTAGAATGTAAATATATTCATACCTACCCCTCATACTATTCCTTTTCAAGATCAGAAGTGTTAAAGAGTTTGCAAGTAGGATATTACAAATAGTAAGTCAAAGAAATTAAAGAGAAAAGAAAATCAAATTTAGACCAATAACATTCACATTAAATTGCTCCATAGTACTTCCCCCTCCTTGCAAACTATCTTTGCTTCAACCATATCCTCTTCATATTCTGTCTTTTGTTCTTTAAACTTCTCAATTATATCATTTATAAATCTTTAAAGTAGTTGCATTATGTTTTAATTCACTTCAACCAAACCATCTCAACTCGCATATTTATTTCACAATGGTTACTCACTTTTGTATTTAATTCATATCCATTCAGAAACCATTCATTCTTGACCTCTTATTGTTTAATTATACACCACGTAAGAGTTCTATTATTTTTGCTTTTTTTATATTTCTTCTGACATACCAAACTTTTATTTCCATGATACATTGATATTTTTCAATGATTCATTCCTTGCAACAGGCCACCTATTGTTCATGACTTTTCCATCAGCATTTATATATCTTAAAATGTTACCATCTTTAATAGACTTTAACCAGCACTCACAAAGATTCATCTACTTCTCTGTTTTTTTCATTGATGTATATAACTTGCAAACTGCCAATCAGTTTCCGGTCACAATTCAAAGTGTTGGTTATGACCTTTAAAGCCCTTCATGGCATCGGACCAGAATATCTCCGAGACCGCCTTCTGCCGCACGAATCCCAGCGACCGATTAGGTCCCACAGAGTGGGCCTCCTCCAGGTCCCGTCAACTAAACAATGTCGGTTGGCGGGCCCCAGGGGGAAAGCCTTCTCTGTGGCGGCACCGACTCTCTGGAACCAACTCCCCCCGGAGATCAGAACTGCCCCTACTCTTCCTGCCTTCCGTAAACTCCTCAAAACCCACCTTTGCCGTCAGGCATGGGGGAACTAAACATCTCCCCCTGGGCACATTTAATTTATACATGGTATGCCTGTGTGTGTGTCTGTTAGTATATGGGGTTTTTAAAATCTTTAAATATTTTAATTAATTGAATTATTTATGATTTGTTTTACACTTGTTGTGAGCCGCCCCGAGTCTTCGGAGAGGGGCGGCATACAAATCCAAATAATAAATAAATAATAAATAAATTGTTAATACTCCATACCAAGCATAAACACTGTGGTCTTAATCCATTAATTTTCAGATTCCTGTGTCATACAATCTACCTAAGGTTTGCCACAAATTAGTCAGTCAACACCACAGTATGATCTGCTCACAAAAGTACACATACATTAACTTTTATAACCAATGCAATTCTATATCACCACAACCATTCTTTATACATTTTCTTGTTATCCTTTATTGCTCCCATGAGTCTTGGATAATTATTTGATCTTTCATTTGCAAATAATTATATTCCATTTTGCCATACTGCTGACTGCAAAGATGGCATGATAACAGATCCAAATTCACCTTAATGACCTCACAGCCATTTGCCATATGTTTTCTTCACCTCCTGAAATTGAACAGTTGCCAGCTATGGTGTGCTCAAGACAGACTAGACAGACTAACCATTAAATGCAATCTGTTCTTCTAAACAGGGATTCATTCATTTTTATTTGAAAGAAAAAGACTCCCGTTTTGTTTTTCTACATGTGCTCTGGTGATACTGTTGCCACTTATTAAGAAATAATAGTTCTGGAAAAAATATAAAATACAAGGAGGGACCATACTGCCACAATGAAATCTCCTTTGGTTCTGCTAATACAGTTGGCAAGATTGGAAACAAATTGATTTATATTTGTAAGACAATATTTTCTTTTTTTCAGCATTAGGGAAGGAAAGAATATAAAACATAGCAAACGTAAATTGAAAATAATGACAAGTAAAAAGGTTGGCATAGAAAACAATATTTTTTTTTCCAAATGGCATTTATGATATGTTGCTGTTTTTGTTAGATATGGATTTTTCTTGGAGATTGGGTATTAGAATGCTGGAGGCCTGTTTATGGTTGTTTGCTGGGGTAGATATAGGGAATGAAAAGAGAGGCTAGAGAATGTGCAAACAAGAATGTTTATTTGTTTTTATAATTTTTATCCTGAAAGATTCTATAACTGATTGCAACTTCATAAACATATTTGTGTATTGGCTGGAATGAAATATGAATGGTCTCAAACTGCTTTGGTCATGCTCATGGTGTCATAGTGAAGATGAAGGCAATCTCTCTAGGATTCCAAGATGGCAGGTTGGGGACAGCCAGACTCACAATTGAAATTAGAAGACCAGGAATCTTGAGAATGTGGAACTAACAATCCTAGAGTAGAGCAAGACCATGTCTGTCCAGACTGAGGACTGAGTCGTAACTGGGGGCCTGAGTCAAGTATTATTGAGTAGCTGAGTGAAATCACAGCACATTGTGAAAACCACTTTTAATGTGCTGGTCAGGCTTACAGATAGAATAGAATAGAATAGAATATAATTTTTTATTGGCCATGTGTGATTGGACACACAAGGAATTTGTCTTGGTGCATATGCTCTCAGCGTACATAAAATAAAATATACATTTGTCAAGAATCATATGGTACAACACTTAATGATTGTCATGGGGTCAAATAAGCAATGAAGAAGCAATATTAATAAAAATCTTAGGATATAAGCAACAAGTTACAGTCATACAGTCAACATGGTCCTCCCCTTACAACTATTCATCTTGTGACTGATCAAAGTTACAATAGTGCTGGAAAAAAGTAACATTGACAGTTTTCGTAGTTAATGACCAGTGCTACATCCTCATGGTCAAGTGATCAAAATTTGGACGTATGGCAAATGACGTGTCTTTTTGACAGTTGCAGTGTCCGGAGGTCATATGATCACTTTTTGTGACCTTATGACAAGCAAAGTCAATAGGCAAGCCAGATTCACTTGATAACCATGCCATTAATTTAACCACTGCAGAGTCATTCAACAACTGTGGCAAAAAAAAGGGTATAAAATGGGACAAAGTTCACTGAACAACAGTCTTGCTTAACAATGGAATTTTCAGGCTCAACTGGGCTCAATTGTCATAGGTCAAGGACTACCTGTACTTACCCAAGGGGGAAAGCTGGAATCAGGAAATGACCTGGAGTATTATTGGAAGTGAAACTAGATTTATTGGCAACCTATTGGCCTTGGGAACAGTGGTTCAATGTATCTGGTGGATCAACCCAGTTGTAAAGAATGTAAATGTAAATCAACCCAGTTTTGTAAAGAATGTAAATGTTTGCTGTAAAGAATGTCATTGTATACAGTAAGAGGCACAAAAGCCTCCGCTGTCTCTTTTTTTTTCTTATGGCAGTTGCCACTTTGCAAACAATACACTTTCAGTTCAAAGAACCCTACCACACTGTGACATCCAGAAAACTATTTACTTCTAACAATCTAATTATTTCTGAAAGCAAGAAATAGTTCTTAGGATGTTTGAAAAGGGGAAGATCAAAATACCACTGCCTACATGTGCAAAGAATCTTACCCACAGCCTCTAGTAAGATATATTAATGTGGTGGAACAGAAATTGGCCAGGTGCCAACCTGAGCTTTCTCTCTGTTGGATCTCAGGCTATCATCAGAGATACCACTTCTCTCAATGTTTATAAATACAATGAGCACAATGTTAGTAATTGGTTGTGTCATTAATGAGAAGCACATGAAAGAAGTGCAGTCATTCCTTAGGCCACAACTTTTATCAGAAAGTGTTATATCGAAATTAGCACTTGAAATTTTGTTCAGAATATTGTAGGAAGGACACCAGAGGATATACAGAGCTCTGTAATGAGTGAGATGCATAAATTGGAATGGAAATAAAATGAACCTTGCAAAAACAATCCCATTGTTATGAGAAAGCTCATTTAGTTTCAGTCCTAGAATAGCTGGACTTAATTTCCTTAGTGAAGGGTAGTTTTTAATCTCACAGCTAGAAAGAATATTCTGTTTTATAAAACATCAGTATTAACAATTTGATTAATTTATTATTTGGCCAAGGACATCAAAATAGTTAGAAAATTTTCATTTCTGAAAAAATAAATATATACTGTACTTTCAGGCTTTTATTTATTTCTTTTTATCTCATACACTTTCATGAACACAGAATCACCAGTTTCTCAAACCTATTCAATATTTTCAAACCTATTCAATATTCAAATGAAAGTTTTCTCAGATAAAATGGATTAGAAAACAAGACTTAAATAATTCTTTGGAAAGAGAACCGGATCCTTAAACATGTATTATTTATCTTAATTAACAGGACAAAAGAAAAGAAAAGAAATCCCTACAGTTGAATGTCAAAGTCATTTTTTGCTAACTTGAACGCCTATGTAGAAAATATATCTTCCCATCTTTAGCTCATGCGAATATTTTTTTAGAACAAGAAACATAATTCTTGCCCTGAACAATTCCTGAGACAATGCACAGAACAGGATGTGAGAAAAGTCTTTCTTTATCAGGTTTTCATAGTACAATTCATCTGTTCTTTCAGATGTTTAACAAGGAGACTTTTGCTGACCTCCTTAGACAGAGAGATTGGCAGGGAAATGGTGCTAGGTGATTGTACCTAGCAATAAAGTAAAAGATGAAAAATAGGAAAAGGAAATGTGTCTAAAATTTGGAAATTCAGTTAATGTGGTGAGAGTTAGTTATAATTTTCACTTCACAAGTTTGCAAGAGTAGATATCAAAAGGAAGGCTTGATATGTAAGCTACTGAATGTCAACTCCAGGTTGTTTTCCTAAAGAATAATCAGGAAGATGTACCTATTTATCTTCATCTTAATAATAATAGTAATAATAATGTTGTGGTTGGCTCTGGCCCAGCTCCTGCCCCAGGGAATGTGGAGGTGGAGGCAGGGGAAACGTCAACATGTCCTAGGCCTGTTTTGTTGCCCGCAGAGTCAGGGAGTGCAGTATCCTCGGACGAAGAAGGTGGGGGTGACTTGGAAGAGCGGGGTTTGGCACACAGCCCAGAAAGCCAATCACCATTATCTTCGGTCGATTCGGATGACGAAGTGTTAGACCCATGCAGGCGCAGATTTATGCATCGAAGAGACCAATTGAGGAAATATTACAGGAGATAAGAGAGGCCACCTGTGTTTGGGTGGGGCTCCAGTAATTAGAGCTGCTGCTATAAATAGCAGCGTGCTAGTTTGGCCGTTGTGGAAGATTATCTGATTGCAGTTCTTCAGGATCATGCCTCGCTGTTTCTGAACTTTGTTTGTGGATTTTTCACACCTTTGACACCAAAGCAGAGTAAATTGTGTGTGTGTTTCACTTTGTGGGAAGAAGGAGGGCTGTGACGTTCCTTCACAACTGCTAGCTAAGTACTTAAGGACTGATTAAGGGACTTGTACAGCCTACAAGGTTGTTTTGGGGAAGAGTGATCTTTGCAATACAAAAAGGGTGCTTTGTTTCTTTTGAATTTTGTGATAAAGGACATTGTTTTGAACTCTCAAACGTGTGTTTGTCTAAAATTTGTACCCATGAATTTTCGGGAGGCTTCTAGCAGAGAGCTCGGCAGAACAAATAATAGCCTATTAAATCTCCAATCCTAGAAGGTAGGGAGGAGGAGGAGGAAATCTATTCAGAAAGGATACTTCTGTATTTCTTGTTAATTTATATATTTCCTGATATATTTTGGACAGGAGCAGCAGCAATGGTAAACCCCCAAGGGGAATATTTGTTTTCTTTTCAAAACTTCACTCTTTCAGGAACCATAAGTATTTTGAAAACTAAACATATTACATGTTCAATATCCATAGGCACGTAACAGTTCAATTTTGACCCCATGACCTGTTTTGTATCACGTAATGGTAAAAATAGAAAATATGACTATACTGAATGACTTGGTCATTCGTGCTTAATATACCCAATTGTCCAAGTCTGCCTTAAATTAATCTTATGACCTGCCTACATACAACGCATTGAGCTAAAAAAAATGCAGTATATTTGCCACCATGTTGAGTGAATACAGTCAGTGAAACAACAGCCATCAACTGGAGAGAAGGGAATAATTAGAAACATAGAAACATAGAAGACTGATGGCAGAAAAAGACCTCATGGTCCATCTAGTCTGCCCTGATACTATTTCCTGTATTTTATCTTAGGATGGATATATGTTTATCCCAGGCATGTTTAAATTCAGTTACTGTGAATTTACCAACCACGTCTGCTGGAAGTTTGTTCCAAGGATCTACTACTCTTTCAGTAAAATAATATTTTCTCACGTTGCTTTTGATCTTTCCCCGAACTAACTTCAGATTGTGTTCCCTTGTTCTTATGTTCACTTTCCTATTAAAAACACTTCCCTCCTGGACCTTATTTAACCCTTTAACATATATAAATGTTTCGATCATGTTCCCCCTTTTCCTTCTGTCCTCCAGACTATACAGATTGAGTTCATTAAGTCTTTCCTGATACGTTTTATGCTTAAGACCTTCCACCATTCTTGTAGCCCGTCTTTGGACCCGTTCAATTTTGTCAATATCTTTGTGTAGGTGAGGTCTCCAGAACTGAACACAGTTCAGTTTAAATGACATTTAAATGACACACAATTTAAATGACATTTATCCTACTCCCTTGCTTCTTTGTCCTTAGCACCAAAATAGGTAGGCATCAAAATCTGTTCTTTTGTTTTAATTGGTGTATAAGGGAACAAACAGCCCATCTTCTTCTCTGATATGTGCCTGGAAGAATCACTTAACCCTCTTACATATAGCTCTCTGTCTTTGCTATTTGTTGTGTCGTGCTCTATTTTTTTATGTTGAAAGTTAAGTCTGCAAAGATTGCTTAATTTGCCATGCTTCCATGGTTGCTGTTAGCATGAGAACTGCTGATTATCGAATATGTCTCTGCAAGGTGCTAACCTACAAGCAGAAATGTTGGGCTTCTGCAAGTAATACTGTGTCAATTTCTCTCTTGTACAGGCGAAACATTTTTTTCCTTGCTTCTTTCACAAAAAGGAAAGCTTCCAAATGATTTCATTGGAAGGTAAGAAATGTGTTGCCGATCTTATTAAATACACAATGGAGAAGCTTCCATTTCTTTTATGATATTTCAAATGTATCTTACATTCAGGCTCCAGGTTTTTAAAATGTAGGGCTTGCAATTTGGTGACTTATGTGTGTGACAAATTTTGTGTCATCCCAGGTGTGAAGAAGTGGGTTATTGTAAAAGTGGAATATCGCGCTGGCTTTAAAATGGAAGAAAATCAATATTAGATTAGATACTTATCAACTACCTTTGCAATGTGCAATTTCAGGGGGAAACACATATTTCCTAACTCTTTTATGGATCTCTTTATAGGTTGCTGGGGGCCAAAGAGAATGGGAACATGAGGGTAAAACAGGCACAGTGCCAGACCTTCCCCAAAATAATCATTTAGTAAAGCAGACTCTCAACTCTAATTGATTGAAGTGAACTTTTACTAAAGATGTTGATTACAGGAAGGTGAGGTAGAATCTGAAGTTCTCGCCTACCAATACAAAGAGCAAAACTCAATGTTTCCCATCCTTCCTCCCAATGTCTGGTTCGTGGCCACCCAATGAGAGATAGCTGTGATGTTGTAGGAAACTGTGGGTTGTTTAAGCTGCTGGAATTTTACATCCAGGGAAAGTGGCCTTGTAGATGTCCATTGTAACCACTGTAAACAATTCTGATCTTCTTCACATGTCATCTCCCTCTCCCCCTTTCCTACCACTAAATGCACAGGCTTGGATTACCCCAAATGCCTTCTGCAGTTCCTTTTCCTTTGATTGAAGGATGCCAGCAAGGCGCCAGGCCGACAAGGGAGATCCTGACACGCAGTGTGTGGAGACTTGAGTAAGGCTATGTTTGAAAATTCACACACATTTTCTTAAAATGGATGATTATTTAAGGATAGGGGTGTGAAGTCTACATTAGGATTTGTACTACCTCTGCCTGATTTGGCCCGAAAATATCTAACCAATCATTAGATGTGAGCAAAGTTAATTTTCTATCATTCTTTTGTTAGATCAGTCAAAGAGGACACAAGGCTTTTTAACTTCTATCTCTTTATTGCTAACGATCAAGCTGTAGAGGTCTTAGAATGGAGCCACCCTCCCAGGCAAGTGCTTATAAAGCAGCTGCTTGGAAGGCATGGCTAGACAGCCCTTAGAATTTGATGGTTGCTTTTTGCCCAATCAGTGACAGGCATGCAAATTTGAGAGTTCGGCACTCTGTACACAACATCTTTACTTCTAGGAAACAGTGCCTGGGTTTATTTGCAGTCCAGGTCCAATAGCATTAGTTATACTATAGATTTGGAGAATTCCCTTGCTTTTTAGCAATTTTTTCTATGGCACTCTGAAGTTTTCCCAAAGAGGGAACAAAATGTCTGTATTTCCACATGCGGTACAGAGTTCACAGATAGCTCATTTCTGCCATGACAATATGACTAGGGTGGTGATGGCAAACCTTTTTCTGGTTGCATGCCAAAAGTATGTGTGTGTGCTGGCACCCACAATGCAATTCATGCCCCACCTGCATATGCAGGCATGATCCTCCCATGCTCCCCATGCAAATTCACCCTGCACTGTGCGTGCACAATTTCCGCACATGTGCCACCCATGCATGCAAACCCCCCCTACCATTTTGGGCCTGGAAAGCCTCCTGCACCAAACTTTGCCAGCACAAACAGTCTGCCACAGCCACTTCCCAGGCAATGGATATGTGTGTATTTGAATTGTTTTTTTAGTTTTTAGATGTAACTTTTAATTTTAATTAATTGGATTTCAATGTATATTGTCTTTTTATACATTGTAAGCTGCTCCGAGTCCTCAGAGAGAGGCGGCATATAAATCCAATAAATAATAATAATAATGGCAGGAGCAGGCCATTTGCAATAGCTAAGAGGCATCTAGCCAGCCATGCTTGGCCTCCTCCTGCAGCAGCCCAGAGCATTCATGCATACCAGCCAACTAGTATTCTGGTTACTGGATTGCATACATGCATCATGATCAGTTGGTTGGCTTATCTTTCAGTTTCTGGCACTGCTGCACACATTGATACACATGCCAGGCGACATGGCTCTGTGTGCCACTTCTGGCATGCATGCCATAGGTTCACCATCACAGAACTAGGGTGCTTAAATATTGTTGTGGTTAGCTCTGGCCCAGCTCCTGCCCCAAGGAATGTGCAGGTGGATGTGGGGAAAAGATCCACATGCCGCAGGCCTGTTTTGCTCCCGATGGAATCTGCCAACAAAGCCTCCTCTGGCCAAGGAAGCGTGAGTGACAGGGAAGAGGGGAGTTTGGCAGACAGCCCAGGAGGAGATCAATCATCTGTATCATCCCTGGATTCTGAACAAGAATTAATGACACATCCATGCATGCGTAGAGTGATGCATAGGAGACAACAATTGAAGGATTATTACAAGAGAAAATGAGGCCACCTGTGGTTGGGTGGGGCTGCTGTAATTAGTGCTACAGATAAAAGTGCAACCTGGTGTTTTAGCCTCATGGCAGTTTATCTGATTCGTTGTTTCATCAAGATCATGGTTTTTGCACTGTTCAAGATTGTGTGTGGACTCTCTGGACTTTAGAATTGGACTCAATTTCCCAGTTATTGGGTGAGCAATTGGATTACATTTAACCTGTGCCTTGTGTGTACCAGAAAATCCCTTTGACATTTAAAAAGGGAGCTGTTTCTGTTTTTCTGTTTATAAAAACTTTTGGGTTTTTCTTTTATCGTGTGGTGTGTGTCTTCCTGGACTAATTACCCTGTAATTATGGGCGGTTGAAACACGCCGGCAGAACAAATATTTTGATGTTTTATATAAATTTCACTCTTGAACAATCTGCTATTACAAGACATATTGAAGACAATCTTTAATTTCAGACATTAATATCAAGGTCCATCCCAAGAGAAAACAAAGTATCCTAGAAAGTTAGGAAAGGAGATGCACCTTCATTAGGGAAATCTCAAGAAGCAAAATTAATCAAAACTCATTTTATTTTCCATGGATGATCCCACTTAATTGTTCAAGTGACTGACATGGGACCACTTTTGAAAGACAATAAAATAAATTTATAGGTAAATGGGTGGTATAACATTTTATGAAGTGGAACTGAGATTGGGAAAGTGCCACAGATGTCCTGACAAAAGAGCAAGATCTATTGCAATCTTCAAAAATTTCATCCATTTATCACCATATGGCAGCTGAGGGGGGGGGGGAATCTAATTTGAATATCTATGTCTAACACAGAAAAGGAGAATAAGATGTTTTCCCACCTCCACCGGCTTTATGGAGCAAGATTGCCAAAGCTTGTCAGCTAAGCTGCATTTAAAGCAAAAGAACCTTGTGAATTCACATCAGTAGAAGATCTGAGAGATAGCTGCTTTCATTAAGCAGAGGCAGACATGAAAGCATCACTGTTATCAGATATAAACAAAAAACTAACATTGAGAGGAAGTAAAACTCAAGCTTCAGCTGTCAGGTGCCTGTGTTAAAAATGTGTTTGGTTGCTTTTACATTCTGAAAATCCTTGCACATTGTATACAATTGTAACAATAAAATGAATGGTCAGCCTTCTGCAGAGATAGGCGATTACTTTGGAATTTTGAGACTATCATTCTGAAAAAATAATTGCTCAGGGTTGTTTTCTTTTGCAAAACCTGTCTACCACCACACAAAAAAATAATTCTCAATATGCTGGTGCTTCTAGATACCAGCAGGATGGTCTCTTGCCATCCAGCTTATCCTCCTCAACACATGTGGGTAATTCCCCCCCCTCCAAAAAAATCACTGATCTACTCTGGCCTTTGAAATATACTAATAATATACTACTAATAGTACCATTGGAGATTGGTGAGGAGGAATTAAATAGAAATACAGTATATATTAGTTGGCTTATCAAAGAAATGCATGTTCAGGATCAGAAGATGTGGAAAGACAGGACTGAATGAATTCTTCTTCTGCTGCTGCTTCTCCTCCTCCTTCTCCTCCCCCCCTCGGAAAACAATCGACAGCCAATGTAGTCCAAGGAGTACTGGAGAAATATGGGTATGCCTTGGAAGGCCCATAGCCGCTCGCTCAGTTGCATTCTGGATGATTTGAAGTTTCCGAATATTCTTCAAAGGTAGCCCCATGTAGAGAGCATTACAGTAGTCAAACCTCAAGGTGATAAGGGCATGAGTGAATGTGAGTAGAGACTCCCTGTCTAGATAGGGCCTCAATTGGTGCACCAGGCGAACCTAGGCAAATGCCCCCCTTGCCACAGCCAAAAGATGATGGTCCAATGTCAACTGTGGATCAAGCATGATGCCCAAGTTGTGGACCCTCTCTGAGGGGGAGGTCAAAAGTAATGGATGGACAGATGGAGGTGTCCTTGGGAGGCAGAACCCACAGCCACTCTGTCTTGTCGGGATTGAGTTTGAGCCTGTTAGCACCCATCCAGACCCTAACAGCCTCCAGTCACCAGCACATCACTTCCACTGCTTCACTGAGTGGACATGGGTGGAGATGTATAGCTGAGTATCATCAGCATACTGATGATAACTTACTCCATGCCCTCGGATAATCTCACCCAGCGGTTTCATGTAGATATTAAATAGCAGAGGGAAGAGTACCAACCCCTGAGGAACTGGGAGTTATATACAAAGTGTTTGATCTTTGTGTGTGTGTGTGTGTGTGTGTGTGTGTGTGTGTTTCTATCTGTACAAAAACAAAATCAATCTTTGTTTTTAAAGTACCCTAAAAATCTTTTTCAGTTGCACAATTATTTTATATGACCATGGAAACTTTACTGCTTTCCAATGTCCTTATTTTAATTTCAACACAGTATTAACTTCATATAGCAAAATAAACTCCTAATTACAATTCATCTGAAGATATAATTTTATGAGTGAATTGGAAGTAAGCAATTTCTTCCAGAAGTAAGGCATACTCCAAGAGGTTTAATACTTTTTCCAGACACGGCATCATAGCCAAGGACTGTGTAAATGTTGAGAGAAATTCAATACAGCATTTCCAAATTAGCAAGAATCTTCTGCAACAGGAACAGAGATTAATAAACCATTTAATTCAATTGCTGCAGAAAATTTTCCCAATTGTGCAGATCAAAACACCTCCTATTCCACTTTAGTCACATAAAAAAGAGAAATTGGATTTCAGTAAAGTGTAAAAATAATCAAATTCTCAGAGTTATTATTCTTAAGATTTAAGGGCCAACATCCTCCAAAATCAGTTGACAGAACTGATGTTGTTATTGCTAATTACAAAGCTCTTAGCTAAACAGTATGATTATTTTTTTTACCTTTCATTTATTTGAATTTTTAAAGACCCATAAGAGTCAAGGATAACCGTACAATTAACAGTTGGAACAGATTAATATCATTCATCCTATGTAATTTAGCAAACAAAAATATGAAAATTGTCACGTTTTCCATTTAATGTAGGAAAGCTTCTGTGTTTTTTTAAAAAAAAACATGAGCAATTTATACTGTCTCACCAAAAAAAAGTTAAGTAAGGCATCTCTGTGACCAAAAGTAATATCACAGTTGTGTTTGAATCATTTTAGGTTAAAAAAAATCATACATAGAAGCTGTAATTACCTAGTTAATATATCATTTTAAACAGTGGTTTATTGATTAAACCCAAATTAGGTGGATCCCCACAACCTATTAAACTAAAAGCAAGCCAATTACATAGCTTTGGTCATTGCTTACTACTGTCGTATATAAGAAAGCAAGTGTCTATCCCTTTAGTGATAAATATGTGGCTAAATGTATTAAATAGAATGCAACTTTAGAAAGGAAGGGAGGGAGGGAGGGAGGGAGGAAGGAAGGAAGGAAGGAAGGAAGGAAGGAATTTTGTTTTCTCTCTTTTACATACCCATGTCTCCTTTAAGCCAGGGGCATCAAACTCAAGGCCTGGGGCCAGATCTGACCTGCAGGATGCTTAGACCTGGCCCACAGGGCCGCCCTGGAAACAGTGAAGGACTGGCTGATGGTACCTCTGCCAGCAAAAATGGAACTCAGGAGGGCCGCATGGGGGTCCCTTTTCACTGGCAGAGGGTTGCAGGAGGCCGTTGCATCCAAAAATGGAGCTCAGAAGTCCATTTTTGCTGGCAGAGTGCTCATGCCGACATAGGTGTCCATTACATGACTGACGTCGATGTGGCCACACCTACTCTGACCACAGCCACTCTGCCCCTGAGGCCAAACACTGCCTTGATGCAGCCTCAATGAAATTGAGTTTGACACCCCTTTTTAATGATTCAAGCAGAATAATTAAATATTTTGTTTTTACTCCCTCTCTTCCATCATTAATACTGCTTGTTCTTTCAAGCACATCTATTTTACCTCCATTATTCTTTTTACATTCTTCCTGATTAAAAAAAACTCAGTTGGAAATATAATTCTAAGAAAATCTCTTCCTCAGAAAGCATGTAAAGCCTATTCTTATAAGAAGTGTTTGAACTAAGGTTTAAAGTGATTGTTAAGTTCCACTTCCCTATGATTTCTGATTTCAATTGGAAATAAACATGTCTTTCTAAGACTTGCTGCATCAGTTAGAAAATAAACCTAAAGTATTTCAAAGTCAAACTTGTATGAGGGAGGAACACACAGCTAAACTGTCACAAATAAATTTAGAATCAAAATATGAGACTCAAATGTAAAAACAGCTGTTCTAACAGATGAATGGAAGAACTTTCCAAACAATTACTGAAAGAAAATATCCAGTCAGAATTCTTTGCCATTTGAAGATGCACTACAAGACAAGTCATTGTGAGATAAAGTTCCGATTTCTTCCACTTACCCAGGAAGCGTTTCTGCAATGAAATTTGGCATTGTTTTGTAATTATTTTTCTGATACTTTTTTTCTAGTGCACCTGAGAAGCTCATATACTGATAGATGCAGTATACTAGTGATAAACATTTTCATTACATTTTTATAAGGAAAAAATGTGTATTTTGTGATTAGAGGGGGAGATAGAGATCCACTCAACCCAAATTTATGGAGGATTGGAAGGTAATAGGAAAATGGGTAATTTTCTTCTGAAAATGCTTTAGCTCAGATCAACTTGAAATCCCCAAGGAAATATGCCAAGCAATGCGACCAACCATATCTTTAGATCTTCAAAGGAAGACTCAATTCATGACATTAGTCAGTATAATAAACCCACTGCACACTTTTAAGCACATATTCCTCAGTTATGAAGGGCAAGAAATTTCAGGAACTCTTGACATTAGGTAATTCAGTTTCCTGAGAATAAGAAGAGGGAAGACATTTCTGTTGAAGAGAGAAGACATTTCTGTAATATAAGGTTAGTTATAGTCCATAAATATTTAGGTCTGGGCAATAGTTACTAGTTGTATTACTATCCAAATAAATTATTGTTCCCTATCAAGCTCCCAGAGGAATCTACCATGCTATAAGATTTCTTGCTAAAAATAAAATCAGGGTTCTATCTCCTTTTCAGAACCAGATCTAACAAAAGCTAGTTTTATGCTATGCACAAACATTTTCTCTTCTCCTTCTCATTAATAATTAGAACTGATGGTGGTAAGAACATGTCAGGGAAATACTTTAAGAGCTGACCAGCTCTCTCTCTCTCTCCTCTCTCTCCGTGTGTGTGTGTTTGTGTGTGCTTTTGTGTTGTAGTTGATGATTGATTGCCTGATTTTGCCTAGTAAGTGTATGTATATATTCCTTGTAGATAAAACACTATTTGAAAAACAAAGGTCTGTTTATCATATTTTGCTCCTAGGTTGTCTCAAAATAGTCACACTGTATATACTCTGACACAACAGAGAAATTCTTCAGACTAAAAACAATGGTAAATGCTGGCAATTTTCTTTGTAAGGGCCCATTTTTAAAGTTATATTAAGTATGTAAAAATGTACAAAATCAAGTTACAAAGGATGCCTATCAGGTGCTAAGGGCACTTTGGTGTTTCTAAATGCTGTATAAGGGAATCTGCACTTGTGCTTCATTGAAATACATCAGTCATATGTTGCCAGTTCTTTTTATATCAGTTCTCAATAGCTATTGGTCTTGAACACTCTCTTACAGGATGCTATATTACAAAATGCTATTTCACATGATACTAAAAACTTTTTTTTCTGGTTATAATTTAGCATATTACTGTGGCTTGTAAACCAAGGATTATGGTTTAATGTTATATGTGAATCTGGTGATGAGAATTAGATTTCAGTAATTGAAACATGGCAATCATTAGAAAGATAACTAAATCCAATTATAGGTAATAATAATAATAATAATAATTTATTAGATTTGTATGCCGCCCCTCTCCGAAGCCAGTCAGTATCCATTCACCCAGCATAATTTAGTGGCCACACCTGTGAAACATTTATATTTTCTATGTATGGAAAGTATGAAATTTTCACTGATGTGCCAACTAAATAGATATATTATAAGGACCTTGCTGCTTCCATGTCCTGACTGCTTTCATCTTGGGATAAGATCCCCTTCCTTTTTGCTGATCTTTCTATTAACTTATGTCCATTTGCCTCTTTTTAATTATTGATTGACTGATTGGGAACTTGGGGCTTATGTAGATGAGCAAGTAAGACAACCCATTTTCATAAATCAATATTTTCCTGTAGCAATTTTTAAATTTGTTTATTATTTATTCGTTTGACTTCTATGCCGCCCTTCTCCTGGGACTCAAGGCAGCTAATTGTCAAAGAGAGTCATGAAAATGATGATAAGACTCACCCCTAGCATAGTGGTTATCAGGTTTCATTGTTGCAGACACCCACCATTTATCTACAAGCAAGTTAAGCTCTGCCCCTCAAACATACACTCATCAGAATTCACACTCTCATGGAAGACAACGCAAGGACATGAGACAGACAGACAGACAGACAGGCAGGCAGGCAGATAGAGATAGACAGATGATATAAAGGTATAGATGATACAAAGAAAAAGGGAGAGAGAGAGAGAGTTTAGAGAGAGATGACACACACACTACATACACACACACACACACACACACACACACAGAGAGAGAGAGAGAGGGAGAGAATTGAGGCCACACCAAGGCCAAAATAGATCTATACTAGTCTCCCTTCATTTTCAAATTCAGCAAAAATATGTTACTCATACAGAATATAGTTTGTTAGCTTTGAAAAAAATTAATTAACTGCCTTGGATATAGCCCTGGGTTGGGGCGAGAGGCAAAAGGAAGCATTAAGCTGCTCCCATATTTGGGTATGCCAGGGTGATTTGACAGAATATATATATGTGTGGGGGGGGGGGGGGTGTAACATGGTTTTGCTGAATTTGAAAATTAAGGGAGGCCAGGATAGATCTATTTCGGCCTTGTTCTGGCCTCATCATCTAGCCATACCCTCACTGGGATTTAAACTAGCAACCTTTGCCTTGTAATGCAGAGAACTAACCTCTAGGCTACAGTATATAATCCCTTCAGCTTTGTACCAGAGATATATATAAAATCAATATATATAAAATCAATATATATAAAATTGGTCAAATTCACTCAAGCATAAAGCCATAAGTACCAGCCTGACAATGACGTGTGGAACGTCATCAAAACGTCGCCAGGATTCTATCAACCTTACACGGGAAAAGACCCAAATATGCCAAGACCTACATACCTATGCCCATGATAATCTACGAATATATATGTATATGTATATGTGTATGTGTATGTTTGTGTGTATGTATGTATGTATGTATGTATGTATGTATGTATGTATGTATTTGGTGTGTTCGGTTTTTTTCCGATGTTTGAACAAGATCACACTCGTCATCTTTAAGATGGTATCCTGGGCTTTACTCTTCTGTGAACAAGGTGAGTTGGGAGCTGCTGGTTTTTTTAATAAACAGTGGTGGGGAGTATGGAATGCTGGATTAACTGCTGCAAGCCGCCCGGAGTCTACGGACAGGGGCAGCATACAAATCTAATTAATAATAATAACAACAATAATAATAATAATAATAATAATAATAATAATCATCATCATCCACTGGAACTTGTGCCGGAACTACCATTTACCAGTGGCAAAGAACTGATGGGATCATAAGCCCAAAAAAGTGGTCGAAAATGAGCAAGCAAAACTACTGTGGGACTTCCGACTTCAGACTGACCAAATTCTGAAGCATAACACACCATACATCCTGATTGTGGAGAAAAAGAAAGTATGGATCATCGACATCGCAATCCCAGGGGACAGCAGAATTGAGGAGAAGCAGCTAGAGAAATTAGTGAAATACGAAGATCTAAAAATCGAGCTGCAACTACTCTGGCATAAGCCAGTGAAAGTGGTCCCAGTGGTACTTGGCACACTAGGCGCAGTGCCAAAGGATCTCAGCGGACATTTGAAAACCATCGGAATTGACAAAATCTCCATCTGTCAATTGCAAAAGGCCGCTTTACTGGGATCGGCAAACATAATTCGCCGCTACATCACGCAGTCCTAGATGCTTGGGAAGCGCCTGACTGGTGATGAAATACGAAATCCAGCATAGTGATCTCGTTTGCTGTGTTGTATTGAAATAATAATAATAATAACAATAATAATAATAATAATAATAATAATAATAATAAGTGGTTTGGATGGCTGTATTGTAACATTTTGATTGGTTGTTGGAGACACATTTAGTTAGTTGATTGACATTGGAGTTATGGAGTTATGGATTGTGGTTGTGATTGATTTGTTGACTAGGGCTAGCTTCCAAATCTCTGGTAGGTGGGAGATATAATCACATTTATTCATATAGAGGGGGTATTTTTCAATTTCTATGGCTTCCATAATTATTATTTTGTATAAGTGTTCAATTTTGGAGATTAGTTTTCTCGAAGTCAATTTCATGTCTTGTTTTTTTACTGTGCTGGAAAAGGGAAGAAGTTTTTCTTCTTTTCTGACTGTATTTTTGTGTTCTGCAATGCATGCATTTATTATTCCATTAGTTTGTCCAATGTAGGTACATCACTGCTACTGTGTGTCCTCTGTCCTTCAGTTCTAATATGCACTCTCTAATAACTGAAAGATGATTCATGCTACAAAAATAAACTCTTGTAATTCTAACATTGATTGTCATCAATAAGACTCTTAAAGTAAGATGAAGCACTATTATTTATTGTTCTAAGTGATATTTTAAGATATATTATGTGTATTCCATGCATAGGAGAAATGCAGGATGTTATTTAATTTTTTTTACTCACTCTTAAACTCTATACATCTGCTAAAGGTTCTTCCACCTACATTTATTAAACAGCAGATGGAGAATCTCTGGGGAGCAATCCACAGCTGATACAGTCTATTATAGTACTGCAGTTTGTCACACAGTTGTCATCATTTAGAGTATTTAATTCCAGGGGCACACCTTTCATTACAAATGGCTGACCTTGATATTCTCATTCATTTTTACTAATGGATCTAGAGTGGGTTATAACAATGACTGCAGCACTTAATAAATATTTCACCAAGGAACTCATTGACATCTATTCATCATTGATGATATGTTGCGAAGAGAATATGAAATGCATATTAAACATTTATAGATATTATGATATGCCTAACATGTGTTTACCAATGCATTATTAACTCACTTTCTACCAAGCAATCTTGTTCCAGTTGGCAACAGGTACTGTCAGATTTTAGCAATAGAGAATTGTATACATAAATCAAGGTTTTCAATGGTATCTTTTTTTCCAATCTAACTACTGGCTGCCTCCTCTTTCTAATAACAAATTGCCTTTTTGAAATGGTCTTTCTACACTGGGATAATCTATATAGATAGGCAATCTACATAGGCAATAGCGCAAAGCACACATTCTGCTAGAGAGAAGTTCCCTGAGGTTGAACTACAGCACAAGTCTGAAAGCTCAAAAAACTAAACTTCTGGTCCCAGTGACTGACCCAAATTGGATCTCACATCATCCTGGTATATGTATATTCGTCTTCATTCACAATCTATATACTATGAAAATTGACTTGCATGTTTGTCTGTGATTTTCAGTTGGGCAATATAGTGTATCATAGGGCAACAATTTTTGAATTAAGGTACTTCAAATGGGTTAACTTAATGCACCCAAAATCTGATACCCATTACTCCCTTGGGACTGAAATTTCAAAGATCTTCAGACCTATTGTATTGACAAAAATTTATGGTCACTGCTGCATCATCTTGCCATCCTCTGCAGTCACATGATAATGATTTCTGACACTCCCTGTCATCTTCCCACAAGCCAAATCAATGGGAAAGCTAGCAGGAAGTTGGAACTCACTCCCACTCCCATTATTTTTGTCTGCTTATTTTAATTCTGTTTATCAGTTTAGGTAAGGCAATATCTCTGTAATGACGACCCAATAGACCATGTTCATAAAATGTATATTTTATATATGTGCACGTGATGGGCAGGGGTTTAAGTGGTTTTCCTTTTTAATGATGCTACAATAAAGTATAAACTATGACTTATGTGAACTCAGAAAAATGAAATCATCAAGAGTAGATTTCTTGCCTTCCTAGAACAAAACCTGATCTCTATTCAGCTTATCAAAGATAATGATGAATTATTGAATTGATACAGGAAGCCTTGGTAGAGGGATAAGAAACAACAAGAAGCATCTCAGAAGCCAAAAAAATTTAGGTTGCTGAACTTACAGATGGAAGAACATGACAATGAGCCAGAACTCTTTTTCCTCAGAGTTTCATACTGGCTTCTAGATCTTCCCAGTAGTATATTTCTATAACCCTATAGGAAAACCTCCTGACACAATCCTCAGGCAGATGGAGTCTACTGGTTGTACAAAGGAAAAGCTTCTTCTTTTGCCCTGAGGAAGAAACAGGTTGATGTTAGTAAGAGATTCCTCACTGAGAGGAACTGTGAAAGAATGTGCACTGGAGAAGGAATGGAAGAAAGGAAAATCACAGCAACATTGCAGTTTTTCTTGAAGAAGGCAGTACATTCCGGAGAAAAAACCAAATTAAGAGACTGCATAGTCCCAAACTAAATAAAGAAGAGGCTTGGATAGCTGCATCCTGGAATTGTAATTGTGAACCTATGGTATGCATAGCCGTCTCTGGAGGCACATGAAATGTCGCCCCAGCTCAGCTCCATTGTGCATGTATCTGCACCTCCTGACAGCCAGCTAGTTTTTGGGTGTCTGCTATACATGTGGGGGGGGTGTAGGTACATGCATGGGGGTTATATGTGCATGTGAGGGGTTGTGCACACATGCCTGGGGGTGAGAAGAGCACAGGGGGTCATGTGCATGCGCAGGCAACAGGGTACATGGAGGTTGCACAGGGTAGGTGTGCTTGTCTTCTCTAGACTAGACTGTGACTGTGACAGCTGTCACCAATCTTTTATTCACATAACAAAAGTGAAGGGAATTTCGTTTTTGTTTTTTGCTTCCTTCTGCTTTGTTTCTTTTCCATATTAGATTGCTGAGACATCTGGTGCTTGCAGTTTGTTGGGTTGGTATTATAGCTTCTCTGCTCCCGTCTTGCCTACACACAGATATTTCTCCCTGCCTGATCTCATAATTTCTTCCATTTTCTCTTATGGAGATCTTTTGAGCATTCAGGCAATTACAGTATCTCATTTGGCCTTTTAAACTTTTAATCTTCTGTAATCATTGTCTCTTCTCTTTTTTTGTCTTCTGCAATTATCACCAGGAACGCAGTCCAATTGTGTCTCTCCTTTCTAACATGCAGCTTCTCCAGCTATCCCAAATCCACTTCAAAACTTTCAGTTTTCTGGGGGTGGGGGATGGAAACCTATGTGACAAATGTGAAAAATTGGTGGTGTATGAGTCAGGGAGAAATTGTCCTCTTACGGTGTGTTTGGAAGGTGCTTTGAAAACCAGAGCTGAAGGACATGAGCTAAATTCTATGAAGGAAGGGGAGGGAACCAGGGCAACCAAGCTGCATCAAGTGTTTGGAATGGAGCATAAAATGATATTCATAATATAAAGAAACACAATAATGAGGATAAAAAGATGGGAAGAACTAGGTTACCTTATAGTAAGGCATTATTTTGTCATTATTGCTTTTTAAGCAAATCATTTTGTGGCATATAACAATATAAAAATATAGTAAGAACTAGATTTATTATTTCCAATGTTTCTATACAAAAGCCCAGAAATAAGAAGAATTAGAAATCTTAGTGCAGGGCGACAGATGTCATTAAATGGAAGTGGCATTATTTGTAATGCAAACATACTGATGTGTAGAGATACGGATATTTAAGCATCATGAACCAGCTGCAGCAGGGGTGAAATTCAGTAGGTTCACCCTCTGAGCTCAGGGCAAGGGATAGCAATAAAGGAGGGAACAATTGTTGTTACAACTAGCCCAGAATTTCTTGTTTGTGAGGAGGGCAACTATATAAATTGGTTTAATAAATAAATAATAAACATTACCTGGATATGCTATAGAACAGAGGTCCCCAAACTTGGCAATTTTAAGACCTGTGGACTTCAACTCCCAGAATCCAGAGTTGGAGTCCACAAGTCTTAAAATTGCCAAGTTTGAAGACCTGTGCTATAGACTATCAGGTTACTCAAAAGATTAGGATAAAATCATGGCATTGGACATTGTTATTTGAGGGGAAAACACTTTACTGTTTTCACCTATCCTATTAGATTTAGCAAAAAATGTATTCCATGGGTCCCATTCATTATAGAAAGTCATCCTTTGGAAGGGAAGAGAACTTTTTCTATTCTTGTACATGCATTGCTGTTCAGCCTCCTGGAAAGCAGATTAGTTCTAACTAGTGATGGTCGAATCCAACGGTGTTTGGGTTCGGCAAGTTCGGACCAATTTTACGCAAAATTTGGCCGAACCTGAACCCGAACGGGGAATCCCACCAAGAGATTCCACGGGCGGAGCTTTCACGTCACGTATACCAGCAGGTTACTAAGGATGCCAAGGTGATCACTTCCTGGATTCTATGGAATCCAGGAAGGGATCACCTTGGCGTCCTTAGCAACCTGCTGGTGATGTCAAAGCTCCAAACACTTCGCCCGAAGTTTCCCAAAATTTTGGGTTGGGTTTGGCATACCGAACACCGCAAAATTCGGTACGGACCCGAATTGTGCGAGTTCGGTTCGCCCATCACTAGTTCTAACTTAAAGATCTTTTGCAATGTCATGAAGTCATGGCTCTGTTCCCAAACTTCTTTCGGGGCTCAGAGCTCAGATTAAGAATTGGAATCTGTGTGGTAGCTATATTAACTATGGTTTGATTGGTTTTTATCTTGGCTGCTGGTTGTGTATTTTACTTTCATTGTCATGTTCCAATAAGTAGTTAATATCTGCCAAAAGAATGTCAGAAATGCTAACATGCCAAATAAACTGTAGCTCACAAGGAAAGGGAAAAGCAACAAGCTAATCATTGCATTTATGGCTGTCAAAATGAAGAGGTATAAAAAATAAGTGGGGCCATGGAAATGGCTTCAAAAAGTTAGCAACAGGAAATATAGGTAAAACAGAGCTCCTGAGCTTCTCCTTTGTTACTGTTTTCTCTCCAAAGGGGAATTATGTTCAAGTGGATCTAAATAGAAAACTGGCATAAGAAATGTGAAATGAACAGAGCTAGGCGCTTGGAATCTTCATAGTTTATTGTTGAGCTACAGGAGTAACATTGTCTCACCAGCAGTTATAACATAATTGGTGAACAAAACAAACGGCCCTGGGCTATTGTTCTTATACCCCTTTGGCTTCCCGCCCAAAGTAATTGCCAGTAATTCAAATCTCCCGCTCACCAAACAACCAATCAGTATCCAATATTTAAATCCCAAACTATTTTACATATTAGTCATTGCATATTAAACAAAAGGAAAAGCAACCAAAGATAGGGATGCTCAAATTTGGCAACTTTAAGACTTGTGGACTTCAACTCCCAGAATTCTTGGCAGCATAGATAGGTTTTCAGGTTTTTACAGAAGGTGAGGAGGGTGGGGCCAATACGAATCTCTGGGGACAGCTGATTCCAAAGAGCCAGAGCGCCCACAGAGAAGGTTCTTCCCCTAGGCCCCACCAAGTGACAATGTCTAGTTGACGGGACCTGGAGAAGACCAACTCTATGGGATCTAACTGGTCGCTGGCACTCATACAGCAGAAGGTGGTCCTGCAAGTAATCTGATCGGATGCAATATAGGAGTGGTGGTATGTTTCCCTTTGTCCTAATTTGTTAATGGTTTTAATCATGTCTTGTGTTTGTTTTCCTTTGCTTTTTAAGATTTAATCAGGTGGGGCTGGGTGTGTCCAGTGTCTTAATATTTCTATTTGTCCTGAGTTAAACAGCCTTTGTCTTATACTTTGTCTTTCCCTGACTTGATCATTTATTTAAGTTGATTAAATCTTCATCCCTCACCCTGAGCTATTTCTTTCTGTCCTTGATTAAATCTCTAAACAGACATTTTATTAGTATTTCCTTCTCACACAGCTCTGTCTTTTGTCACATCTATTCCATAGTTATTCCTAATGGCCCTGGTATTTGTAATTCTATTCTTGTGGTTTACTATTGTGAGACTCTGGCTGTTTGTTATTCTAGTGATTTTAGCCTGTCTTTCTTTATTTTCCTGTGGCTTCCTTGGTTTTCTTTCTATAACACTGTCTTTCTACAACACTGCCTTACTACAATTCCACAAGAGGTAGGAAGTATTTGAAATCAAGACATCAGGAGTAAATCTGTCCTTTACCCAAAAGAAGGCAGACAATGTGGCAAGTTTCCTGTACTATTCATCAATAAACAAAACTCTTTGACCATTCCTTGGAGACATTCCATCTTTGTGTGTGTCTGTGTGTGTGCATGTGCACACACACACATGCACATGCCTGCCTATGAGCCCCTGACAAGAAGGGTTTAGGTTGGGCAACCTCCAATCCTTTATTCTATGGTTCTATAAAATGCCATATCTGTACTCTTTAAAAAAGATTGCTATTTTAAAACATCCCAACAGTCTATGTGGAACTTCCTTGTAGAAATTACAGTAGGAGTAGAACATGCTGAACTACTCCTGTAATAATTATTCCTCCTATCTGAATATTAGTGGTGAGCTGTGTAGAACATGTTATGACAAGGACAAAAATCCACTGATTGATTTAATCATTTTCCCCTACACCTCATCATCTAGCAGATGTATCTGAGGAAAACAGTTTCTAGTACAGTGATCCCTCGATTAGTGCGGGGGTTACGTTCCAAGACCTCCCGCACTAATCGATTTTCCGCGGTATAGTGGTGCGGAAGTAAAAACACCATCTGCGCATGCGCGCCCTTTTTCCATGACCTCGCATGCGCAGATGGTGGAGCCGGGGAGCAACGAAAGTGCGGAAGCCGACAAAGATTGCTTTGAATGTCGGCTGCCCCCACCCCCCAACACCCGCCTGCCGTTCACCCGCCCGCCCCGCCTGGCCGCTCGCTCGCCCGTTCACCCGCCCGGCTGCTCGCTCGCTCGCCGCTCGAGAGCAAGATGGGGAGAGATAGAGAAAGAGAGAGAAGGAAAGAAAGAGATGAGAGAGGGAGGAAGAGAGTGTGAGAGGAAGAAGCAAGATAGAGAAAGAGAGAGAGAAAGAAAGATGAGAAAGGAAGGAAGAGAGTGAGAGAGAGGAAGAAAGAGAGAGAGAGAAGAGTGGAAGGAAGAGAGAGAGAAATGATAGAAAAAAGGGGAGAAAAAAAGAGAAATGAGAAAATGATTGAAGCAGAGAATGACAGGAAAGAAAGAGAAAGAGACAGAGAAGTGACTCTTGGTGATGACGTATGACGTCATCGGGTGGGAAAAACCGTGGTATAGCAAAAAAAACGTGGAGTATTTTTTAATTAATATTTTTTGAAAAACCGTGGTATAGCGTTTCGCACTAATCGAGACTGCACTAATCGAGGGATCACTGTAGTGATTGATTTTCCTTCTGTATACCCTATACTAGGGGAGGGGGGAATAAAGTGCTATGAATTTTGATCATGAATCCATGGAAAATCCCTGTCCCATCACCACATGTTGTCTTTCAGAAAAGAGAAATTGGTCGCTTATATCTGATACTATTGTACCATAGTCCATTTATTATGAGCTCCTCATTTTTTATTATTATTAGTATTAGTATTAGTATTAGTATTAGTATTAGTATTAGTATTAGTATTAGTATTAGTATTAGTATTAGTATTAGTATTAGTATTAGTATTAGTATTAGTATTAGTATTAGTATTAGTATTAGTATTAGTATTAGTATTAGTATTAGTATTAGTATTATTATATTTATTTATTGATTGATTGATTGATTTGATTTGATTTGATTTGATTTGATTTGATTTGATTTGATTTGATTTGTATGCCACCCCTCTCTGGAGACTCAATACAACACAGCAAACGAGATCACTATGCTGAATTTTGTATTTCATCACCCGTCGGGCGCTTCCCAAGCACTTAGGACTGCGTGATGTAGCGGCAAATTATGTTTGCCGATCCCAGTAAAGCGGCCTTTCGCAATTGACAGAAGGAGATTTTGTCAATTCCGATGCTTTTCCAATGTCCGCTGAGATCCTTTGGCACTGCACCTAGTGTGCCAAGGACCACTGGGACCACTTTCACTGGCTTATGCCAGAGTCGTTGCAGCTCGATTTTTAGATCTTCATATTTCATGAATTTTGCTAGCTGCTTCTCCTTAATTCTGCTGTCTCCTGGAATTGCGATGTCGATGATCCATACTTTATTTTTCTCCACAATCAGGATGTCTGGTGTGTTATGCTTCAGAATTCGGTCAGTCTGAAGTTGGATGTCCCACAGTAGTTTTGCTTGCTCATTTTCGACCACTTCTTTGGGCTTATGATCCCACCAGTTCTTTGCCACTGGTAAATGGTAGTTCCGACACAAGTTCCAGTGGATCATCTGTGCCACAGCATCATGTCTATGCTTGTAGTCAGTCTGTGCTATCTTTTTGCAGCAGCTGAGTGTGTGATCGATTGTTTCATCTGTTTCTTAACAGAGTCTGCACTTTGGATCGTCTGTTGATTTTTTAATTCTGGCTTTGAAAGCATTTGTTATAATGGCCTGTTCTTGTGCCACCAATATTAGTCCTTCTGTCTCCTTTTTGAGTGTTCCACTTGTAAGCCATGACCAGATCTTTTCTTTATCCACTTTACCTTCAATCTTCTCCAAGAACTGGCTATGCAATGCTTTGTTCCGCCAACTGTCCATACGACATTGAGTTATAGTTTTTCTGTACTGGTCCTTAGTTTGCTTCACCTTGAGAAGCTTCCTATGGTTGACCTCCATCAACACTGTCTCTTTCCTCTCCTTCACATAGTCAGCTAATACATTCTTCTCTTCTTCCACTGTCTGCTTCACTTGCAACATCACTGCGGGGGTGTAGTGCATGATGGATCGTCATTAATTTTCTGGTTTTCCTGTCCAAGTTGTCCAGTTCTGCTTGAGTCCAGTTCACTATGCCAGCTGTGACAGGTATGGCACAAGTATTTATAGCCTTGATAGTGTTGCCACCATTCAGTTTGCTCTTCAAAATTTTTCTGTTCCTCTGGATGTACTCTTTGCTGATCACATTTTTCACATGACCATGCTTGATATTATCAGTTGCAAGATGCCCAAGTATCTGTAGGCTTCTGGCTGATGGCACTTGATGGTTTGACCATTTGGCATTTCAATGCCCTCACTTTCAGTGATTTCCCCCTTTTTCGGTGCCACTGTGGCACATTTATCCAGGCCAAACTCCATGCTGATGTCATTGTGGAAGATTATTATTATTATTATTATTATTATTATTATTATTATTATTATTAAATATGCTTACTTAATCATATAACCTTATCTTTTGAAAGCTTGTTTTTATTGTTACTTTTATTTATCTGTTAATATCTTAAAAGCAGTTATACTTTTGTTTTCAATGTGGTACATATTTTAAAAACTCTATGATAAACCTATACTATATTATACTAGGCCATGGAGAGTCCACTTCCATGTGATTTAGTGGATTGACCTAAAGGCAAATCTCAGAATGATAATAACTTTTTTCCTATTCCCTAACATTTAGATTACAATCTTACAGAGTAGAATTAGAGAATGCAAAGAAAAGAATAAATGTACTTGTGACACATCAAAGTTATCAGTGTAAAGTGGGAATATTGGTTGAAAAAGTGATTAAAAATGACAAGCACAACAAATTTATTGAAGACTGGGACAGGAAGAAGGCAAGTAGTCCAGTGTACACCAGCTATTTCTAGTCCATCTGGTCAAAGATCAATAGAGGACATGTTGATGAAATATAGATCTAACTCATTTAAAGATTTACAGTCCATGTTGCAACAAATACAAGATGTAATGGCAAAAAATTATGAGGATTTAAAAATGGAAATATTTATTTATTGATTGATTTGATTTGATCTGATCTGATCTGATCTGATTTGATTTGATTTGATTTGACTTGTATGCCGCCCCTCTCTGTGGACTTGGTGTGGCTAACAACAGTGATAAAAACAGCATGTAGAAATCCAATACTAAAACAGCTAAAAACCCTTGTTATAAAACCAATCATACATACAAACATACCATGCATAAATTGTACAAGCCTAGGGGGAAAGAAAATCTCAGTTCCCCCATGCCTGACGGCAGAGGTGGGTTTTGAGGAGCTTACGAAAGGCAAGGAGGGTGGGGGCTATTCTAATCTCTGGTGGGAGTTGGTTCCAGAGGGCCGGGGCTGCCACAGAGAAGGCTCTTCCCCTTGGTTCTGCCAAATGACATTGTTTAGTTGACGGGACCCGGAGAAGGCCCACTCTGTGGGACCTAACTGGTCGCTGGGATTTGTGGGGCAGAAGGCAGTCCTGGAGATAATCTGGCCCGGTGCCATGAAGGGCTTTATAGGTCATAACCAACACTTTGAATTGTGACCGGAAGCTGATCGGCAACCAATGCAGACTGCAGAGTGTTGGTGTGACATGGGCATATTTAGGGAAGCCCGTGATTGCTCTCGCAGCTGCATTCTGCACGATCTGAATTTTCCGAACACTTTTCAAAGGTAGCCCCAGAAGTAACCTGCAATACAGGACAACTTAAAGAAAGAATACAATCAATTGATGAAAAATTTGAAAACCTTCAACACCAAATCTGAATGAAAAGAAGCTTCAGGAGATGGGAAAAGGAAAAAGACCCAGAATTAAATTAAAACTATTGCAATAGAAATGAAAAAAAGAGGAAGATTTGGTTTACCAGATTGGGAAGGTTGTTATCAAGCTGCCATACTCACTTGGGTGAAAGATTGGATAAATTTGAAAAATAAGACAGTGTTAATACTGGAAAGTCATGATATACAAATTTTCTATGGGATGATAAATACAAAGCACACTATTCCTTCCTAACGCACCACCTTAGATGAGCTATTTTAGCAGTATGAATAAAAATAAAACAATGGAATCCCTGTCTGGTTCTCATCACTAGAGGCATTTGTGCACACCAAATTTCTGAACCTGGGGAATGTAGTCACTTATAGAGAGATTTTAAATGAAAACGGGGATATAAAATCTAGGAAAGAGCTGCTAGAGGGCAGGATCGATTTGGAATGGTGGGCATACCTTCAGATTAAGTCACAATGTTTAAAAGACAAGGAAGAATGGGGTATTAAGAAGGAACTAATGGTGTTAGATAAAATTTTGCTAGGACCAGAGGATAAGTTGATAAAGAAAATTTACCAATATTTATTGGAATGTAAAATGGAAGAAAAACAAGTTAAAGAAATTATGGTTGTTTGGGTGCAAAATTTCAATTATACCATATTTTTCTGGGTATAAGATGCACTGGAATGTAAGACGCACCTTAGTTTTTTTGGGAGGAAAATAGGGAAAAGAATCTGCTTACCAGATATTCATCTAGCGAGCGTCCTTAGTCTGGTCAGATTCAGCACATTATTTTATCCTCTGGTTAGGGCTTTAAAAAAATCCCTTATTCGGAGAGAATAACAATGAAAGAGCTTGCAAGCAGGTAAGAGCTGGGAACATTGTTAGCACATGATTAGGGCTGGAAAGAAACATTCACAGCAAGTAGAGCAATGAAAAAAACCTGCAAAGACTTAGGGCTTGGAAAATATTCTATGCAGAGAGTAACAATGAAAGAACCTACAAGGTAAGAGCTGGGAAGATCATTAGCACCTACTTAGGGCTGAAAAAATAAAAGCTTCAAAAAAAAGCTACATTCAGAGTATAAAACACACCCAAATTTTCAGCTTCTTTTAGGGAGGAAAAAAGTGTGGTCATATTAATTTGGAAAAATGGCAGGAATTAAGAGATAGGAATGGAAAATTTATTTTGGCCACAGCCTATAAAGAAAATCTATATAAAATGTTTTGCAGGTGGCACATTTCACCAATAAAATTAGCAAAAATAGATTAAAAAACCTCTCAGCACAATGTTGGAAATGTAAAATAGTGAAAGTTTCTTATCATATGTGGTGGTTATGTTAAAAAGCAAAGAAATTTTAGAATCAGGTTAAGATATGGCTGGAAGAGATACTAGGTAGGGACGTAGAAATAAAACCAGAACTGTTTCTAATAGGAATTACTCATAAGAAAGATGAAAAAGGACAGATATTTTTAATTCTACATATAACAACTGCAGCAAGATTCATATATGTGCAATATTGGAAAAATGAAAAAAATCCAGAAGAAATGATAGAAAAAATATTGACATGCAGAAATGGATAGACTATCACTGGAAATGAAGGACAAGGGAGAGACGGAATACTATGCAATATTTATTTATTTATTAGATTTGTATGCCACCCCTCTCCGTAGACTTGGAGGATAAATGTGGGATAAATTTTATCAATGGATGGAAAGAAAAAATGGCCGAAAAAATTGAGAGAAAGAATTGAAAAAAGGGAAACTAAAAGAAGGTTCGGATATAAATTAATAGTGATGAGGGATACATATGTAAGATCAAAAGAAGCAATGTATATTGAACAATAATGGTATTTATTGTTATTATTCTGCACTATTATGCAAAGAAATGACCAAATAGGATGGTCACAAAGTGTCCAATGTTTTTAATGTTTGTTTAATATTTGCTTGTGTAAATAAAAGAAACTTTTAATAAAAAGAAAGTTTTCGGTGTATCAGTCTTTAAGCAGCATACCATTGGATTCTCTTGTTTCTTTGGAACTTCGGATACTAATTGCTCTTTCTATGTTGCCTTTTATTTGAGATTAATTTTAATTTGGGAGCAGTAGTGGAAGATGAACAACAGCAGTAAAATATATAGGAAAATAGAACCTGTTAGGCTGGCAAATTTATGGCAGAAATTAAACCAAGTTGTGCTTGCAGCAGTTACCTGAGCAAAGAGCAACATTAATAAATTCAAAGAATAAATAAAACAGGGGAAATAGCACACATGACACATAGCCAATTGCACTTCTTGTGCTAATTTTCTCTCAGTCAACAAAACCTCTGTAGGTTCCTGGAAAGCTTGGTTCAAGAAACCTCAAGAGAATAATTACCTTAATGGGATTCCAAAATTGAATGTGTTAAGCGGCTTTTACTGAGTTAAACTTCTAATTCATCTAGTTTTCTGCTTCTAGGAACTAGCAGGCAGCAACTCACAGGCTTCCTGGACAGACAGACTCAACTGAAGCTCTTCATGAAATGGTTTTGAATTGCAAAATTGGGAGCTACTTCAGACAGCACAGGAAATATAAGGAAATCAGAGTTTTTCCTAACACCACTGCACGTTATTGCAATACAGTGATCCCTCGATCATCGCGAGGGTTCCGTTCCAGGACCCCTCGCGAAGATCGATTTTTCGCGAAGTAGCGGTGCGGAAGTAAAAACACCATCTGCGCGTGCGCAGATGGTGTTTTTGCTTCCACTGCCGGCCGCCCTTCGCCCGCCCACCCCGTTGCTCGCGCCTGGGGTGGCGCGTTGCTGGGGAAAGCGCGCGCGCTTGGGGACTCCCTAGGTCCGCTCCCCAGCTGGGGAGCGGACCTAGGGAGTCCCCAAGCGCGCGCGCTTTCCCCAGCAACGCGCGCGGGGTGGGGACTCCCTCCCCAGCTGGGGAGCGGACCTAGGGAGTCCCCAAGCGCGCGCGCATTCCCCAGCAACGCGCGCGGGGTGGGGACTCCCTCCCCAGCTGGGGAGCGGACCTAGGGAGTCCCCAAGCGCGCGCGCTTTCCCCAGCAACGCGCGCGGGGTGGGGACTCCCTCCCCAGCTGGGGAGCGGACCTAGGGAGTCCCCAAGCGCGCGCGCATTCCGCAGCAACGCGCGCGGGGTGGGAAGCAGAGTTAGGGTGTCCCCAGGCTCGCGCGCACCGCCCGCCCGCCCACGCTGTTGCTGGCTCCGCTTCCCAGCTGGGAGGCGGAGGTGGGGTTTCCCGCGCGCGTGCCGCCCGCCCGCCCACGCCGTTGCTCGTGCCGATGCTGTCTTACCAGGGCAAGAGGGGGAAGACCCAGGGAAGCCTCTGCCCGGCGGGGAAACTCCACCATCTACGCATGCGTGGAAGGGCACGCATGCGCAGATGGTGGAGTTTACTTCCGGGTTGAAAACTCGCGATATGGCGTTTCGCGAAACTCGAGATCGCGAAACTCGAGGGATCACTGTATTTGGATAGAGAGATGCTGCCAAAAAATGTCCTTCTCTGTTAAGAACCTCTTCTGCAACCAAAACCAATGGGCAAGTAAAAGATAATTAAGTTATATGATATTTTATTCTTCTTCTCCTCTCCACACCCCTCTCAAGAATAGGAAGGAGTAAGAATAGGAAGGAGATTGGGAATGTAGTGAAAACGTAAGAAGAGAGGCAGAATTGGGCTTTCCTAGATACTTAGAAAATTCTGGATCCTGGTGTCAATAGATACAAATTTATACCAAATTAACATTTAACATCAGGTCACTATATACAAGCTAATAATAAATTAATAGGGTTCACTTACGCTTCTTTAAAAAACCAGAGCCAGACATTTCCTTTCTTTACTCAAATAGTCCTAAACAGAGCAGTGCAGTGACCTAGAGTTGAAGAAGCTCAACTCTCATTCAGAAGGTTGAGAGTTCAATGCTTGACTACAGAAGATGTTTCTTTATCAGGATGCAAAGAGGAAATATCTGCTGCAAATACCGTATAGGCATCAGAAAGGGCATCCAACCAGTAAATGCTCAGCTCCATTGAATTGCCCCCCAACTTCACCTCAAACAAAGGGATTAAATGGTCCTAAAAAGAAAAAAAAAGTCCAAATAATCCTAAACATTTTTTTTTCTAATATATATATACCATGCTACAAATCATTGTAACCAAGCCATTGCATATTTATAACCTGCTATAATTGAATACTGGATGCAAATGAAGAGAAATCACAAAACAGAATATTAGTGGAGGTTTTCAGCAACTCAAACACACAATGGCAAAAACCAAACTTCCCAATGTTTTTATTTATTTATTTTGTCCAATACATAATACACATTGAAGAGAAAGATATGTAATAATATAAGTTAAGAAAAGAATAGAAGAAAAGATATAAAAGTATAGGTGAACATATTTGAAAGGAAGAAAAGATAAATGAGATAAGGAGAGACAATTGGACAGGGGACGGAAGGCACACTGGTGCACTTATGCACGCCCCTTACTGACCTCTAAGGAACCTGGAGAGGTCAATTGTGGATAGTCTAAGGGAAAAATGTTGGGGGTTAGAGGTTGACACTACTGAGTCAGGTAATGAATTCCACGCTTTGACAACTCGGTTGCTGAAGTCATATTTTTTACAGTCAAGTTCGAAGCGGTTAATATTAAGTTTGAATCTCTTGCGTGCTCTTGTGTTGTTGCGATTGAAGCTGAAGTAGTCATTGACAGGTAGAACGTTGCAGCATATGATCTTGTGGGCAATACTTAGATCGTATTTTAGGTGACATAGTTCTAAGCTTTCTAGACCTCGGATTGATAGTCTGCTTTCGTAGGGTATTCTGTTTCGAGTGGAGGAGTGAAGGGCTCTTCTGGTGAAGTATCTTTGGATATTTTATTGCAGACTTTCATATTTTCAGCATAGAAACCATAATTAAATCACAGATGAAGTAGGGTTTCAATTTCCTAATAAAACTCTGCTCAAAAATGTCAGCAGTTTTCCTTTAGCTAATTGCTTTGAGGTAAAGGCCAGCATGAGGACATGGATAGAACAAAAATTTGACAACATATGAAAAACAGGGACACATGGAGCATCATCCTGTTCTTTCATTTGAAGAAGGTGGCAGAAAGTATGTGCACAATAAAGAATAAAATGCCATTATTGTTACCCTTACAGTGATGCAGTAAGGTAATTCAACTGCTAAATGGGAAGCAGTGACTTCCATGAGTATCACTGTATATCAGGATACCCAGTAGTTGGCTATAAATATTGTCGCTACTGGTTCATGCACACTTCTGTGTATGCCCAGTAACTTCTGTGCATGTGGAAAAAAGTCCTGGGTGGGTGGGTGGAAAAAACCACTCCTTTAGCTGGAAGAACTTGCCCTTTAAAAAAGAAATCCAGAGAGAGGGGGGGGGGAGAGGGAGGGAGGTAGAATCAGAAGATGTAGGAATTAGAATAACAGTGATTTTTCTTCCTTTCTTTTTTTAAATTTTTATACATAAATCCAATTTTATGAAATGGGGCAAGTGAGCAGAGGTTTACTTCCTGACTTTCTTTTATTTTTTCATTCTGTTTTGACCCAGTATACTATGCATTTTATACAATGTGAGCAATTAATTATTCAGCTCTTAAAGGCTGTTGATAAAACTAAGTTTGGTCTGAAAATCATTGTCATGTGATTTTGTGCTTCCAGGGACCTTTATATTTAAATGTGTTCTTTATTGTTGTATCTAATCTAAGTATGCCCAGCAATACTGTTATCCTTACAATACTTGGCACATATTTCTTTACATTATTAGGTTGGAGGGAGGCATTAAGAAAACAAAATGTCTTTCAGGACTTTTTCTGCAGCAGTCTTGTCATATGAGAGAAGGTATTTAAACTATTAGCTCCACTTACCATCAACCAAATAAGAGAATTAAATGGTAATCAAATTAGCAAGAAAACCCAACAATTAAGGCCAGCAAATGATGTGTTTGGTGGTGGGATTCTCTGCCCTAACTGCTCAGAAAGTTAACAACCAGTTCTCTCTAAGAGGTGCAAATTGGCTGAATCCCACCACTGGATGTATCAGATTTCAGTCCTCTTTGAAAGTTTTTGGATCTTTCAAGTTTTTTGTTTGTCTTTAATAGCAAGAAAATCGAATATATTGACTCTATGTGCTCAATCTTAGCCTTACTCAAATTATTGTTGCTTTTGACAATAATTTTTATTTCAGATATAAAATATGTTGAATCTGTCTCCATCCTGCTCTTTACTTTATTATTTTCTAATCTGCTGGTGCATGGAGGGGGGGAAATAGTATATATATTTTTTCCCAAACTGGAATTGGGGAAATAAAGAATAGATTTTTAAAAATGAAATATATTTTCTCCATTTACAACAGCTTCCAGTAAATGTTAATTTTGACCAGATGCCACCATTCAATCTTGAGTCATACTGATTTGTTCTTCTGGGAAATTCTCAGACCTTTTGTGGAAACCTTCTTCTTTACCTCTGGGGAAACTGAAAGGAAGATGCTCTGGAATTTCCCACCCAAATCCTCCTGAGAAGATGTGTCTTAAATGTTGTGTCTATTTTAAGCACAATGGATAACAATATAATGGTGAAATCTTGCACATGAAGATTTTAATGTTATGCCATGTCAAAACCAAGGGTTTGTCACTTATATAAATTTAAGAATGCTTAATGAAGATTAAATTTCACTGAGAGAAATTTCAGTATTTTTCATAAAAGAAAAAAAAAAGGAGGCAGACAATACAGTATATAATGGACAGGAGCATCATATCCTCTCTTTTTATTTGAAGTTAGGAATACTTTTAAACAAAAGAGTGGACTGCAGCCATCAATCCTTTATTAAGAAAACTTATGAGGATCACTTGGAACTGGTAATAAATGCAATGCTGAAACCTTGACGTTGCTTTCAGTCATGTGTTGGCACTGCCAGGGCCGCCGATAGACCGGTACTACTGGGAGTGGTGTCACGGGCCCGGCGAAATTGAACAATTAGGGGGGCCCACAGTCGCATGACCCCCGTTGTCTCAGTGGGAAGGGGCTGGCTGGGTGGAAAAGCAGTGAGCCATTCCCTCCCGACATTCCCTTCCCTCACTCACTCGCCTTTATTTTGCCGACTTGGCTGCCTTTTCATTCTACTATTCCCACAACCAACTCCGCGGGCGCTCGCCCCCTTCGCCCACACTTCCCTCCCGGTGCCTCTTGGGAGTTGTAGTCTTTTCGAGGAGGCGGGCTCAGCCGCTCTGCCTAGTAAAAATCACAATTTCTTTTGTTGCTTTTTCTTTCTTTCTCTGTTTCTCTCTTGCTCTTTCATTCTTTTTTCTTTATCTTGCTTTCTTTCTTTCTCTTGCTTTCTCTCCTTCCTTCCCTCTTTCCATTTCTTTCATTCCCCCTCTCTTTTTATTTCTCTTTCATTCTCTTTCTTTCCTCTTTCTTTCTTTCGTTTCTTTTTCTTTCTTGCTCTCTTTCTCTCTTGCTCTTTCATTCTTTTTTCTTTCTCTTGCTTTCTTTCTTCCTCTTTATTTCTCTCCTTCCTTCCCTACTTCCATTTCTTTCATTCCCCCTCTCTCTTTTTATTTCTCTTTCATTCTCTTTCTTTCTTTCTTTCTTTCTCTTTCTTGCTCTTTTTCTTTCTCTCTTTTACCTTCCCTTCCTCTATTTCTTCTTTTCTTTCTCCTTCCTACCTTCTTCCCTCCCTTCCTTCCTTCAGTCCTTCCTCTCTTATTCTCCCCTTTCATAAGTTTCCTTCCTTCCTTCCTCTGTTCCTGTCCCTTCCCCCTTTCTTTCTTTCTTTCTTTCTTTCTTTCCTTCCCTCCCTCCATTTCTTGCTTTCCTTCTCCTTCCTCCCTTCTTTCCTCCCTCACTCCATTCTTTCACTCCTTCCTCTCTTACTCTCCCCTTTCACACCTTTCCTTGCTTTCTTTGCACCCTTCCTCTGTACCTGTCCCTTCCCTCTTTCCTTCCTTCCCACCCTCCGTCCATTCATTCACCCATTCTTCTCTTGATTACCCCTTTTACCATTCCTTCCTTCCTTCCACCCTCCCTCCTTCCTTCATAGCTCGCCCTCGCCTTTCTTCCCTTCCTTCCAGATGGGAGTGCCCCCTCAAGGCACCCGCCCGACTGCTGGTACCCTGCTGGTACCCTCGTCCTTTCCAGCTCCTTGCCGGTGGCTGCCGGGTGTGGGATCCCCCTCCCCCCTCCCCTCGCTAGAAAGCACATGGCTTTGTCAACAAGAAGGGAGAAGTGCCAAGGAGCCGTAAATAAGCCTCGTTCTGCCTGACCGATGCTAGGAGGATCTTTCTTTCCCTTGTCACTCCCGCTTCTTTCTTTCTCCTGGACGAGTCCACACAATCGGCTTAACCCAGTTCCTGAAATAGCCTATGGCAGTGCTTCCCAACCTTGACAACTTGAAGATATCTGGACATCAATTCCCAGAATTCCCCAGCCAGCATTTGCTGGCTGGGGAATTCTGGGAGTTAAAGTCCAGATATCTTCAAGTTACCAAGGTTGGGAAACACTGGCCTATGGGACCGCCTCACTTGGCATGAAGCGGGAAATGATCCCCGGGGGATGGAGTGGCTTGGCGACTTAAAATAGTTTTAAAATGGCGGGGGGGGCAGACACTTAGGCTGTATGGGGCCCCAAAATTCCTGATGGTGGCCCTGGGCACTGCTAGGGGCAACCCTGGAGTTCTCAGCTGCAGTTCAGACTATTTCACTCAACTCAAGAAAAAGGGATAGGAATAATATATCCTATGTAGAAAAGAGCACACTAAATTAGAAGTACAATGTGTGATGTTAGTTCCACTACTTTTTGAATTTAATCTTTGGGTTTATACATCTTTTTTCCTTGTTTCGACCCATCTAAAGTTTCCAGCTTATTTCATCCACACATTTCCCTACATATCCTAGGGAACTGTTTAGAACTAGTGATGGGCGAACCCAACAGTTTTTGGGTTCAGCGAGTTCGGATGAACTTCACGCGAAGTTCGGTCGAACCCGAACTCGAACCCGAAAGGTCCGTGGCATCAAAGCTCCGCTCCCGGAATCCCATCATTTTTTATTTTTACGAATTTTTTATTTTTATTTTTTTTTATTTTTATGAAAAAGGACGCCGCAGCGGCGCCGCAAGCAAAGGGAGGTCTTTTTGTAAAAAAAATTTTTATTTTTACATGAAAGGACCTCCCTTTGCTTGCAGCACCACTGTGGTGTCCTTTTGCTTGCAGTGCCGCTGTGGCGTCCTTTCACATAATAATAAAAAAAAATTTTTACGAAAAAGGACGCTACAGTGGCGCCGCAAGCAAAGGGAAGTCTTTTTGTGAATTTTTTTTTTTATTTTTACATGAAAGGACCTCCCTTTGCTTGCAGCACCACTGTGGTGTCCTTTCACGTAAAAATAAAATAAAAATATTTTTTCATGAAAAGACCTTTCTTTGCTTGCAGTGCCGCAAGCAAAAGGAGCTGGGGAATCCCACAAAGAGATTCTGTGGGCGGAGCTTGGACATCACATTTTTTTTATTTTTATGTGAAAGGACCTCCCTTTGCTTGCGGCACTGCTGCAGCATCCTTTTTCGTAAAAATAAAAATAAATAAAAATAAAAAATCTGTAAAAATAAAAAATGATGGGATTCTGGGGGCGGAGCTTTGATGTCCCGTATACCGGCAGGTTGCTAAGCACTCCAAGGTGATCACTTCCTGGATTCCATCCTCCCTCCATTATTCTAGTGTCACCCCCAGAATCAAGGAAGTGATCACCTTGTTATGCTTAGCAACCTGCTGGTATATGTGACGTCAAAGCTCCGCCCCCAGAATCTCTTCGTGGGATTCCCCAGATCCTTTTGTGCCTTCCTCCCAGCCTCCTGACCAGCTGACAGCTCCCCGGTGTTCGCCTTCCTCCGCTGTCACTGGTGCCCGACTCCTCCTCTTCTCAGCAGATGACAGCCGGACGGTGGCGCTTCGTGGTGCTCGGCACGAACACCGAACCGGAGCACGAATTTTTAAAAAATCGGGTTCGGGTTCGGCATGCCGAACACAGCAAAATTCGGTACGGACCTGAATTGTGCAGGTTCGGTTCACCCAACACTATTTAGAACTAAATGAAACAATCATCACATGTAACTCAAAGAATCACTGTCCAAAGGCCAGTTATTAAATTCTACAGTAGCCCTTTACATCTCATAGAGAAAGTTGAAAAGAAGAATCAGTTGCTTTTTCCAGCTTGTAAAGTATAATTACATACTTTTAATACTGTACATATGTCTATATGCCTACAAATGTGAAGTATCATCACTGTGGAAAACTCAGGAGGAGTGAAAAACCTTCCTTGCTCACCTCAAGGTATATTTATTTCCTATATCAAAACCAACAATCGTTTAAAACAGATGAACAATTGTTCATCTCCATGGAGTCTTTTTCATATAAAGGTCAGATTCTCACTTCAACTATTATTACAGGATTCAGGTATAGAATAATTGAACTATTACAAGTGGAAACTAATGTTAAGAGATTCTTGGTTGGGCAATATCCACAAGGGGTTAATTTCTCCACTCTGTAAGTAGGGTAAATGCTATTCTATAATATTTAGCTTGGCCTTCAGGCAGCAATCTAATGGGGAGGTCTGGCTTGACATGTTCTGTTGTTAGGTAAAATAAATAATTCTACTTAGACTATCATGCACAATGAAAAAGGTTTTTCAAGGCTAGCTCATCAACTTGTCAGATTTTTGGGGGAAGGTGGGAAGAAAGCCTTAATTGAAATGTTGCAGTTTAAATTGATCATGTGCTTTCCCGGTTACTGAGCTTCCTTTTACAAGACCATGATAATGGAATCATACATTTTCTTTATTATATGGCTATTCTGCCCCCAATGCAGTGCCTAAGCAAACCTTCAAACTTGTTTCAAAATACCATTTTTAAATAGAAAAAAATATATATACGTAGGGGCGAGGATTACAATTTCATACATTTATCTTATCATGAGTGCCTTTAGCACAGTGGGAATGCCAAATCCCAGAATGAGTCTCTTGGGCATGAAAATAATTATGCAAACTTTCTTATCATGCCCTGTAGGTTACTTGCACATTCTATAAAGCCATCTTTAAGCACACTTATTTATAAGGTATTAAGAGCAGTTTCCATGGAAACCTAAATAATTTTTATTTCCTGACACATTGATTCTTTTTTTCATAGCTCTGGCATTGGTTTCAAAGTAGGAATCATTATTATTACATGGCCCTTTCTTTCCTTAAACAAACTGCAAATTAATTGTTGCCGTAGACACAGGATCCATCCTGAAGTCTCAAATAAGGATAAATAAAGGCAGACATTTCTTTATCAACCCAAAATATTGGTTTGAAGTGGCTGCCTTATTACTTCTTAATTGAATGCCACAGCAGGAGGGAAAAGTAGAGACACTGAGGTGTATAAAGGATATGAAACTTCTTATTTTTGATTCATGTTAATCCCACATAAATTTATCCACAACCGGGGATTTCAAACTAAGGCTGGGAACCCCCACAAGACAGTTGCAAGAAACTTAGAAACTGTTAAAGGCTATCTCAGGTATGGCAGTCAAACTTGGATATTTGATTATAGTATTACTTATTTTAACGAAGTCATTAATTTTGTTCATGTAGGATCACACAATAATTTATCACTTTAGAGACTGCAGAATTTTAAAGTTTGGAAACAACTGCATTAGCCTATATAGTCCTGGTAGTGCAGTCATTGTATTAGTGAGAAAATACACATTTTGTTTTGTTTTGTTTTGCTTTGCTTTATTTTATTTTATTGAATGTATAACCTGCTGCAATAAAACTCCTGGCTGCTTCCATAGTATACAAAACAAGAGCCGTTAAACCATCCACTGGAAAAAGACCGATATAAAGGGCAGGAAAATGAAAAGTAATAAAACTAATAAATAAAAATTATATAATACAACAAATCAGGAATATGCCCTCCAAAATAATTCAGATTTCAATAAATTTGGGGACCAGCAGGGTGTGATCCCCAAGGCCATGTCATTCCCAGAAAAGCAACAGTGCCTAGCCTGAACTCCCCTCTTTTCCCAAAAACATGGAACTACTAACAGGTCTTCGTTACCAGATCTAAAATTTCAATTCTAGTTGGAGTAGATACACAAGTTCCAATCCTTAAAGGCTTTCACAACACCAGCATTGTATCTAGAAATATTTTATTGATCAGTATGGGGCACATAGAATCAATGTTATATTCTCCCATTGCTCAGAGTATCAAGTATGAAGTTTCTTTAACAGCAGCCCAATGAAAAATAATTTGCAGTATTCCAGCTAAATAGTTACTTGTGTAAAAATGACTGTGGGTGATTTCTAGTTTAATTTCCACCCTCCCCATTAGTTCATTTACCGAAATCAAAGCAAGTACACACCACTTCTGCTTGATGCTTATTTATTGTCCAGTCAGCAAAGCAGTGGAAGTGATGTGCCAGTGCCTGGAGGCTGTTGGGGTCTGGATGGGTGTCAACAAGCTCAAACTCAACCCTGACAAGACGGAGTGGCTGTGGGTTTTGCCTCACAAGGACAATCCCATCTGTCCATCCATTACCCTGGGCGGGAATTATTGCCCCCCTCAGAGAGGGTCCATAACTTGGGCGTCCTCCTCAATCCACAGCTAACATTGGAGCATCATCTTTCAGCTGTGTTGAGGAGGGCATTTGCCCAGGTTCCCCTAGTGCACCAGTTGCAGCCCTATTTGGACTGGGAGTCACTGCTCACAGTCACTCATGGCCTCATCACCTCGAGGTTCGACTACTGCAATGCTCTCTACATGGGGCTACCTTTGAAAAGTGTTTGGAATCTTCAGATTGTGCAGAATGCAGCCGCGAGAGCTATCATGGGGTTACCTAGATTCATCCACGTCTCTCCAACACTCCGTGGGTTGCACTGGCTGCTGATCAGTTTCTGGTCACAATTCAAAGTGTTGGTAATGCCCTACATGGCATTGGACCAGAATACCTCCGGAACTGTCTTCTGCCGCACAAATCCCAGTGGGTGATAAGGTCCCACAGAGTTGGCCTTCTCTGGGTCCCGTTGACTAAACAATGTCATCTGGCGGGCCCCAGGGGAAGAGCCTTCTCTGTGGTAGACCTGGCCCTCTGGAATCAACTCCCCAGAGATTGGAACTGCCCCCACCTCCTTGTCTTTTGCAAATTACTTAAGACCCACCTGTATTGTCAGGCATGGAGGAATTGAGACATCTCCCCCAGTCTTATATAGTTTTACGTATGGTATGCTTGTGTTCTATGGTTTTTAAATGATGGGTTTTTAGATGCTTTTTAATATTAGATTTGTTTACATTGTCACATTGGTTTTTTTTTTTAAAAAAAAATTATTTTACAAACGTAACATACAAGACAAAAGAAAAAACATACATAAAAACATATATATATATAAAACATTTGGGAAATGAAAGTTTCCCCACTTTTTTTTTTTTTGGATATTTGATCAGAGAATTACACTTCTTTTACATAATATTAATTTTTGAATTCTTTTATTTGATGTGTTGCTTTGCATAAATTTTTATTTATTTATTTCTTTTAGCCAATCATAAAATTTTGCCCATGTTTTATAGTAATCTGATTCTTCTTTTCCCTATAATCTTTTGGATAGCCTGTCCATCTCCGCACAGTCTAGTATTTTTTTAATTATTATGTTTTCTTCCGTATTTTATCTGTTTTCCACTGTTGGGCATATACTATTCTGGCAGCTGTTAGTATATGTATAACTAGGTATCTTACTTCTTTTTCTTTTAATTAAAAATACCCAATAAATATAATTCTGGCTTTTTTTCAATTTCTTCATTTGCTATTTCTTTTAACCAATTTGTTATTTTATTCCAAAACTTTTTTGCCTGTGTGCATGTCCACCATTGGTGGTAGAACGTGCCTCTTTCTTTTTTATACTTCCAACATATTGGGAGGTTTTTGGGAACATTTTTGCAAGTCTTTCTGGCGATAGGTGCCACCTGTAGAACATTTTTAATTGGTTTTCCTTGAATGCGGTCGATGTTATCATCTGCCAATTGTTAATCCATAATTTTTCCCATTTTTCCAGTTCAATTGTGTAGCCAAAATTCATTCCCCAGCTTATCATATTCTCTTTTACAATTTCCACTTCTGTCCCATAACGGATAAAAAATTTATATATTTTACTGATTAATTTTTCATCATTTTTTAATAGCATCCTGTCCAATTCACCCCTTCCCACCAGAAAACCATATTCCTTTTTGTCTTTTTGGTATGTGTCTTTTAATTGTAGATATGTCCACCAATCTAATTTCTTACCATTATATTCCAATTCTTCCTTTGTTTTTATATTCATTTGTTGATCTAATAATTTTTTATATCTAATTGTATTGTGAGGCCCGATTAAATTTGGATGATATGTTAGTTCTATTGGTGAAATCCATTCTGGTACCTTAGTATATTGTTGTTTTTTTATTATTTTCCATATTTGGATAAGAGAATTTCGTAATATATGCTTTTTGAAATATGTATGAGTTTTGTCTCTTCCATACCAGAGATAGGCATTCCAGCCTAATAATAAATTGTGCCCTTCTATTGTCAATATACGTTTATTTTCTAATGTGATCCACTCTTTGATCCATACCAATGATGTTGCGTAATAATATAGTTTAAAATTTGGTAGACCCAGACCTCTTTTTTTTTTACATTGTCACATTGTTATTGTTGTTGTTGTGAACCACCCCAAGTCTCCGGAGAGGGGCGGCATACAAATCTAAATTTGTTGTTGTTGTTGTTGTTGTTGTTGTTGTTGTTGTTGTTATTATTATTATTATTATTATTATTATTATTATTATTATTATTATCAAAATCAGTTTATGGCTATGTTTTGGGAGGAGAAAAGAGCAATGGCAAGCTTTATCAAAATATTTAGAATGTTTCAGAGCCACCAAAAACAATTATGTAGGTAGTTAAATAGTCCCAAAGGGAGTTACCTTGAATGATTAGTATGTATGCCATTAAATTATCTTAGTTTTAATTAGGATTTTAAAAATTAGGGTTTTTTTCCTTAACTTCTTTTCATTATTGTTGTTAATTGTAATTTTATACTGCTGTAAGTTCCTCAGGATTGGGTAGCCTAGAAGTCAAATTAATTAATTAATTAAATAAATAAATAAATAAATAAATAAATAAATAACATTTGTGCTATTTTTTCATGTGTCCTTTTATCCCAGGGGTCCCCAAACCTTTTACACAGAGGGCCAGTTCACTGTCCCTCGGATGGTTGGAGGGCCGGACTATTAAAAAAAAACTATGAACAAATCCCTATGCACACTGCACATACCTTGTTTTAATGTAAAAAACAAAATGGGAACGTACTATTTAGAGGGGGGAGAAGATCTGAAATTCATATATGTTTATGTTTTGTTTTTAATTTTCTTTTGTTAACATCTGATTGGCTATACAAGGTTTTCTTGGCTTATGAAAAATTTATAAAGAAAGAAAGAAGCACTTTGGCATAATGGTTAATAAGTTAGAAATATAATTGGTGTTGCACTTTTTGAAGGAACATTAAGGAGGGAATTTAATTAAAAGAAAATGAATGTAACTGGATGACAAAATTAGAAAAAAACCTTTTGCAACTTTTTTGATGATTGATATTAGTTACTAACAAAATACCACATTTTATTCATGGAAAATTAGATGGTACACTGTGTTGTTTGAATGTATGTTGAAAGAAAAATTTAAAAAAAATACCCCCCCCCCAAAAAAACAGTCCTTCCTTCCTCTGTCCCTCCATTTCATTCTTCCTTCCTTCCTTTCTTCCTTGTTCCCTCCATTTCTCCTTCTTTCCTTCCTTCCTTCCTTCCTTCCTTCCCTCCTTCATTCCTCTCCACTTCTCCTTCCCTCCCTCTCTTTCCCTTTTCTTTCTTTCTCTCTCTCTTTTCCCTGTGCTCTTGTCACTCACTGGCGGGCCGGATAAATGGCCTCAGTGGGCCGCATGTGGCCCGCGGGCCGTAGTTTGGGAACCACTGTTTTATCCATTTATTTGTGCCATTTTTTCCATGTGTTTTCATAAGTAAATAAGTAAATAAGTGTTTCTTCAGGTTGCAGAATTAAGGAGGAATTACCTCATGTCAACTTCGACTTTTATTCTGCCATTACTAATTTTATAAAAGAGTTAAAGTTGCAACAACCAAAGGTTATGCCCTTTGAGACTATCTGTATTAACTACCCACAGAGTTGTTTTCAGTGGCTCTGAAAGGTTCTAAACTTTTTGATAAAGCTATACAGATAATGTACCTTCTTGCCACTGTTCTTCTTTTCCACCCCTTCACTCTCTGTTTTTGCTTGCCTTTTACCACACATAAGTTAATTAACAATGTGTGGTAAAAGGTAAACAAAAACAGAGGGCCGGGGAGAAAAGAGCAATGGCAAGCTTTATCAAAAACTTTAGAATGTTTCAGAGCCACTGAAAACAAATCTGTGGGTAGTTGATACAGATAGTCCCAAAGGGAGTAACCTTTGGTTGTTGCAACTTCAACTCTTTTATAAAATTAGCAATGGCAGAATAAAAGGTAGAAGTTGACATGAGGTAATTCCTCCTCAATTCTGTACCCTGAAGAAACACACACACACAATGGTACATCTACCTAAGAATGCCTCTACTTACGAACTTTTCTAGATAAGAACTGGGTGTTTAAGATTTTTTGCCTCTTCTCAAGAACAATTTTCTACTAACAAACCCGAGACTCCGAAACTGTAACCAGAAAAGACAGGAAGAAGTCTCCATGGGGCCTCTCTAGGAATCTCCTGGGAGGAAACAGGGCTGGAAAAGCTGGAGAGAAGCCTCCATGGGGCTACTCTAGGAATCTCCTGGGGGATAACAGGGCCTCCACCCTCCCTGTGGTTTCCCCACTCACACACACATTATTTGCTTTTACATTTTTTCCTATGGGAAAAATTGTTTCTTCTTACAAACTTTTCTACTTAAGAACCTGGTCATGGAATGAATTAAGTTCATAAGTAGAGGTACCACTGTGTATATATGTATGTATGTATGTATGTATGTATGTATGTATGTATGTACAGTGATCCCCCAGTTATTGCGTCCCCGACCATTGCGAACAGGGTAATTTGCGATTTTTCAACCCGGAAGTCAAAATACCATCTACGCATGCGTGCCCTTTTTTTTCTATGGGCACGCATGCGTAGATGGCAACCGGGAGATCAGCTGCTGGGCGGCTTCGCTGGGTCTTCCCCCTCTTGCTGGCATCAGCGAGGAGTTTCCCCACCACCCACGCAAACTCCTCGCTGCCGCTCGCCCGCCCTTCGCCTGCCCACGCCGTTCGCTCCCCCACTTGCTGGCGGGAGGGCGAGAAGCCCTCCCCAGCACCCGCTTGCCCGCCCTTCGCCGCTTGCCCGCCCTTCGCCCTGGCGGAGAAATTCCAGCCCCCACCTGGTCCCGCCCGATCCTCCTCCCTGAGGCAGCTCGCCCTCCCATGGCTGCTTCCTCCACCCTCCATCGCAAGCCCTCGCCACCGCAGCCAACGCGCGCTGCGATCTTCAAGCCCGGCTCCTTTCGGCCCAGCATCCCGGGCCAAGCAGCTGCCTTCCGTGACTGAGCCTGGCTGGCCCGGAAGATCGTAGCGCGCGTTGGCTGCAGCGGCGAGCGAAGCCAAGCCGGCAGCAATGTTGCCGCCGCTGCAGCCAACGCGCGCTATGATCTTCCGGGCCAGCCAGGCTCCGTCACGGAAGGCAGCCGCTTGGCCCGGGATGCTGGGCCGAGAGGAGCCGGGCTTGATCCGCTGAGCCTGGCTGGCCCAGAAGATCGTAGCGCGCGTTGGCTGCAACGGCGGCGACATTGCTGCCGGCTTGGCTTCGCTCGCTCGCCGCGCCGCCCCCCAATCTTCGGCTCCTCAGCGGCGAGCGAGCGAAGCCAAGCCGGCAGCAATGTCGCCGCCGCTGCAGCCAACGCGTGCTACGATCTTCCGGGCCAGCCAGGCTCAGCGGATCAAGCCCGGCTCCTCTCGGCCCATCATCCCGGGCCAAGCGGCTGCCTTCCGTGACGGAGCCTGGCTGGCCCGGAAGATCGTAGCGTGCGTTGGCTGCAGCGGCGGCGACATTGCTGCCGGCTTGGCTTCGCTCGCTCGCCGCGCCGCCCCCCAATCTTCGGCTCCTCGCTAGCGCTGCGGAAGTTTAAAACACCATCTGCACATGCGCAGATGGTGTTTTTACTTCCGCAGCGCTACTTCACGAAAACCCGCTCGTTGCGGGGGGTCCTGGAGCAGAACCCTCGCAACGAGCGGGGTATCACTGTATATGTATATGTACAGGTATATGTATAGGTATAGGTATAAGTATAATGTATGTTTTCGTTGATTTTCACGGGTACAGGTATTAAGGTCTTGGTATATTTCGGTTTCTTCCCATGTAAGTTTCAGAGATTCCTGGCAACATTTCGACAACGTCCCACTCATCATCTTTAGGTTCGTGCCTTCGACTTTGTGCTAGGGCAAACACAGCGTGATCTGAGCTGCCTTCCCTCTATAAATACTGATGGGTGGATCTGGAGTGCTGGCTCAGCTGCTGCAAGCTGTGTTGAAACTTCCTGGTTAGTTGTGTATATGAGTGTGTGTGTGTGTGTGTGTGAGAGAGAGAGAGAGAGAGAACAAGGAAATAGGACACATGAAAAAATGGCATAAATAAATGGATATAAAGAAGCAAAACATAGCAATAAAAACATAAAACGAGTGCATACAAATGGGTACAGTAGGACAGAGACGGTAGGCACACCAGTGTGCTTATACACGCCCCCTTAGGGACCTCTTAAGAAATGTGTAAGGTACACCGTAGACAGTTTAAGGTAAAATGTATGGGCGTTACAGAAACTAACAACAGGATCAGGTAAAGTGTTCCAGACATTAACTACTTTACTGCAGAAGTCATATTTTCTGCGATCAAAATTACTGCAGATTACGTTTAGTTTGTATCTATTGATAGCCCTAGTGTTATTGCAGTTGAAATTAAATTAGTTGTTAACAGGTAGGAGGTTAAGGTAAATGATCTTGTGTAGGAAGCTTAATTTGGTAGGGAAGAGGTATCCAACAGTAATGAGACCATAATTTCTTGAGAAAAGCATATTTCTGGCAACATTTTTTTCTCCAGTAACATTTGTTTTGCCTTTCGGAGAGTTCCAAGTAAAAACTATGCTGGAATATTCTGGAAGTAAATACATCAAAGGAATATTAGGTTTTGATCTGTATCATAGTGCATACTAGAGTTTGCAAATCTCAAGCTATTAGCTATCCTTATTATTAGTATGCTGATCTGATTCCGCTAATATCTCTTGCTATAAGAAGGCACATCTAACCACCTAAATATGCAAGCATAAAAAGGTTAGATTATTGATTGATTGTGGAGCTCTTTGTCATGAAGGAGCTCTGAGCAGCATACAACAATTTTTTTAAAAAAAAATCCCTCTAAAAATAAATAAAGCCACAATAATACAATTGCTTATTATTAACTTAAAATCATAGAACAGTGGGAAGGAAAGATTCCCTCAATGCAAACATGGTCCCTGATTATTACTCTGCCTATCCACACAGTTTACTGTATTCACTAACACTACAGGAGAGGTTGCTGCTGTCTTCTTTAGGTTAGTGAGGGCTGTTTTCCCAATCTAATCTGTAGACTGGAAAGATCTCATCCAATGAGAAGAACTAGCCATTTGGACTCCCTTAGCTTCTATCAATGAAGAATAGCTAGGTGCTACAATCTTCTGTGACAACAATAAAAGTCTAACATTTAAAATAGTTATTTAAAAGACATTCTAAAAGGCAGTCTGGTCTTAAAGACCTGATTGAATCAATGTCTTCAGCTGAAATTTAAAATAAGACTTCATAGTGGTCAACCATAGTTCCTCCAGAGGAGGAAACTATAATTGAAAGATTAATACTGTTCTGACGGGCTCTCTGGTAGAATCCTCCTAAAAATTCACAGGTACAAATTTCAGACACAGAGACGTTTGAAAATTCAAAACAATGTTCTTTAAAATGAAAATTCACTTAAACCAAGCCTTCTTTTGGTATAGCAAAGAGCACACGTCTCCAAACAAACTGGTAATTTGTACATGTCCCTTATCAGTTCTGTGATACTTAGCTTGCAGCTGTGAGGCAATTCACAGTCCTCCTTCTTTCACAAAGTGAAATACACTTTGCCCTGGTTTAGTTTCAAAGCAGGGAAAAATCAGCACACAAAAGGTCAAAGTCAGTAAAGCAGTCATGAAACACAATGATCAGATAATCCTCCACAATGGCCAAACCCACTAATTACCACAGCCCCACCCAACCACAGGTGGCCTCATTTTCTTTGATAATAATCTCTCAGTTGTTGTTGCCTATGCATCGCTCTCCGCATGCATGGCTGTATCATTATCTCTTGTTCTGAATCCAAGGAGGAGCTAGATAACTGATCTCCTTCTGAGCTGTCTGCCACACTCTCCTCTTCCCTGTCACTCATGTCTTCTTGGTCAGAGGAGCCTTCATCAGCAGATTCCACCGGGGGGGGGGGCAAAACAGGCCTGCAGCATGTGGATGTCTCCCCCACATCCACAGTCCTTGGAGCAGGAGCTGGGCCAGAGCTGACCACAACAAATACTGAGAAGTCCCCACCTCTTATCATCACTTGCTAGACGAGTTAACTGGTCAGAAGCAGGACTTACCCATTTGTCCTTAGTGACATTTGGGAGAGAGCCATAAAGAGAAAAAAAGAACCTTCTAAAATATTTCCCCTTAGAACATAATATTTTATAAAATATTATAAATTCAAATGTAGCCTGCAACAGCCTCAGTTCACATGGGGTTCCACTAGCCATTATTGCATCATTCTGTAGAAGCTTATTGAGAAGGACAGGCTGAAAGAAATGAAGCAGAAATATTTTTTCTACATCAGTATGAATTACAACACTTTGGTTCTCCACTTGCATACATTTTAAACATAACTAGCCTTATCTCCATCATCAACAATGCTTAATATTCAATAGTGCAAGGAATCAAAAGATGTATCTGCTGGAATAACCAACATGCAACTTAATAGGTATAAAAAAGACCGAAGCCATTACCAGCTCAAGGGCATGTTGGAACCTTTAGATCATATTGATGGATGGTGCCACTCTAGCCAATGTAAATATTTCCATTTTTAGGATTGTTTGGAAAGAGAGATGGCAGTAGTGTCCCTAATCTTTGTCCAGTGTCTAGTCCTCCTAAGGCTCCCCTGATTTGGTGGATGAGAGTGAGAAGAAGGAGTAAAAGCTGTTGAGAGTTAAAGGACAATCTTTTCCAGATCACCTGCTAGAAGAGCCACTGGTAGGATTTCTCTTGGACGAAAGAGTGTAATGGCTCTAAGATAAACCAATTGGGCTGTCTCTCTCTCTCTCTCTGTTCCTTATAGCAGTGGCCCTCAAACCTTTGGCCCCCAACTGGTTCTATGGAGTGAGGTTTTTCTGCGGATGGAGGGGGGGCATGGTTTTGTGTGCTGCCTGCATCCCTTGAATGGGGTTTCACTTGTTTGCACAGACCAGTTTCTGGAATGCCATGGACCAATGCTGGTCCACAGACTTGGGGTTGGGAACCTCTGCCTTACAGGCAACTGCCAGATGTAATGTCCATTGACAAAAACTGCCCAGCTGAAAATTGAACTTAATATGTAGGGAGAAGCCAGCTGCTGCTCTTGCATTAGGTCCTAGAGATCTGCAAAAGTTGGGGGGGGGGGAAGGCTCCTGACAAATCAGGAGAGTTGGAAACATATTCACAAAGTTGAACATTCAATTCTACTTCAATTCTTAGTATCCAGCAAGATTTTTCCACCTAAATTCTTGCTTCCAGCCCTTTCAACTGTAGGATCATTGAAAGGAAGGGAAAATTCAGTTAGCCATTTTATATAATTTTATTTTAGAGTTACAAAGGTAGGGAAAAACCACAATTTGGATCATATAATGGCATCAGCATTTTGGGTAACCTTTTGTTTATTAATAAATTGACATCTCTTCTAGAATGTGGTTTTGTAGTAGAACTGAATATTTTCCATCTTCATATTTATTTATTAATTAAACATATTTTTATGCAGCAGCAATCAGACTTAGTTTTGGTGGCTCACACATTTTCTACTCTAAACTACAGCAGTTTTCTAGGTCAATGTTAGTTCTTTTTTTGTCACCTATCATAAGTTCCTTCTTTCAAATGGAAATACCAGAAATTAAAACTAAAATATGCGGCATTTACTGCACAGCTAAGATCCAACTTTCTGCACTAACTTCCTTCTCATTATAGCTATGCCTTTCCATTTCATTCTATAGTTACGGATTGAATAATATTCCAATCCTAATTTGATAAAGTATGTATTAGCCTGCAGATTAATTTGGTACAGAAGTGTGCATATTGCAATTATTTAGCTGTTATTGGAACTGATTCTTCTGTTACACTTATTTCATTCTTTTTAATTCATTCCAGCTGAATGCAGTTTTTTCGTCTGCAAAAGCTACCTCCTACTACATTGATCAGATGTGGGTAGTGCTTAACAGCAACACTTCAGCTGAATCCAGGATAGAATTATTGCAACACCAGCTATTATGGACTCAATAAATTTCGAATATCCCACTGCTACAGTTTTCTTTCCAGTAACTCATATGTCCTTGGTTAATGCATCCAAAGGAGGTTTATGATGCAGCAAATGAAGATTGCAGAAAGTTAGTTCATTGGATATGCTTGGAAGCACCATCAAGAAATTTAGGGGACAGGGCAGGGGAGAAAGAAGGACAACAAATCCAGAACAGGAGTATTTTCCCCTAAGGTAGATCTGAAGTGTTCATTTTGTTTTAGCAACACACCCACCTTTCATTTTCCCCCTGGTTTTGGGGCACACTTCTAAACTAAAATTGAGGTCACATTTCAACAACAAAATAATTAGAGCGTATAAAAGCAAGAGTCACTGCCTATTTGATACATTTATGTGGAAGAAAGCCAATTAGAGAGCAGCAGATCATTCCCAGAAGCAACAGGTAACCTTCTTTGAAGGAAGGTTAAAGTACACACTAAGAGTGGTTGAATATGCCAATCTCACATAATACAGGAGGGAAAAACTACAATGGAGAAAATCATAGAGCAGGTATTCATTTAGCGATATAGCAAAGAGCTTTATTATTTTGAAGGATGGCTATAGTAGTTCTCTATAGAAGGAATGTAGCCTACAGTCCAAAGGAATTCTACTGAACACATTGGGACTTGCCTCTCAGTCAAGATATGCGGCTCTTTGCACTGTAAAAGATCCAGTCAAGAATTATACAAAATTACACAAACAGCTCATTCAGGGAATTATTGGAAAAAGGAAATACTAATCAACAGACTGTGGCTTTTCTATGTGTGAATGCTTTAGTTTACAAGAAGCTTTTAGTCTAGAACTGGGAAGCATTTAGATTTCATTGAAAAAAAACATACCAGCTTGAACACAACAAGAAATACAGGAATAAGTAAAAGAATTTTTCTAGGTTTTCACTTTCACTCCTTTTTCTACCTCTTGACCTGCAGCCGACTTGACCTTGAAAAGAAATCCTTGTTCCAGAGGTAGCTGGAGGCCTTTCCTTGGAAGTGTTTGGCCTGGTTTGGTGGCATATGTTTCAAGTTATAAAAAATGGCTTTTATCTCTTCCCAGATTTCTGTGCTAAAGCCCAATAGGTTAGGTGTTAATATTTTCAATGAGATACAAAACGTAGTTGATTTTTGTCTTAGAAAGACTGCACTACTGCTGCAGTCGAGGTACTGAATTGGCTGTCAATTTGTTTCTAAGCCAAATATGAAACATTATTGGCTAAAGTCTCTAGATGGTTTGGATAGTAATAAGACTAATATACTACTTCATGGTGCTTTACAGTACTCCCTAAGCAGTTGCCCCCAACAATCTGGGTCTTCATTTTACCAGCCTCAGAAGGATGAAAAGCTGAGTTGACCTTAAGCCAATAAGGATCAAACTCCTGGCAGTGAACTGAATTATCGCACAATACTACATTCTAACTACTGCACCATCACGGCTCTTTGAAAAGATAAAAGCTTTTCAAGAGAATATCTCTTCCCATATAAATTTACAAGTTTACTGAGACCACCATAAGGTGGTTTGTCTAGGGCAACTTCAGTTTAAATCCTTTTATTGATGCCTTAATTCTTACAGAGTTGATTGCCTAATACTTTATATGCTCAAGAGGCCTTGAAATACATCTGTTGAAAAGGCAGTTGATTGTTGGTTGATTGGAATAATTTGATTTGTATTGTTTTTCTTGGTTAAATAGCTATTTAAACTTGATTTAAACTTGGTTTTATTATAAATACAGTCATCATACATCCTTTCAGAAAACAGTCCTTTAGATCAGGGGTCCCCAAAATTTTGGAACTCAGGGACCACTAAATTCATAATTTTAAATTCTACGGATTACTAATATGATCTGCCAAATGACTGGCTGGGTAGGCGTGGCCAACTTGATGTCATTCACACTGAAATAGCTGGCTCAGTTAAATTGGATCTGACCAAGAAGACGCTCAGCAGAAGCACCTCACTGAGAACTATGAGCATAGGCTTTCCATGCAGAGGGAAGACTTGCAGGAGTGCAAGGCCAGGTCCTGGTGCCTGGAGGGACAGCGAGCTGAGATGGTCAGCCAGTTCCAGGCTATGATACATTCCCACTAGAACAAGGCCGTCCTGCTCTTTGCCACCAGCGGCACTTCCCTCCAGCCTTCACCCAAAGCCCTGCACCAGGAGGTTGAAGCAGTCTCTCTGCAGCAACACAAGCATTTATTGCACGTATCCGGCCCTGGGGGCGTAGTTTGGGGACCCCTGATTTAGGGCAATATAAAAAATGCAAATAATTTTTCTATGGACCACCAAAATTTTCTCAAGGACCATCAGTGGTCCACCGCTTTAGATTTATTTAGATTTGATGACTGCTGCTTTAGATTTATTTCTTTTTCAAAAACTCCCTTTTGTTCTTTATTTTGCTCAGCTTATTTATTTCTATTTAACTTCTAAAAATGAAGTGCTCTTTGACAATCCAGTGGTCTGGACTGTGTGGTTAATAGCGGAATACTTTTTGTTTTTGTTTCTACTTTCAGGGAGGAATGCAAAGAATGTAAAAACTGGTAAAATTGTAATTTTTACCATTCAAATGAAACCACTTAATGCACAGTCTTTCACATTCATATGAAAGAAAAATATGGAATTCATATGAAAGAAAAATATGGAATTCATGTGAAAGAAAAATATGGAATTCATGTGAAAGAAAAATATGGAAACTGAAATGCTCTTTTTATAATAAATTTTTATATACTGTTTTTGTTTAGATTTTCATTTTGTAATTTTTCTTAGTTTTTTTATTTATTTACTTATTATTTATTTATAAATTGGATTTGTATGCCATCCATCTCCGAGGGCTCGGGGGGCTCACAGCATATCAAAAAATAATATACAATATAAACATCTAAGAGACAGTTAATATTATTAACTGTTCTAAAACCTTGGAACATTAAAAATCATTTATTCACATTCAAACAACAAGCATACATTACACTCGCTGGCCAGAGGCTATGGTCTAGTAACACCAAACCTGGCAGCATAGATGGGCTTTCAGGTTCTTGTGGAAGGTGAGGAGGGTGGGGGCAGTACGAATCTCTGTGGGGAGCTGATTCCAGAGGGCCGGAGCCCCCACAGAGGTTCTTCCCCTACGACATTGTCTAGTTGACAGGACCTGGATAAGGCCTACTCTGTGGGACCTAACCTGTTGCTGGGACTCATGCAGCAGGAGGCAGTCCTGCAAGTAATCTGGTCTGATGCCATGTAGGGCTTTATAGGTCATAACTAACACTTTGAATCACTTGTAGAAACCAATTGGCAGCCAGTGCAGTTTTGCTCTTGAATTCCCTTTTGTTGTGCAAAGTCAGAAACATAAACATTTTTTTCCTCATGAATCTATTTCAGATCTGGTCCTTGTTCAGATTTATCCTTTACTTTTTTCCCCCCAATAAAATATGGTTACCAAAGTTATTAATTACCAAGAGACTTTGGTGATTATCTGCATACTAAGTAAAATGTAATTAAATAGTAAAATATTGTGAAAAATTCAGGGACATAAATATAGCATCTGTCTATGACCTATTAAAGCAATTATGCCTTCTGTTGAAACTATATAACCTGGAAAAAGACATTTCTGTTTCAATGAGTCACTTAAAGTATTGCATTCACACTTCAAAGCACCTCTTTTGAACCCAATGTGTAACAGAGGCCTGTAAATGTGTATTTCTTGTAGCATTTCAGCAGCACTCACAAAGTGTATTTAGGGGTCCTTTCAGTAGAAGGGTGTGCACACATCTATGTGCATGCAGCATAAAATATGCTGGCAATACACAGCAATCTGAGCTGACACTTTCTCAAATACAAGTATATCCTTCCTTTACCTGATTTCAACTTGTAGAATAACATTGGAGAAATTTTGCAGACTATGGTACAGATATCTATTGAAAAATTGCAAACAGCACATGTGTATAAAAGCACTATTCAGCTTCCTCAAGAATTGGTATGGTAAAATATACACCCTTATACAATGAAGATTATTTATGGCCATTGCCAGCTGTCTTTAAAGATTTTATTTAAGCCTTTCTAATGACAGTTGCATTTGTGACTATCATTAAATTTTATTCTGGAGAAGTCAACAGTTCAGCTAAATACCTTCTTTTATTAGTCATTATTCCAGATGACTTTTCTAGCTAAACACTTTCTTTTATTAATCATCATTCCTGATCACCTTTCTACTTTCTCCACAGCATTCCAAGTTTTATACAATCACTAGTAGCTGGACACCCATGCTTCACTACAAAATTATGTGATCGGGCTTGATAAATTGCCAGTTAAAGCTTGAAAATTAATGAGTAGTTACAATCGGGCTTCATACATTGACACTTAAAGCTTGAAAATTTATGTAGAATGAGTAATTCCTTAGCATCAGAGCGTGTTAATACAAGGCAACTGCCAGTTGGAACTTTTCAGGTAGGGAGGGGGAGTAGAACGTCTAAACTTAGTTTGGAGTAGAATGTCTAAATTCCCAGGCTGCAGGCTAGATGAGTCACGTGCTGGCCATGTCCAGTATATATTCTTCTATACTGCATAAGAAATATTAATGATCTGATGGTCATTTCAAAAAACCCTTTCTTAGCGAGCATCTAGAAGCTAAGAGGAACATATGTTCCAAGTTTCAGGTTTGTAGGCTTTACAGTTCTGGAGATTTCGTGATGATGCATGAGTGGCATTTTGCTTTTTTATATATACAGATAAGAGAAAGGTGGGAGAAGGGGAGAGAGAGGAAGAGAATACTTTGCTCTTTCTATTTATTTGTTAGCTCTACATCCCATGTTTCCTTTGGGAGAAGGTTCATTTTTTTGCCATACAACTCTTTGGAAAAAGTTGGAGTGACTGATTACAAGTCACCCAATGATTTTCAAGGCTGAAGGTGGATGAGAATCAGGATTTCCCTTGTTCTAGTCTCAAACCTTTATAGTATGTCTTATATGGATGAGTAAAAATTGCTTTTTATATGGATTTTTTAGTAAGTAGAAACTTGCTTAAATGTCTACTACAAATACAATTCCTTCCATTCCAAAGCACTTCTAAATCATTTTCAAAGCATACTCATTTTGCAGTAGTCTGGACTTGAGGTATCTTTCCTATGTCTTTTTAGCTGCTTTTCTGCAGAGATATGTCAACTTAACTTTCATCTTTCTTTCCAGTTGCCTTTTATCTTTCTATTTCAAGTAAGTTCAACAGCACTTCTGCGTCAGTTCAAAAAAGCATATTGAGCTTGAATAGTTTGAATAGCCTACACTAGTCAAGATAGACAAACTTTGGGTACCTAATGGGTGCACAACATTAGGATGCAGGGAGTATCAAGGCCGACTGTGGGCAATATTGTATTATGTATGTGGGAAACAGACCTTTCATTTCATATACACACTTCTATTGGTTCCCACCCCAAAATAGTGGATAACATATTACTGCTTTTTAGCCACATTAATAAAATAGGGTCTGAAGCCTCCAGACAGCCTTTGAATTGCAGATTGCCCACACAAGTAAATTGAATTAAAACTGAACTACTAATTATATACAAAGTAGATAAACTCTACTAGGCATTTTGCACAGGAAGCAAAATAAACATAGATATTAGCAGATTTTTTTGGTCTATGGAAAAAGTCCTACAGAATACATTAATAATGCATTTATGCTAGGTAAGTTAAAGTCAGCTGATTTCTATGCTGAGCAGGTTTAATTTTCTTTGAAGAAATTGAAATTAAAATATTGGAGAACCGGGTGAAAAAGCAGGTAAATTGCTGGCATATTGCCTAAAGCAAAAGTGCCAGCAGAATACAATTTGTGAAATAGTAACAGAAGATTGTGAGAGAATTATAGATTTTGAATCTATTAAGAATTGTTTTTAATTTTTTTAAAGGTGTCATACAAATTGGAGGGCAAGTCTGATCAACAAGATATTAATAAATACTAAAGGCAAATTAATATTCACCGATTAATATTGATATTTTAAGAAATATATTTGTCACTCCAAGAAATATTAGAAACTATTCAATTGATGAAAATGAGAAATTGACAGGCCATAAAGCTCCCCATCTGAATGATATACATCAATATATTATTATAACTCTCACTTATAGTTAAAACTGGTTCAACAAAATGTGTTATTTTAAATTGCAACCAAATCGCCAAACTCAGAGCTCAAACCAACAACATAATTATCAGCCTGAGTTACTAATATTCAAAGACATGTTATTTTACATTTACCAGAAACTCCAAATAATGTATTTTAAAGGATGAATTGCTGGGGGAGGGGGGTTTCTGTTACTGTTGTAAAAAAAATTGAAGATTAGGGAAAATGTGTGACATATCTATTTTTGAAAAAGCTATTTTATCTATTAAAAATATCCGTGTTCTCTTCGTGGAGTAGATGTTATGATATTTTATAATGTTAGAGAATCATTTATAATTTTGTTTTTTTTCCTAATTAGACTTAGAAATTTGTTTAACATTTGATTAATAGGTGATAAACATTGTTTCTTTCTTTTCTGTTTTATAATTTGGACACACACACCCCACTTTGTATTTTATTTCTTTTTGTACAATTTATAAGGGTAATTTAAAAAAAATAAAGCTAAGTTAACATTTAGGGATAAGTGCCTAAAAGTATTGCTTTTTATAGTTTAGAGACTGGAGATTGTCTTCAACTGGTCACTTTGAAGGGATACCTTGTAACTAAAGTGAATCTTACTTTTTAAGCTCTGCACAGTCTTATAGAACCTTTGGATTAAGCCCAAGAAAGCAAGTCCTAGCAAAATCTAAGCAAAAATAGAACCAACTTTAAGAATTAAATAAGATATTAGAATGAAAATCAATGGTGAACCATGGAACTAGTCTAGCAGCAATAGTGACAGTTTTCATAAAACTTCAGTTACAGAAGTGTGTGTTTTTTCCCCAGGAGGCAACTGGACATTCTTGTTTTTTTCTTTGAAGACATTTTGCTTCTCATCCAATAAGCTTCTTTAGCTCTGACAGGATAGTGGATAATTCTTGGATAAGAAATGAAACATCTTCAAAGAAAAAAACAAGGAAGTCTAGAAAAAGCAACTATGACCTTCATGACTGACAATCTCTACAGACTTCGGATAGAGAAAGAACTTTAAACTAGAAAAAAATATTTTCATTATTTCATCTGAGTAATTTTTCTGTATTGTAGTCTTCAGCTGCTTTTCTCCCATATTTAAAAAGGCTGGGAAAGATCCAGTTTAATAAATTAGTTTTCAGATTTTAATCCTCTTGTCTACCTTTTTGCCTAGATTCAGAATAATATACCTCAATTGCACAAAGAGAGAGAGAGAGAGAGAGAGAGAGAGAGAGAGATTGAGATTTTATACTAATACATGATTAGCGGACTCCATTGCATCTTTGTTTTATATACAAACCTTATTTTTTCTTGTCTCTTCTCTCTGTGTGTGTATTTCTAGGTCAGTGATGAAGAACCTATAGCATGGGTGCCACAGGTGGCATGTGAAGCCATATCTGTGGACACATGAGCCATTGCCTAAGTCAGCTCCAGCATGCATGTGATCACTGTCCAGCTGATTTTCGGCTCTGGGAGGGCATTTTTGGCTTCCGGAGGGCCTCCAAGGGGATGGGAGAAGGCATTTTTGGCTTCCCCAGGCTCCAGGGAAGTGTCTAGAGTCTGGGGTGAGTGAAAAATGGGCCTACTGGGCCACCAGAAGTTGGGAAACAGGCTGTTTCTGCCTACCAGAGGGCCTCTGGGAGGACAGGAGAGGCAATTTTCACCCTCCCCAGGCATTGAATTATGGGTTTGGCGCTCTCACAAGCACAATAGTGTGTGCGTACACAGTTTTGGCACTCAAGGGAAAAAAGGTTCTCCATCACTGATCTAGGTACTCTCAAATGCACCTTCAAGTCAGTTTTTGATACCTGGCTTACTTTGTCTTTAAAGTAAGATAGACCTCATGTCCTCCCAATTTCTAGCCAGAACCAGTACAGCAAACTGATTTTCTCTTCTGTGAATAAGTGTTGTCATTGTTGTTTTAAAATAAAATTCTGATGGTATTTCTTTGAAGAAGGAAAGATAAGAATTCTATTATTTTTCCATCCTTCATGTTAAAAAAGAAAACATATAGAATATTTGTCAGCCCACCCAGTTTAAAAGGAAAACAAAGGCATTATTATTATTATTATTATTATTATTATTATTATTATTTAGATTTGTATGCCGCCCCTCTCCGTAGACTTGGGGCAGCTTACAGCAATGATAAAAACAATATATAATGACAAATTTATTTATTTATTTATTTATTTATTATTTGGATTTGTATGCCGCTCCTCTCCGAAAACTCGGGGCGGCTAAATCTAATAGTTAGACTCTAAAATAACAATAATACATTTAAAAATAATACATTGCCAATATTTTAACATGTTACTATTGTATCTGTTTAAAGAAAAGGGAGGAGGAATAAACTTTTTGTGATTGAAAGACAGCCTAGCCCAAAATAGCCATTGAAGGTAGAAAAGGAAAGTAAAGGGTAGGTCTATCAGAGCAAACACCAGTCAGTTGGAAGAGAGCCATTTTTATAAGAGGACATGAAACTCAGGCAGCAGATTGGAATGCCCTATTTCCTGCCCTATAGCAGGAAAAATAATTACTTTTGATGCAGAGCACAGGTAGGTACAAGCCAAACATTACCCAATTCCAAAGTGATATCTTCCAGTCCATATTGAGACAAGTGGGGAAGTATAGATCACTCCAAAGTCTCTTTGATATATTTAGATAAGATTGCAATTCTATTTATATTTAGCAACTAGTAAATTCTATTGGGAGACCTACTTTGGTCCAATGGTTACCAGTCTAGAAATTAGAATGCCTTGGATTCTAGGTTTGTCTTAGGTATGAAGTGACCTAGATGATCTTCAATCCCCCCCATCTCTCTCTCACCCCCCCCACTCACCCCCCCCAACCACCACCACCCACACATGGGTGGGTTTTGGATTTCTTTGCTGCCAGTTCGCTCAGGAATGTGCCACAGGTGTGCGCATGCTGTGTGCTCCACATGTACATGCAGTACTTTTTAAAAGCTGTTGCACATGAGCAGAAGCTAAAAAACAAGATGGTGGCACCTACAGCACCGCCAGGGGAACCGCCAGGGGCATGGCAGCCATGGATCACAGCCTGTTCTAGCAACCCAGGCTGCCAAGTTACAACTGGTTCTATAGAACCAATCTGAACTGTAGGAATCCATTTCTGGCCTCACTCCCCCATACAAGTCCTGGGAAGGAGGTAATGGCAAACCATTTCTGAAAATCTTGCCAAGAAAACTTCAGGGACTGGTCCAAGTAGTTGCCAAAAAATCCACATTGACTCAGACACATACATACCTACTGGATTTATTGAGAATTACATTAGAGTTAAAATTCAGGTCTCTTTCAGGAACTCATGAAAACATGCTGAGTACAAATTGTAATGAAATGTAAAAGCAGAAGAATGTACTGGAATTAATTAAGTAGAGGATCCTTCGATGGAAGGTGGGACATCTTCAGGTAGGGCACCTCCAGAAAAAGCACCTTTGAGATGACCATGAGCAGTATGACTGAGAATCTATACAGACTTCAGACACATCACTGTTACATGCTGGAAATATCTTCCTTATAAAGTGACTATCACACACCAAAAACAGTGACTAAGGAGAAAAATGTTCTTTTGCTTATGTAACAAAAGTTATGTAAGAGCTGTAAAAGAGGTTCACTTGGTCATTTGTGAGGGCAACAAAAGTACTGAGGCATAGGAGATAGCTTTCAATAGTTTTTGCAGTGTAGTGAAATTTTCCATTTCAGAGGCTTGAAATTAAATGTAAGGGCATTATGTTCTTCAAAACTGCTAGTTTAGGTGTACCTGAGGGAAGAAATAGTTTTCAACAGCAAATCTTTCTTCACATCTTTTTTTTTTCATTTACTAACTGAAATGGAGTGTTTTGCATGTGTGAAGTGTGTTCATCACAGGTGAAACAGATATTTCATTTAATCACCTCAGTATGTATCACCTCAGAAACACATTTTTTAAAATTGTGGCAGGTTTAATCATTTCATTAAATTTTCAGTAATCAGGAAAAATTTAGCACTTTGCATTGGCAAGTAAATAAATACACCATAAGAAGTTTTTGTATAAAATATCTCATGATCAGTGTTATTTTACGGTAAAGCAATCTCACTTTTTAGTACAGGCTATTACCATATATTTTTGAGTATAAGATGCACCGGAATATAAGACACACCTTAGTTTGCGGGGAGGAAAATAGGGGAAAGAATCTGCTTACCAGGTATTCATCTGGCTAGCGTCCTTAGTCTGGTCAGCTTCAGCACATTATTTTATCCCCTGGTTAGGGGCTTTAAAAAATTATTCTGAGAGAGTAACAATGAAAGAGCTTGCAAGCCAGTAAGAGGAAACATCATTGGCACCTGGAAAGTAGAGCAATGGAAAAAACTCTGCAAAGACTTAGGGCTTGGAAAACATTCTTCTTTGCAGATAGTAACAATGAAAGAGCTTGCAAGCCGGTAAAAGCTGGGAACATTGTTAGCACCTTGTTAGGACTAGAAAGAAACATTTGGAGCAAATAGAGACAGGGTTTGGAAAACATTCTTCACAGAGAGTAACAATGAGAGAGCTTGCAAGCCGGTAAGAGCTGTGAACATCATTAGCACCTGGTTAGGACTGGAAAGAAACTCAGAGCAAGATAGAGCAATGAAAAAAACCCTGCAAAGTCTTGGGGCTTGGAAAACATTCTTTGCAGAGAGAAATGATGAAAAGCCTGCAATGTAAGAGCTGGGAAGATCGTTAGCCGCTAGTTAGAGCTGGGGGGGAGGGAAGCTACATTCAGAGTATAAGATGCACACAAATTATCAGCTTTTTTTAGGGAGGAAAAAAGTGTGTTTTATACATCGAAAAATACAGTAATACAAATTGTGACCCAATTTAAATGTAGCCAACCAATCAGTATATGATGTCATGTTCTGGACTGACCCTCGATTTTGATAAGTAGCAAGCATGGACTGTTAGTTATTATTTGGTATTCTGAAATACTTTTGCATTGTTCTTCAAACAAGATTAGTAGTAACTGTCCTCCTTGCCTTTCGTAAACTCCTCAAAACCCACCTCTGCTGTCAAGCATGGGGGAACTGAAACATCTCCCCCTTGCCCATGTTGTTCTGGTGTTAGATTGATTGTGTGCTTGTTTTTTAATATTCTGGGGTTGTTTTTTATGAATTTTTTAGCTTAACATTGTAATTGGATTGGTGGGTATTGGATTTGTTATTATGTATTGTTTTTACCTTGTTGTGAGCCGCCCCGAGTTTGCGGAGAGGGGCGGCATATAAATCCAATAAATCTAATCTAATCTATAATAAAATAATGAAATTCATTCCTATTTAATTTTGGGAGCGATTAAAATTATGGGATGAATAAGACTGGTTGCACATATCATATTATGCAGGGAGGTGATCTGGTTGCTTTTGTTTATCTTCTGCAGTTTATAGCTTGTGTTGAATCAAGCTACCATGTTTTGTCCAAAAACCCATGGCCTCATGAGAATTGTAAACCTAGCATATAAAAGTTTTAGTCTTGAAACACATAAGTGGAACAAATGCTGTGAAGTGTCTTTCTCATAGAAATATATACAAGATGGAAAATATTCTCCTATCTTCTGTATAAAGTGCCAGAAGACAAGACCAGAAACAATGGATGGAAACTAATCAAGGAAAGAAGAAATATAAGAACTAAGGAGAAATTTCCTAACAGTGAGAATAATTAACCAGTGGAACAGCTTGCCTTCAAAAATTGTGGGTGCTCCATCACTGGAGACTTTTAAAAAGAGACTAGACAGCCACTTGTCTGGTATGATATACAGCAATGATGGTAAAACTGTTTTGGCTCATGTGCCAAAAGGGTGTGCAGTGCAACTAGCACAAGTTCATGTCCACACTCATAATGCAATGCCCTCTCCATGCATGCACACAACATCCATGCTGCCTGCCCTGCGCATGCACACAGGCCTCACTAAACTTCTAGATATTTCATTGGGCCATTTTTTCGCAATTCCCATGGTTCAGGAGGCTTTCCTGAAATTTGGGGAGAGCGAAAACAGCCAAAAAGAAAGCCAAAGATCAGCTGGCCAGCATACACATGCACACTGAAGCTGACATAGGGCAAAGCCTTGTGAGACCTCAGATATGGCTCTGTGTGCCACCTGCGGCGTGCATGCCATCACTGATATAGTTTCCTCCTTGAGCAGGAAGTTGGATTAGAAGACCTCCAAGGTCCCTTCCAACTCTTAAATTCTGTTTTTATTTCAGACCTAAAACATATATACTGTGTCTTCTGCTAAAGAATTCCAGTTGCAATTCAGCAGAAACAAAACTCCAAATATTTTTGTTTGTTTTTCAGAGTTTGGGCCACAATGAACTCTGCTAGGACCAGTTTTATGTAGCACAAGGGACAAAGCTCATCCATCTTCTTATAATAGATCCTCCCACAGTTCGTCTTACCTAACTCTCCAATTTCTTCAACTGCCATAATGTCCTTGACATTTTCCCACACCTCTCTCTCATTCCCTGTCTCTCAATTCCTGAGCAACACATTTGCATTTTAGAAACACTCTGGAACAAAAACACTCAGTTTCTTTCTATATCTGGACCAACCATATGTTTCATATACATGGACATGAATCATCCCAAGACATCAGTTCTATGCACAGAATAGTTCATAAATGGGTTTGTTTCTTCCTAATCCCTCAACTTTCTCACTGTTGGATGTGCTATCTGAGGCTGCTGCAAACTGATACTCAGAAGCATCTGAAACAACAAAACCATTATGTTAGATGACTTAAAAGGGTAGCAGAGTACAAGAACTACATAACTAAACAAACCAAGATGTGCCATATGCTAGATTCAATCTTCCTCTTATGAGAAAGTTCCTAATTCATAAATGTCAAACTCACGGCATAACTTTGCTGTCATATGATGTTTCATGACATTTTTTTTATTTGTTGAGCTGGGTGGGTGTGGCCTATGTGTGACGCATCCGGCCCATGCACCAGATGTTTGACACATCCTGGCTTAGTTCATTCCATTAAATCAAAGATATAGCCAGCTATAGCTAGGCCAAAAGCTGAGTAAACATTTGTTAGCCAAATCTGGCTGGATTCTGCCTCGGAGGACTTCACTTAGCATCTAAAACAGGAATACTATTTAATTTAGAATGTATTTGAAATGATTCAGCTAAAAAAGATTAAAAGTTTATTGTAGTAGGAAAAATCATATGTCCGGAATAATCAGGAATAATCAAACATTCAATAATATGTAAGTACATAAGGATTGAAAAGAGCTCTCTGATCCGAATAAAAGTAAAAGAAACATTTATAAAGGAAAAACATCAAAATGTATCTTGGTAAAGATACATTTGGTAAAAATGTATCTTGGTAAAGATACATTCAGGGTGGTTTCCCAGTGCTGGGATTGAATGCTTGCTTTATTCATTGAAGCTTGGGAACAACTAAAAACAAAAGCATTTATTTTCAATGTATCAAACAGTCTAGATTCTACAATAAAGCTTTTATATTTTTGCTTGATTAAACTTAGGGCCAATTATTAACAATATATTTAAAAGAGAAAGAGGGAGAGAAAAATAAGGCAAATTGAAATACAAGAAACATCCATGTTAATTAGACAGTACAACAGTACTACAAAACCCATATTGTCAGTATTACAAAGTCCATTCTGCATAGCCCTCAAATTCCAGGCTAATTTTCCTATAATTATTTCAAAGAGGTATTGCAAAGACAAGATGGAATATATCTGATTAAGTTATTCAAATTATTGATTGATCTGGAATTTATAGTAGTAGTAGATGCTTGGAACAAACTTCCAGCAGATGTGGTTGGTAAATCCACAATAACTGATTTTAAACATGCCTGGGATAAACATATATCTATCCTAAGGAAATAGTATAAGGGCAGACTAGATGGACCATGAGGTCTTTTTCTGCCGTCAGTCTTCGATGTTTCTATGTTTCTATTATCTTCTGAGAAGTTATTCCTAAATTACTAGGAAATCCCTGTTGGGTGAACGAACTTAGTCTTCAAGAAGTTGCCACATAATAATGTATAAAAATATTTCAAATGAATGTTGAAAATGTAAAAGAAAATATAAATGAGTGACATTTTATCATTTATGGTGGATATGTAATAAAGAAATATTAGTATACAGTGGTCCCTCGATCATCGCGAGGGTTGCGTTCCAGGACCCCAAGCGATGATCGATTTTTCGCGAAGTAGCGGTGCGGAAGTAAAAACACCATCTGCGCGTGCGCAGATGGTGTTTTTACTTCCACTGCCGCCCGCCCTTCGCCCGCCCACCCCGTTGCTCGCGCCTGGGGTGCGCGCGCGCTTGGGGACACCCTAGCTCCGCTTCCCAGCTGGGAAGCGGAGGTGGGGTGTCCCCAAGCGCGCGCACTTTCCCCAGCAACGCGCGCGCGCGTGGGGACACCCTAGCTCCGCTTCCCAGCTGGGAAGCGGAGCTAGGGTGTCCCCAAGCGCGCGCGCTTTCCCCAGCAACGCGTGCGCACGTGGGGACACCCTAGCTCCGCTTCCCAGCTGGGAAGCGGAGTTGGGGTGTCCCCAAGCTCGCGCACGCCGCCCGCCCACCCACGCTGTTGCCGGCTCCGCTTTCCAGCTGGGAAGCGGAGCTGGGGTTTCCGCGCGCGTGCGGCCCGCCAGCCCACGCCATTGCTCGCGCCGCCGCTGGGGTCTTACCGGGGCAAGAGGGGGAAGACCCAGGGAAGCCTCTGCCCGGCGGGGAAACTCCACCATCTACGCATGCGTGGAAGGGCACACATGCGCAGATGGTGGAGTTTACTTCCGGGTTGAAAACTAGCGAAATAGCCCTTTTGCGATGCTCGAGGACGCGAAACTCGAGAGTTCACTGTACTAATATATTAATATATCATATACTAATACAGAAAATTCTTAATATGAAGCTAAAGACAAAATCAGAAACTTTTCTTTTGAGCTTAATGGAAAAAGATTTGGGGAAAAAATTAGAACTCTGATCTTATATATATATTGATGGCAGCAAGACTACTATATGGACAACAATGGAAGGAAATTTTGATTCCAATGATGAATGAATTACTACAAAGTAGATCGGTTTAGCAGAAATGGCTAAACTGATCATGCTGATCAAAGAAAAGAATATAAGTACAGTACTTTTGTTTCCACTTGGAAACCGCTTCTGGACTTGGTGCTTGAAACTGATTTGTCATAAAAATGGCTAGTTTATGCTATTACGGATAAGTAAAAAGTTGAGGTTTGATGTTAATGCCTTATTCTACTGCAACAGAGAGAGTCAAAAGTCAACCCCTTTTTTTCTTTTTCCCCTCTCTTCCACACTTTTTTCCTTCCCCTCCTCTTTGTGTCTTATTATTTGCTTTTATATATTTCTATTTTATGCTATAAACTAATAACAAATAAAAATAAACTGTTCTAGACTGTTGGGTTAATTTCTCCATTTAGTTGATTATAGGGAGGGGAAACTTTTGAAAGGGAAACCTATACTACTCTGGAAGTACAATTACAATAAGATTTAACAACTGTAAAGAGATGGAGATACTCTTCCACAGATCTTCACATGAATAATAAAGATAGCTATTTAAATCCTAGTACAGCTTATCTACACATACAGTCGAACTTAATCAAGAGGACAAGAAGAGTTGTTTCATCCTATTCCAATATATAAGGCAATTCTTATAAGATTAATTATGGTTATTGGGACCAGAATTTCTATTGCTAAGTGATGCAGTCATAAAACAGTATATCACATGACCAAATCACTTAGCAACAGCAGTTCCAGAGTTCTGGTTGGCATTGTTAAATATGACATAAAGGGTCACCATTTGTGACCTCCTGCCCACTGCCACCCTCCTAACTTTGCTTGAAGTGAAGGTCACAGATGGGGACCCTTTGACTGCAAAACACTGTAACATTGTAATTGCTAGCCTGCCGCTGACTATCCAGATCACAATTATATGACCATAGTAAGTTAGAACAGTTGCTGAGCAAGTAAGTGTTAAGCAAAGCCCGCCTGTATTTACATGTTTATGAGAAATCATCATCAGTACTCAGCCACAGAATTATTGGAGACTAGCTCTCCTACTCCTCTTGTAGTAACACTTTCAACTGCTCTGGCAATCTCACACTACTTACCAGAGCTTACAAAACTTTTGTCAGACCCATCCTCGAATACAGCTCATCTGTTTGGAACCCATATTGCATCTCAGACATTAACACCCTTGAAAATGTCAAAAGATATTTCACCAGAAGAGTCCTTCACTCCTCCACTCGAAATAGAATACCCTATGAGACTAGACTTTCAATCCTGGGCCTAGAAAGTTTAGAACTAAGACGCCTTAAAGAAGATCTAAGTATTGCCCACAAGATCATATGCTGCAACGTCCTGCCTGTCGGCGACTACTTCAGCTTCAACCACAACAACACAAGAGCACACAACAGATTTAAACTTAATATTAACCGCTCCAAACTTGACTGTAAAAAATATGAGTTCAGTAACCGAGTTGTTGAAGCGTGGAACTCATTACCGGACTCCATAGTGTCATCCTCAAACCCCCAACACTTTACCCTTAGATTATCTACGGTTGACCTATCCAGATTCCTAAGAGGTCAGTAAGGGGCGAGTACAAGTGCACTAGAGTGCCTTCCGTCCCCTGTCCTATTGCTCTCCTATATCTCCTATACCTTTCCTCTATTCCTATATCTCTTCTTCTATTCTTTCATTGATATATTCTATTCCTATATCTTCTTTTCTATTATTTCTTAGATATATTTTACTATGAGTATCTCCTCTATAACCTTCATCATGTATTTTACTATGTGTATATTGATATATACCCACTAAAACCCTCATTGTGTATTGGACAAAATAAATAAATAAATAAATAAAAACTAATGAAATAACATTGAGTTATTTAGAAACAATGGGAAACTGTGTCTTACCTTTTCCTTCTACAAGATCTATCACCACTTTTGGGATAGAATTATTTGCCTGACATGAATAACTCCACCCTCATTGCTATATGGAAGGAGGATATCACTGCCAAAGGATTTACTGCTTCTCAAGCTATAGGCAAAGTACATTCTTTTGAGAGCTTAAATACTTTAAGCTATTACAGACCTCATTTCAAAATCATGGTTACTTCATTGAAATTCACGGAGATACACATGATTTAAAAAGAAAGTTGAACCTGAGAAATTAACTGTTGATGCTCTGAAAAATATCCAGGTGCAAACATTCTCTTCTCAACAGAGGCCCAGATTTTTAGGGTACAATTGTAACAACTGTTGTAAGGCAGGAGTGTCAAATTCACATAGTCATGGCAGTGTCATGTGATGTATTGGGACTTTTTCCTCCTTTGCTAAACCAGCCATGGGCATGGCCAGTGCATGATACATCCGGCCCATGGGTGGAGAATTTGACAGCCCTGTTTTAAGGAAAATGGCTGAAACAGGTGATGTAGTGGTTGTCAACAACAGGCCTCTACTCCCACTTAAGCAGAGGACCAAGGAAAACATTGGAACTTTACAACAATAACAAAACGTGGTTTCCAATTATGCCCGCAAGATCAAAATTTGCAAGATGACAGGTGTGGTGTCAAGCTTCATCCTTTTGGGATCTGCAAGCATCACTTGTGAAAAAGGGGGACTTGTGACAATGTCGTGACTGCCATTTTGCAGAATTTGATGTCTCCCATAGGTGTCATGAAGGGTATTTCAATCTTGTGTTTTAATGAAAAAAGTGAAGGAGGCAGGAAGAATAGGAAAATTTTACTTTAAAAAAAATGCAGGGTAGTCCTACTTAACAACTCTAATTGGGACCAGATTTTCCATTGCTAATTGAAGTAATTGATAGGTGAAATATCATGCAACCACATAGCTTAGTGATGCCACTTCCAGTAGACTGGGACTTCACATTTCTTTTGCCATGCTTACTTCCACTTTAACACTTCACATCCACCTATCTACCCACATCTCTGTTCTATATCTGTCATTCCTGCCTACTCCTGTTGCTCCTCTACCCCCCCCCCAGCTAACCTTTGCTATCTTCTTCTTTCACAGTTGACAAGGTGTGTCTAACTGAGGACAACTGCTGACTCTTAGCAAGACCCTTGTTAGTCATCCCTAAAGCCTCAAGAGGCATCTGGGCAGGGTATCATTAGGCTTTCATATAGTCTTGTGAAGTTTTGGGGAAGATTCATGAGGCTGTATGAAGGAGCAGTGTATGCCTCAACTGTGTGTAGGTTTCTTTTTTCAGGTAGTTCTTATTAGGAATTTCCTCATTTAGCAGTTGTTCCTGATGAGAAATTGTGATGAAAAGTAAATTTATGGCTATTCCTTGCATTTACAACCTCTGGTGCTGGTCTCCAATGTGATCGCTAGATATGGTTACTATAATGTTTCAAAAATGTTCCAGCAATAATATCTATAAAGGTGGTATTGTAGTATATACAAACTCTTTATGTTTGCAACCCCTTCGTCTTTACATCCCTTTTTTATATCCAAAATGTTTCAAGCTTAAGGATGCTAAGATTCTCTGAGCTTCAAAACAGGATGATCAACTTCACCAGAAAAGGTCTGATAACACAACATTAGCATTTTTAGTAGAGATTAAAACATAATGATCAAGGAAGAGCAAAGATGAGGACTATCATCCCCAACTGTTGCTAAGAGCCTACACCAGCAAAGAAATCTTGAATTCAGTACTTTTCATTCTGCTAAAACTTCATTCCTTGAATTCCCCATTGATGGTAGGATACCTCAGCTGCATACTGATCCCTAAATATAGCACTTTAAGTTGTTAGTACTGCTTCATTATTTTCTTAATAACCGTATGTTTAGGATTTCAGCCAAAGGCTGTAATTAGAAGGAAAATAAATTGTGTTTCCTAGATCTATGCTTTGCTGAGCTAAAATTTTAGCATCTGTGGACTGCATTAAATGTCTACTTATATACAATATAAATATACAATGGATAATTTCATCCTCTGTTGCCTGCTTGTTGCTTGCATTTGAGACATTCAGGCAGAGAAATACAATAAGGAAAGGGCAAGCAATAAACTTTCATGATAATATTTTGGCTGTTGCTGATCTGTTTCCAGAAATTGAAGTTCTTTGTGACAATGCCAGTCTTGACCTCATACTCATAGCAGAAATTCTGTCTGCTCATAATGAGCTGGCCAGCTTCAAACCCTTTTCTTCTATTCTACAGCCATCCATTATTCTTCAGAGGGCTTTTGTTCTCCCATGTTCTTCACAGCCCCAACTTTCTTATTATTGATTGCTGATCACCTTCACCTCAGACATGGCCCCATTCTGCCAGGAAAGGTGAAGTGATAGTTAAAAGTATTTTCTAGCTTGACATGCATTAGTAAGAATAAAAAATACTTTAGCACATGAAGACAAGTGAGTCCTATGGTGTCCATGCTTAGGAAAGTATACACAAATAATAATAATAATAATAATAATAATAATAATAATAATAATAATAATCATCATCATCATCATCATCATCATCATCATCATAATCATAATAATCATAATCATAATATTTATTAGACTTGTATGCCGCCCTTCTCCAAGGACAGCTCACAAAATACAATACAATAATAATATATGTACAAATCTAATAATTAAAGTTCTAAACTAAAATCCCCTTATATTTAAAAAACAGTCAATTAACTCAATCACACCCACACAAAACATTTCATGGTCAGAAAGAAGGGGGGGCATTCTCTAACTGCCCCAGGCCTGGTGACATAGATAGGTCTTAAGGCTTTTGTGGAAGACGAGGAGGGTGGGGGCAGTGCGAATCTCTGGAGGGAGCTGGTTCCAGAGGGCCAGGGCCGCCACAGAGAAGGCTCTTCCCCTAAGTCCCACCAGACGACATTGTCTAGTCGATGGAACCTGGAGAAGGTCAACTCTGTAGGACCTAATTTGCAGCTGGGAATATACATGTCAAGTATATTAGTAGATGATTAAGTGGAAAGATATCAACAATATTTAAAAGCAAAAATAACATTTTTGCCCTTTGATACATATGAAGACACTGGGCCTTGTATTGCCCTGATAGAAGTATTATAAGACCTTAGATATACTACTGGGAAATCTCTTTTTTTCTCTTCAGACAGATTTCAATGGGTAAAACATTCTAATAGGAATCTCCCAGTCTACACTGAAATTATACTTGTAACACTATGTAGTGTCAAGTGAAAGAATACGGAGACCCAGACACAGGACATATCATTAATCTTTCTGCTTCCCTTAAAATTAATTCAGTCTTTGCCTGAGCATGAAACTCCATTTATACCTTACCATTATTCAAGTCAGAATAGAACATGTCCACATTAGCACTATCTATTTCAGCAAGCATTTGTTGGCTAGGTCAAGCAAACTATTGTTGTTCATGTTGCTCTCCAATTTGGCCAATCACAATATGCTGCCTGTCCACAGGCCACTTTATATTGGATTTGAGCATGTAGAGATCCTGCATCTAGGTTAAAAAAACAAAATCACCCATTTGGAAAAGACTGGAGGAGTTCTCTGGAATTTTTGATATTCTGTGGATGAGCGTACACTGTTTCTCCATGAAGTGGTGATCTCTACTATTTGATCCTGCTTCATCATAGCATTAAAGGGATCGATATTTTTCAAGTCATTTCAGAAACATAATGGATATAGCCTTTCATCATTCAAAGATATCTGAAGAAAGAGATTGTTGGAAGCTGATGGTCATTGACATCAAACTATGAAAGATGCCAAAAGAACAAAAGTCCCAGAGCAATGAAAGAGAGGTTTGTTGTCTTGCTAACGAATACTGAAATCAACAATCCACAGCAACTGTGGAACTAGTTTAAGAATGCAATGTCTGAAATGTGGATGCTGTCAAAGTCCCTGATGAAGACAATGTCTTCAAAAGGGGCTAAGAGCAACCCAGCCATGTGGGGTCACTCACGAACGCGAATCCTTGGACACATTCTCTCTCTGGGTGAAATGACACGGTATAGAGCCATGTACCCCTTTTTATTTGGGAACATAAGGAAATGGGGATAATTACATGTACATGTCAAGTGATACATTCAATAACATAACTTCAAACATATCTTTGAGTTCTTCCTATTCCCACAGATATCACAAAACAATTTCCTAGAAACTCTTCCTCAGAGCAGATGTTTCTCACACCTAATTTCTCTGAAGCCTTCTGCTTTATCACAACTAATCTTCCTTAATCACCCTCTTGTCCTGTGTATGCTTCAGGCAATGTAAATCTCCCCCTTTGATCCTGGTCCTGTCCGAAGTGATGGAAACTTTGTTTATCAGTGAGATGTTTATTGAGCCCTTTTGTTTCCCTTCACCAGTAATTACCAGGAATGCAGATTAGGCAAGTTAGTGCCCTCCTATCCTGGCTTATGGGTAAGCAGAGCATTTTTATGCTAGAGGTCCAGATATTATGATACAATCCTATTCTAACATTTATGCTATACTGCAACACTGAAACTTTCCTCCAAATTGAAAAAAAACCTATTAATAATATAATATCATGATCAATAAGAGTTCATCATCAACAAGTTCTTTCATTTTTCGAAGAGAAATTTGAGAAATTAAGAAAAAAAAAACCACTTGAAGAATGGTATTTGCCAAAACCAAGAAATGGTACAATTGATCAAAATGGTGGCAATCAGGAATTATTGCACAAGCAGTAATACAACAGAGACTAGCAGCAGGAATTTATACTACACAATTAGCCCCTACTGAATAATGAGCAAAGATCACTATTTGTATAAGTGCTTGCAAAGCAATCTTTTTTCAATAATTTTCAATGCTGAACCAGGAAGAATAGGAAAGACACTTTTTGATCTTAGCTAAAGTTAGCGGAGATGGAGATCTTGCAGATATTGCAGGGATCTCATACTGCAGCAACATTGTTGCCCTCTGGTAAAACAATGCATTCAGGATACTTCTCAAAGTAAATGAAAACTTTCTTTGTAACAGTGAAATAAATTCCAATACTGTTTATGTGCTTCAGCATATGAGGTTTATTGTCTGGGATGAGAGCCGATGATTAAAAAGAACAGCTTTGAAGTCATAGACCAGATATGTAGTAAGAATGAGGCCTTTGGGTGAATGTTAACCATTTGCTGTGTGATTTCCATCAGGTTTGACTAGCTGTGAAAAGAGGAAATTATGCTAATATGGAGAATTCATGCATCAAAAAAATTGTACTTCTGGAGAAGCTTTTTCAAGTTTCAGTTTGAAGAGAAACATGTGTTTGACTGAGGAAAAATGCTATTTTGAGTTCTTATTGAACATTGGAATTCAGAAAAATCAAAATGATGAAAAAGAATTACCTAAAGATACTGTTCTGCCAAAAGAATAGACGAATGTAGAGATTTCAGCTACCTAACATCTGACAATTCTATAGAACTATTCTCCAAACTCTATCTTGATTTCCCTTGATGAAATGATGAGAAAAAAATGATATCCACATGCATTAGAAGCTATCCTGCCATGATGAAATAGTATTATTCTTTCAGCACTATCAGTGAAGTAATCAAACCTATTCATTTTCCAACAGAATTTCTTGATTCCGTTATGTGGTTAGTGCAAACCACATAAATTGAAATTAAAGATAGGATTTCCAATCAATTTAATGAAGAACTTGAATCTTCCAAGATTTGGCAATGGAATGTAAATGTTTGGCAAAGAACTCCACAAAAATCTCCTTGGACAAAGATAAACATTGGTGTATTCAAAAGTGGCACTGTCATGATTCCCCAAAAAAATGCATTCCATTTCGTTGGAGGTAAAAATGTCCCTCTTCAGTGAACAAAGTTCCCAATGCAGTCATACTTTGCTCTCACTATACATGAAATACAAGGGCAAACCATAAAGATTATGCTGATTTACTCAGAGAAATCAGCATTCTAGTATGATAAGTTGTATGTTGTTTTAAGCCAGAGAAAAGGGAAATGTTAGACAATTCTAATAATAGAATTTAATAGAACAGAACAGGATATAATAGAATTTTATTGGCCAAGTGTGATTGAACACACAATGAATTTGTCTTGGTGCATATGCTCTCAGTGTACATAAAGAAAGGTTTGTCAAGAATCATAATGTAAAATACTTAATGATAGTACATTAAAGAATGGCATATCACATATCAACCAGAAATGTTAATGAAAAATGCCCTTTGTTAAACAAAAAGCACCTATATTTGTCTTGCTACAAATCCTATTTCTTTCATAAAATCTTGTTTTTAATTTTAAAACCCAAACAATACCAATCCACTTTAAGACACTGTGTTTCTGTCTAGGTAAAGAAGTATCAGTTTAAAAAAATGACCGAATAGATCATGAGTTGTACAATATGTAAGTAAGATTTTTAGGCTCGGCTAATACCAGGAAGTAATATGACTGAATGAGCAGATAGATTTTAAACAGAAGTCTTTGGAATCCAGCTGAGTATTTCTCAGCTCATCTGTGAAGGGGTTGATTGAGGAGGAAGAAAAGTACGGTTGATTGAGTACTTGAATGAATTAATTCCAGGAACGTGGGAAATGAAATGGTGAAGACTTGTAGAAGTAGAAGAGAGGCAGGGAAAGTATTGCTCAAAGCTTACCTTCATGATCAAGGAAGTGCTATTAATTATGCCACAAAAGCAGCAGCTTTTAGGGAGGGGAAAAAACCAACACAATCAGATGTTTGGGCATGGAAAGAAGTAAAGGAGAGCAGTCAAATGGTTATTGGCTGGATGATATGAGAATCATCCAGACCTATAATAATGATATAATGTTGATATGTAACATTTATCATAGAAGGATCTAACATTTTATTCATTCCTATGGAGCCTACCTCTGGGTAGGTGCACCTTTCAGGCCATTTGTTATATGTTTCTGTTTCTTATTGTTCTAAACTATGTTTAATAGTGTCCAAATTGTTATTGGAATTGGGTGGCCTTACAAATTTGACAAGTTCTTAGCTTTTGTTAACCTATTAAACCCAGTGTTCCTCTTAAGAACTTTCAGTTCCAGTTGATTATCTTTTTTCCTTTTGATTTTAGCCCATTTTAAAGATAAGTAATTTCTACATTGGTTTAGAGATTTTTATTATTTTGGCATGATGTCTTGCTTTCTGTGTTCTCCATTGCCCATTGTCTTTTAAGATCAGGGTGGCTTATCAATCCTGAAAAATAAGGAAATATATTTTTTATGATCTTATTTTCTGATAACTATCATATATATATATGGAATCATGCATACAATGTAGTTTTTATGTTGTTTATTGCTTATATTGTTTTACAGATGTCTTACATATTGAAAAAAAAACCCTTGTGATGTTCCACGTTGTATAGTAAATCACCATCTTTTATGTGCTGTATTCCACCAGATCAGAACTGTACAGGTATAAATATGGTAAAGAATAAAAAATATATAGCTTGCAGTTATTTGATCTTATCTATACTGCTTTACTTTTTTTTAAAAAAATGACATACTTATTTATCTTTTGATGGACAATGATCATACTAAACATTGGAGAAGCTTGTAAACTTCAGTTGCTGGGGAAAGTAAGCAGATTTGAGGAGTGGGAATATGTCCTTATTTTCCTAAATATTGGGACAAAGGTTGGTAAGAGTGTGTGTATGTTTGTGTGTGTGTGTGTGTGTGTGTATGTGCGCGTTTGAATTTACAGCACAGTATGATTTGGAGTTGGGTCGGGTTTGGACTGGGTTTGGGGGATTGGATTGGATTTACATAGTTATCCATTTCTCATAAATGACTCTATTGTCAACTCGTGAAGCATTCCTGATCTGCACTTGAGTTGCCATACACAGGGAAATGTGGAATAGAGCTTCACAGTTGCATCAAGGAACTTACATTTCAATTTTTTAAAAAGCACATTCCAGCTGGCAATGTCAAGGTCATCTCATAGGGTGACTCACAACTGCCAGAAAGAATGACTTCTACAACCCATGAAATTGCTTCATTGGGGAATGTGACTGATGACACACCTTGAGTGGAGAGGGAAACAAGGTCAGAACCAAGGCGTGTTAGCTTCACTTGGTTTGTGCCGACATGAAGCTCCTAATAAATAACTGGATTTCTTTTGAAGCTTGACTTGAGGCTCACAATTTAATTAGGGCATCTATATGGTCAGGGAAATTGCTTTTCCATCCTATTTTAAGTCCTCACATTACAATTTATTTATAAAAATATGGTTGTGTTAATTGTTATTGTTTGATTTTTTTTTCTTGGCTGTTGTATGTTATTTATTATTTTGTTGTAATGTTTCAATCTTGTTTTTTATTCATAGTTAGCCATGCTAACTATGTATTATGTATTTGAGGTGGGTAGCCATATAGATCTAATGAATAAATAAATACCATCAATAAATAAGTGATCACAAATGAATGAGAAAAAAGAAACTGGTGCTGTGAAGTTTTAATAACTGAGAAGAGCACAATAAAGACTGGAATGGAGAATGAAAAGAGACCTAATTAGCAACGAATGAATTTTATAACTTCACTAGAGTATATCTCAATAGAGAGAAAACATATATTCCATGATCTCTTTTTATTTTCCTTTTCTCCAAAAATCATGGAGCCGGATGGAGGAAGAAAGACAGATTCCCACTCACTGGAGCATCATCTGTGTTGGTTGTACTTGCATATTCTCAAGAAAAGTCCTTCCTAATGTGCGCTCGCTCCATCATGTCAGAAATAAAATCTGTTGCAGTTAATTTTCCATTGCACATAATCAGGTTACAAAAATCACAGATACAATCTACAAGCATAAAATATACCCCTCAATGAAAGTCAGAAGAGGTTCAAGAAACCAAAGGGCACAACAGGGAATACAAATAGGTTTTCTGCTGTTGCAGTAAGAAGATACTTTAAGTACTTCTTAACATCTTGATGTTTGATTTGAGTGTCCAGTGGTTTGGCAAGTGGAAAATATGAAGTTTGAACTGATTGCCCAAGTGCAAGTGCTGGCCACTAATAATTTGTCAAGGTTGGGAACACATTTTTATTATCTTCTACATATACCCAAGCTGGCAGGAAGCCAGCCTGTGCTCATTGGAAGCAGTGCTTTACAACTTGTACTAGGAGAAGCTGGACTATATTTTGTCTGCTGAACTTCATTTCATTATAAACAAATCCAGTTGGCTACTATGCACTGTGATAGTAGCATAGTATCCCATGTACTGTTCCTTCTCCTCTGCTCAGTGCTCTCTAGAGTGATTTGACCCTTGGGATTCCCTTTCGAAAATATCCTAATTCACAAATCTTTATTGGGTCTCCCAGCTAGATTTCACAAACTTTTTTAAACAACCTTATTGTACTTTTTCTTTCTTTATTTTTAATGGAATGTTGAAACATAGACCTACTGTTTACATTCTGTGTGTGTGTGTGTGTGTGTGTGTGTGTGTGTGTGTCTCTGTGTTTGTGTGTGATTTTTAACCAGCTGAAATTGACTTGAGTTGTGCCAGTTCCCCATTCGAGCCAAATGTACAGAAAGAATGAAAGAACAACTGTGGTTGTTTTTGTGGTTGTTACATGAACCACTAAATGCAGCAAATTTGGGGTCTCATTACAAGCAACTGTGTTCTCTTTGCAGATGATGTAAAACTCTTCAACACCATCGATAACAAAACTACTCTCCAAAAAGACCTAGACTCTGTTTCTGATTGGTCTAACACATGGCAAATCCAAATCTCAACCAGCAAATGCTCTGTCCTGCACATCAGCAAAAAGAATCAGAACTCCAAATACAAACTGAATAATCAAATTATCACAAATAACCCCCACTCAGTTAAGCACCTTGGAGTACTAATTACAAAAGACCTAAGTGCCAAAGCCCACTGCTTCAAGAGTTATTAATTTAATCCTACGTAGCTTCTGCTCTGGTAATCTCACACTACTTATCAGAGTTTACAAAACTTTTGCCGGACCCATTCTAGAATACAACTGATCTGTTTGGAACCCATACTGCATCTCAGACATTAACACCCTCGAAAATATCCAGAGATACTTCACCAGAAGAGCTCTGCATTCCTCCTCCCGTAACGGAATACTGTACAAAACTAGACTTACAATCCTGGGCCTAGAAAGTTTAGAACTAAGACGCCTTAAACATGATCTAAGTGTTGCCCACAAGATTATATGCTGCAACGTCCTGCCTGTCAATGACTACTTCAGCTTCAACCACAACAATACAAGAGCACATAACAGATTCAAGCTCAATATTAACTTGACTGTAAAAAATATGACTTTATTAATAGAGTTGTTGAAGCATGGAACTCATTACCGGACTCTGTAGTATCATCCCTTAACTCCCAACATTTTACCATTAGATTGTCCATGGTTGACCTCTCCAGATTCCTAAGAGGTCAGTAAGGGGCGTGCATATGTGCACTAGAGTCCCTTCCGACCCCTGTCCTATTGTCTCTCCTATATCCCATATATCTTCTCTTCTATCCCTATATCTTTCTTCTATTCTCTTACTGATTTATTTTATACTATATTCTCTCTTCTATTCTTTCTCTAATTCTATTTCCTCGAAGGTGTCCTCTATTACCTTCATTGTGTATTATTGTGTATTGTACTAACTAGCTAGCTAGCTAGCTAAACAAACAAACAAACAAACAAACAAATATCAAGTAGAAGCATGGAAGTATGGAATTCAATAGGGACAAGTAATACAAAATGTCTCTTTGTCCCCAACTACCCACTGACAGAAAGGAATTAGTGCTTTCTTTCACATCAATTGTGGGAGGAAGGGAGGAAATCCATTAATCAAAGGGCATGACAATTGTTTTCTGGAGAGAATACTGAGGAATATAAACCATGAGCACAGCCAAAGTGAAGAAAGAAGTTGAAATGCATAAAGGGATTTCTTCAACTGTCTTCATTTCACGTTTTATAACAACTAAAAGCTTATGGTTGGAAAAAAGGGTGAGTAGAGACAGCTGAGAGAATATGTAGCCAAAATAATATTCTTTCTCTTGGTAACCAAGGACACTCTGACCAGCACCTGGAGGGGTGTGCATGGGAGGCATCCGGGATGGGGAGAGAGACCTCGTGTAATGATTGTGTGTAATGAGGAGGGAAAAAACTTTGGATTTTGAACTGGGTGGGGAACCCATGTGGAACTTCAGAGTCAGGTTTTCACCAGCTGTGCCAATATGACATACCTAATAAATCAATATTTTGAGGACCCTTCCTTGGAATTTCAATTTCATCTGTGCTGTTACTTGGAATCCCAACAGGCTGGCTTTGGAAGATTTTAGAGTACTGTGAGCTGAGGAATTGCCCATTTTACGAAGCCATAGTATGTAGCTTTTATGGACTCAGGGCTTGCACACTTTCTCAATCATTTCTGGAAATTGTTTGTTAACAGCTTTTTGGCTATTGAGAACCTTTGGAAAGGCAAGTTTTATTACACCTGGTGAATTTCCTGCTATCCTCGAAGAAAGAAGTTTTGTGCAAGTTTAAGAAGCTTATAAAGTTTTTTTAAAAAAATAAATAAACAGCAAAAGTGTCATTAGAACATTGATTTTGGAAAGTTATAAATGGATTAAGGGACCAGAGGGACTTCAGATAATATTTCAAAGTTAATTACAAATATTCTTCCTGTGGGTTGCTTAAAAATTATTTTAGAAAACTGTGAAGATTTTGAAACTGACATTGAGATACCTTCCCATGAGAAAGTGTTTGCTGACTAGAAAGGAAATGTGATAAGAAGGTTGGACACTAGAGAGAACCAGAAAGATTATTATTCAGATTTGTATTGGGGTCCCTTGGGAGTTGGGCGGCAAACAAATCCAAATAATAAATAAATAAATATTTTACTGGACAAAGCAGGCTGTTCAAACATGGATCTGAAACTAGATTTAAAAATGTCAGGCTACAGGAATAACATGGAAACAGACGTTACTTTACATTGGATTTACAAATGAAACCAGATAATGTCTTCACAATTAAAGGAGATATGCATATAATCAAAAGAGTGACTTGGACAACCTTCTTCTCTTGGATTTATAAAAGAGGCTTGTTAAACTTATAAATGACTTTCTGAGACAAGACAAAGAGAAAATGATAAGAAATCAACTTTTGAGACATAGATTAAAGGGAGATCCAGATTCCTAAAAGTAACAGAAAGAAAACAAATTTTAGTATACGTGTGTGTGTGTGTATGTATATACTATAAAATATACATTTTATATTTTGTATATAAATATACATTGTATATTATAAAATGTTATAAAATAAAAATCATACATATTGTTGTTGGTTGCAAAGTTGTGTCTGACCCATCATGACCCCATGGACAATACTCCTCCTGTTCTCTACCATCCTCTGGAGTCCATTTAAGCTCACACCTGCTTCAGTGACTCCATCCAGCCACTTCATTTTCTGTTGTCCGCTTTTTCTTTTGCTGTCAATCTTTCCCAGCATTAGGCTCTTCTCCAGTGAGTCCTTCCTTCTCATTAGGTGGCCAAAGTATTTCAGTTTCATCTTCAGGATCTGCCCTTCTAAAGAGTAGTCAGGGTTGATCTCCTCTAGGACTGACTGGATTAATCACCTTGCAGTTCAAGGTACTTGCAGGAGTCCCTTGGACATATACATATGCACATACACATATATACACATTTTAACTTCAGACAACTTTGATTCCTAAAAGGTAGAGAAGGGAACAAGGGTATCAGCCATGTTGGACTTAATTCTCACTAACAGCAATGAGATAATAGAAGGTATTGAAAATACCAGAACCTTGGGGGCAAGTGATCGTGCGATATTGTATTATGCAAATACAAGCAGTAGAACAAAATCAAACTGGTGTCTTGGACTTTAAAAGAGCTAATTTCAATAATCTTAGAGAGAGCTTTGGAAGGATTCCATGGATCAGAATCCTCAAGGGAAAACAACTTAAGAAAGCCCAGTATGGCACAATACCAATGAAGAAGAAAAATAATAGGTCTGAAAAGAAAGCATCATGGGGACAGGGGCGGAGTTCCCCACGCTCCACAAGGGAACCCCGAATCCCTTTCACCTGGGGACCTGGTTCAGTCAGAATCAGGTCAAAACTGCCCTGAATGGCAGTGAAGAAGAGGGATGCTATCAGCGATTTAGGGTTCAACTGATGACCAAGCTGTGGCAGCTATGAATGGAAAGATCAATTTGTGTTGAAGATCAGAAGATGCTTGGAAAGAGGAACAAAGAAAAGTGCTGGAGAGATAAAGAAGAAGACTAAAAGTTGTTCTAGTGAGCTATTTAGCCAAATTGAAGTCTGATACTTTCTTTTTGCTGATTTCAAATGGGAACAAAAAGATTTGGAAAAAATAAGATAATGAGAGCATATGCACCAAAGACAAATTCCTTGTGTGTCCAAACACACTTGGCCAATAAAGAATTCTATTCTATTCTATTTTAAAGACAAAGCAGCTACTTAAGTACCTTACAGTGGAAAAAATATTAAAGAAGGCTGTAAAAGTCCAATGTTGGATAACTTTTATATTTGATCTTTGAATTAACTTTGAAGCAAATTATTTTATCTAATAAAATTGATTTAATTAAACATTAACATGTTAATTAAGAGAAAATAGATTGTGGAACTAATGAGGAGTGTCACCTGCTGGTTGAAGGAATTACTAGAGTGGAAGATTTTTATGGATATTTATACAGCTGCTGGCCTTGGAATTTGAAAAAATAAAATAAAATTGACATCTTATCAGTTCAGGCCATGAACTTGGAAGGAACTTCTATTTCAAGTTACAAGGAAAAAAAGAAGGGGACATTGAGATTAAAAAGATGGAAATTTAAAGAAAATGGTTAAGTTGAAAGGAAAAAAGTTGAAAGAAAAGAACTACCTCAGACTATAAACTGATGAATGGTGGCTTTGGCAATATGGCATTAGAAGATGAGGTTCTTACAGCATTCACTAAGGATTATTTTGGAGATTTTCATAGATCCCTTTTGGAGTATGAAGAAAAAATTGGAAGAAATGTAGAGAAAGCTCAAGTGCAGCAAGTATCTTGAAAATTTGATTGCAAGGAACAAAAAACAAGAAAACAAAGAGGACTTGAAACAAGAAGAGGAGAAGGCAAAGGAAGAACTGGAAAATGATAAAGATACAAGGGAAGAGGACTTTGAAGATGGACAGACTAATGACTAATTTGAACTTTATGATTATACTCAATTTTATGATTATTACACTGGGATTTACAGTAGGTGAAAAAGAATAAGATGAGGATACATGGGCTAGGCAAGTTAGCAGGGGGAAGGGATTAAGGAAATTTGAAGGAATATTTAGGCAATTATTATATAGAAAAGGGGGAAAAGGGAAGAAGATGAGAGTGCATTGTTACAAGAAAAAAAGAAGGGGACATTGAGATTAAAAAGATGGAAATTTAAAGAAAATGGTTAATTATTATCTGACTATTTGGTAATTATTTGATTACTATATAGTGGCTTATTTTCCTGAATATCTAATGGAATGCATTTATGAATATATTCTTATTAATATTTTTTTACATTTTAAATAAGGTTCCAATTGCCCCCATTAAAAATGAAATATCCCCCCCCACACACACCCCACACCCCCGTGGGCCGTGGGCCCCATGTTGGGAACCAGGGCTTTAGAAAAAATGCAAAGAAGAGCAACAAAGATGATTAGGGGACTGGAGGTTAAAACATATGAAGCACAGTTGCAGGAACTGGATATGTCTAGTTTAATGAAAAGAAGGACTAGGGGAGACATGTTAGCAGTGTTCCAATATCTCAGGGATTGCCACAAAGAAGAGAGCATCGAACTATTCTCAAAGGTGCCTGAGGATAGAACAAGAAGCAATGGGTGGAAACTAATCAAAGAGAGAAGCATCTTAGAACTAAGGAGAAATTTCCTGACAGTTAGAACAATTAATCAGTGGAACAGCTTTCCTCCAGAAGTTGTGAATGCTCCAACACTGCAAGTTTCTTAAGAAGATATTGGATAACCATTTGTCTGTTATTATTATTTTTATTATTATTTATTAGATTTGTATGCCGCCCCTCTCCAGAGACTCGGAGCGGCTCACAACAACAAAACAGTACAAATCCAATGGTTAAAACAATTTAAAACCCTTAATATAAAAAACAATCATACATCTCATACAAACCATATGTAAAGCGGAAACGGCCTAGGGAAATCAATTTCACCATGCCTGGCAATAGAGGTGGGTTTTAAGGAGTTTGCGAAAGGCAAGGAGGGTGGGGGCAATCCTAATCTCCAGGGGGAGTTGATTCAAAAGGGTCGGGGCCACCACAGAGAAGGCTCTTCCCGGGTCCTGCCAGATGGCATTGTTTTGTTGACCCGGAAAAGGCCAACTCTGTGGGACCTAACCAGTCGCTGGAATTTGTGCGGCAGAAGGTGGTCCCAGAGATATTCTGGTCCGATGCCATGAAGGGCTTTATAGATCATAACCAACACTTTGAATTGTGACCGGAAACTGATTGGCAACCAATGAAGACTGCGGAGTGTTGGTGTAACATGGGCATACCTGGGGAAGCCCATGATTACTCTCGCAGCTGCATTCAACATGGCCATCGACCAGAATACCTCTGGAACCGGTTTCTACCACACGAATCCCAGCGGCCGATAACGTCCTATAGAGTTGGCCTTCTCCGGGTCCCGTCGACTAAACAATGTCAATTGGGGGGCCCCAGGGGAAGAGCCTTCTCTGTGGCAGCCACGACCCTCTGGAATCAACTCCCCCCAGAGATTAGAACTGCCCCCACCCTCCTTGTCTTTCGCAAACTACTTAAAATCTACCTGTGTTGCCAGGCATGGGGGAACTGAGACACCTCCCCCAGGCTTTTATATTTTGTGTTTGGTATGTGTGTGCTGCATGGTTTTAAATGATGGGGTTTTACATGGTTTTAATATTAGATTTGTTTCATTGTAATATTGTTTTATTCTTAAGTCTTCGGAGAGGGGTGGCATACAAATCTAATATATTATTATTATTATTATTATTATTATTATTATTATTATTATTATTATTATTATTATTATTCTGCACAATCTGAAGTTTACGAACACTCTTCAAAGGTAGCCCCATGTAGGGAGGATTACAGTAGTCAAACCTCGAGATGATAAAGGCATGAGTGACTGTGAGCAGTGACTCCCGGTCCAGGTAGGGCCGCAACTGGTGCACCAGGCGAACCTGGGCAAACGCCCCCCCCTCGCCACAGCTGAAAGATGGTTCTCTAATGTAAGCTGTGGATCGAGGAGGATGCCCAAGTTGCAGACCCTCTCTGATATGGTGTAGGGTTTCCTGCCTAAGCAGGGGATTGGACTAGAAGACCTCCAAGATCCCTTCCAACTCTGTTATTCTATTACATAGAGAAAGAGAGAGAGTACATATATACATATACATGGAAAGCAGGTTCCCCAACCCCATTGACTGGTACCAGTCCGTGCTCTTTTAGGAACCATTCCATGCAAGTTTCATCTCTGCATGCACAAGACAATTAATGCACATAACCATCCCTCCCATGGTCCATACAAACATTTTTGAGGCCCTGGTGCCAAAAAGGTTTGGAACTGCTATCTTAATGAATATTTTTGTTTTACTCGAACTGAATGATGAGTCTTTAAAGATTTAATAAGTCAAGACAAGACAAGACAAAGGAGATTGTTTTGCTATATGTTAGAGAAATTGACAAATTATTATGTTCAAAGTAAAGGAATATAAAACTTATTTATTTGATTAAGTTTAACAACTAGATTATTATTTCTTTTAACTCTTAATGGATTTTTGCTGATTAGGACTGAATGAAGTCATTATTTTATATATTTATATATCTTTTTGTTTATTATCTTTTTCCTTTTAATCTTTTTCTTAGTTTGTATTAATTTTTTATCTTTAGAACTGTAAACTTTAATAAAAAATATTATTAGAACAGAGAATAAGGAAAGGAATGATTTGAAAAAAGAGCTGTTAGCTTTCTACATCTTGTTCCTTACTCCTTCTGTTCTCAAGTATATTAAGATGTTTTGCACCAGTAAATTTGGGGTTTGATCTGAGAAAATTATAATATCTAGGACCAGTGCCCAAATCCAGGTACAAGTCAGAGAAATATGTCCTGTGACAGATGGAATGTGATAACTGGTTGTTACAAAATGACGTGAAGACATAAGAAACATATGAATATTCTATGCTCAGCTTCATATGATATATTCTACAGGAAGAGAAAAACAATGAACGTGACTGTTATAAAATGTGTCTAATTTGCACCAGACACAAATCTAATACTTTTTCTCCCCTTTGGGTTTCTTCCCCACTCATCCCCAAACACACACACTTTTTGTCAGATCTTCATTTAACATGAAATTTGAAGAACTGTTTAACAGGCTGCAGGGATGGCTTCTGAATTATAGAACAATTTGGCTGATCTACAACTGCAATACTGGCACAAAGGGAACTTTTTTTTTAGAGAAAAGATTTTTCATGTAATCTTCTTAAATAAAAATGATATTGCTTCTGCCTGTGTTAATTTAATGGTTAATTTAATCTTCAATATGCAGAGCTTTGCAGTGCTATGGATCAAAAATAAATTCCCAGGCTGACTGTAGGTTTCTTTTCAAAAATAATACTTTCCCCACATATTTTGAAATTACCAGGATGTTTGCAATGCCATATGTTGCTACTCAACTAAACATTTTAAAGGTTTTTTTAAAAGCTTTTATTGTATTGATTCTGAATCCAGAGAACATAGAGAAGAACTAAAGCTAATCAAAACTTGTAAATCAACATATATGCCATCTGGATCTGCAAGTATATGTAAATACTTTTTCCAAGATTAATTGAAAAAATTAAAGGCCAGTTCTAGCAAGGAGAATAGAAACATAGAAACATAGAAACATAAGGTAGATACTAGAAAATTCTGCAAAAACATATGGACTTCTAAACTTGACCAGGGTAAAGTAATAGATGCAATTTAAATAGACTTCTGTGCAACCTTTGATTCAGTGGTACACGACAAATTACTTCTAAAACTAAAATCTTATAGTATTTCTGGATTCCTGCATAAGTAGATAGCTGTGTTCCTATCAAACAACAACAACAACAACAGTAATAATAATAATAATAATAATAATAATAATAATAATAATAATATCAACAATAGCAATAATAATAATAATAATAATTTATTAGATTTGTATGCCGCCCCTATCCGAAGACTCGGGGCGGCTAGTAAACAAGTATTCAAAATAGGGAACACCTTATCAAACCCTGTACCTCGTAACAGTGGTGTCCCCCAAGCATTTTAGGACCCACACTCTTTATATAAATGACCTTTGCAATCAGATTATAAGCAACTGTGTTCTCTTTGCTGATGATGTAAAACTATTTAACAGCACTGAAAATGCTGCTACCCTACAAGACTGACTATCTGTCCGAATGGTCAAACAATTGGCAACTCCAAATCTCAACTAACAAATTCTCTGTCTTAAACATTGGGGGGGAAATTGAACACAAAATACAAGCTGAGGTATATAATTTAGTAGATGACCCCCACTCTGTCAAAGACCTTGAGGTACTCATCTCAAATGATCTAAGTGCCAGAGCCCACTGTAACAGCATTGCCAAAAAAAGCATTAAAAGTTGTTAACCTAATTTTACATAGCTTCTTCTTCAATAATATTGAACTGCTAACTAAGGCACACAAAACTTTTGTTAGACCAATTCTTGAATACACATCATCTGTCTGGAACCCACAGAACTTATCAGACATTAATACAATCAAATGAGTCGAGAGATATTTCACAAAAAGAGTCCTCCACTCCTCTGCTCACAACAGAATACCTTATACCACCAGACTTGAAATTTTGGGTCTAGACAACTTAGAAGTTTGCCATCTGCGGTCTGATCTAAGTGCAGTACATAAAATCATTTGCTACAATGTCCTTCCTATTGATGACTACTTCAGCTTCTATCACAATAATACAAGAGCATATAATAGATACAAACTTATGTTGAACCGCTCCAAACTTTATTGCAGAAATACGACTTCAGTAACAGAGTTGTCAATGTTTAGAATGCACTACCTGACTCTGTGGTTTCTTCCCCAAACCTCCAAAACTTTAACCTTAGACTATCTACTGTTGATTTCATCCCATTCCTAAGAGGTCTGTAAGGGGCATGAATAAGCACACAAGTGTGCCTACCATCCCTATCCATATGTTCCTTTTTTATTTGTATCCATTTCATGTATACTTAATCATATTTATACTTGTATCTGCTTTCTAATACATGTTTGATGAAGATAGATAGATAGATAGATAGATAGATAGATAGATAGATAGATAGATAGATAGATAGATAGATAGATAGGAATGGAGCAGCTTCTCAGAAAATCTTTTGGGACACTTAGTGATTCCCAAGCATTTAAGGACAGAGCTACATTTGCCATCCTTCTTAGGTCCTCTGATTCAGCCTTGAAAATGAAATGAAAATGGAGCTTGAGGTTAAAATACATTTCATATGACAGGGAAAGGAAAGGAAATGACTTTTCTTTCTTTTTATGTTTTTTAAATAAAATTTTATATTCTTCCTGATTTTCCTTCCTTTCCTTACTGCCATAAATCATATCTCCTTCAGAAAGATGGCATACAAAATGTTTCATGTTATGATCTTATGAACAGGGTAGTAATTCTTCAATATGATCCTCTGGAAATTCAGAAAGAAGTATTTATTCCAAAAGAACAATATCATAATGATATTGAATGCCATTGTATATTGAATGTATTAAAAGCATTAGTCTTTCCTGTAACAATGTATTGCTACGAGAGCTGGACACTAAGAATGGCTGATCAGAGAAGCAGTGATGCCTTTGAACTGGGGTGCTGCCATAAATTATTGCATATACCATGAACAAGCAGAGTAACTAATAGAGAGGCATTAAATCATATGAAACCGGACACATCAGGAGTGGGTTCCTCCAGCTTCAGACCAGATCGCCCAAACTGGTAGCGACCTGCTGGTGGTGTCACAATGGCTTCATGGATCTGGTTCAGTCGGTACCAATCTGTGGCCACCGCCATCTTTTTTTTCTGAATTTTTTAATACTTGGAATTTTTTCCCCACTGCTGCTGCTTGGAAAAAGGCCCTTCCACCCACCCCTGGGCTTTTATTTACCTTTATTCCTTCATCTGAAACATGCACAGAAGCATAATCGCACAAAGGGATGCACATTAAAGATCGCAATGTGAACCGGTGGTGAAGGTAAGTGGAACCCACCCCTGAGACACAGCACTAGAATCTAAAATCATAAGACTAAGTATGATTTACTTTGACCATGCAAATTCATTGGAGAAGTGCTACAAATGCTTAGTGGACAAGGGGAAGGGTCAAGCAAAAAAAAAAGCTGCTGGTTTGATAATATCAAATCGGATGTTCAACATCCATCAATTGAATGAAGCTGTTCTTGACAGCATAGCATGGACAGCATTTGCCTATAAAGTCATCAAGACTCAAACAATACTAAACTGTTAAAACAAAACAATTGAAATGTCATGCCACTTGAACTAAGAAAGACATTATTTCCCATGTCCAAGTCATAAAAAACATCTAAGTAGGAAACAAAAGTTGTCCAAATTCCAAATCCTCTCCTGAAGCCACACTGAAGTAAATTTGACTATAAGCTATCTGATTTCCTTTCTTAGATTCAATGGAAGTATGTGCTGATTTTAGAGTGCTTTTGCAAAAGTAGCAGCAGTAATATACTGGTCATAGAGCAACTCTTAATTCATGATCTCAAATAAAAGGATAACAAGTGAAGTATCACATTTGACTTGAAATATAAAAGTGTGACATTTTACTTGATAGTTTGAGACAAAGAATATCAAAGATTAATTTATTAAAATGATTATCTTAGAAGAGAAGAAAATAATATTAGAAAAGATTCTATAAGACACAAAAGATCCATACACAAAGGTCCAATTAATTGTTAAATATACACAAGAATCTTCTTAAGTAATGGTTAACCCCTGTCTGGAGTTAGATAAGAGTCCATGGAATTCAAGAAAGTTTGGGTTTTTTATGACTATGTAGGGATTCTAGGCTGATTTAATTGCACCACCAGGCTTTGCCACATTTTCTCCCTTGGATTATTTCAAAATGTGCCAAGATAAATAAACCAGAGTACTTTGGCTTTACAGTAGTTCCAAACCATTTATGATACAGAAAGCATCTTTTTTTCAACACTTGAAGGCAAGCTGGAAATGCAAACTCTCTCAATTTACAAATTTAAATGCAAGGAAAGCAGTAAAGAAGAAAAGACTCCAGGCTTGGCGGGAGGGGGGAGGCTAAAGAATTAAATGAGGAAATAGTCAAAACATTATGCAAATTACAGCAGGCTTCCCTAACCTGATGATCCTAGAGAACTAGAATACCAGTAGTCTCTTTCGTCCAGCCTTCAGGACCCTGGTTTTGCAGTGAAGGCGGGGTAACACTCAGACACAGATACTTGGGTATAATGGGTTCACTTTTATTAAATTATCATTAATTAATTAATTAATCATATAACTCATATGACCTGCAGGGGTGTAAATAAATCAAAGGGGCGTATTCCGCTGTCACAAAACCTTTCTAAGCAACTTTCGGCTGAAAGCTCCTTGCCCGGGCATAGGGGGGTGGTATCCTTACACCTGCCCCCTAGCCCATGCCATGCCCCCTGGTGTGTGGGATGGCTCACCTCTGGTCTCTGGGAAGCACCAGCCAGCGAGCCCAATGGGGGAGCCCCCTCCCATACCCAAGCCAGTCGAGCCCTGTAGTACATGTAGTAAAAGAGGTGCCCTAAAGTAGATGCTGCTTGCGCTCATTTCTGCCCCTATCACCCACCCCCCAAGTAACCATAGGGGGGAAGAACTAACTGGTTGGTAAGAACACCCCCTAACCACAGTCCCATGCACAGAGTGGAGTAGCCGAAAAAATGATCATGGTGATGCCAATATACCGTGACCACAAAAAATTCCTACTCGGCCCCCCAGGGGCGATCCATCATATGCACCCTGTAACAGAGGGAGAGTGGGCGGGTGTCTCCCAGCATGGAATCCACAAAGGAAAGAGAGAGCGGCACTGTGAGGAGGACCCTTTTATAGGGAGCCTCCCACCCTGCCCCCTGACCAATCAGCGCACCGCGTGGTGCTTCCACATCACTGCGGCCCCACCTGATGACGCGAGGCTGCAGGCTCCACCCCAACAAACGTCACTGGCCCGGTAAGAGGCCAACGGCCCTTGATAGCTAGAGATTTCAATAATTCTAACAATGGATAGTACTGAGGATTGCTGAATATTTTTGCTTTCTTAATTGACAAGAAACATTTTTAATATCAGAGCATTTCAGCCTTCCAAGACACTTCATTACTGGTCTCAAAAGAGCCATCTTGGTGGAGTAGGGGGAGAAGCCTGCCAGATTAATTGCATAAAAGACTGCTGAACTCTCATACATCATAACATTTCAGGCTATCTCTCAAGGTTTCAAAAAACCACAACAAATTGCTAATTCATGAGGTATCAATAATATGTCCTGCATATAGCCTCATCTGCACAATCACCCTGTCTTCCATCTTCCCTTCCTTCCTCCATCCCAACCCACATCTGTAGGAGACGACCATGCTGAGCCCAAGAAGGGGGTCAAGTGCACCACGAGTCCCTTTTTGGCCACAAGATATCTAATTCAAGCCCATGTTAAATGTCTTTCTTATCTCCTGAGCATTTCCCTTGATTGCTGGTTGGTCAGATTCATGCAGAGAGCTTAAACTTGCAATAAATTTCCTGATTTCTCAGTGCTTGACAACATCTAATTTAAATCCCACAAATGTCTAGTCACACCATTGTATCTGATGAGAGGAGCTACAGCTTTTGTTGCTGTTGTTGTTATTGTTTTCTTGATTAAAAAATATGTGCCTCTGAAATTATCTTTCTGATTTGGAACTACCATAAACTAACATTAGGTCTCCTCTTATAATCTAGGACCTGGATGACAGAGAATCTCTATATACATTTAAATAATTGAAAAACAGTGGCCGTACATATATACCCTTCTACTGTCAGCTAGCAAATGTTGTATAAGCTTTAGCTGTGTAATTTTCTGCTTAGAAATGGTATGAACTGTGACACCAAAAAGGGATATCATCTAGAAACATAGAAACATAGAAGTCTGACGGCAGAAAAAGACCTCATGGCCCATCGAGTCTGCCCTTATACTATTTTCTGTATTTTATCTTAGGATGGATATATGTTTATCCCAGGCATGTTTAAATTCAGTTACTGTGGATTTATCTACCATGTCTGCTGGAAGTTTGTTCCAAGGATCTACTACTCTTTCAGTAAAATAATATTTTCTCATGTTGCTCTTGATCTTTCCCCCAACTAACTTCAGATTGTGTCCCCTTGTTCTTGTGTATACTTTCCTATTAAAAACACTTTCCTCCTGGACCTTATTTAACCCTTTAATATATTTGAATGTTTCGATCATGTCCCCCCTTTTCCTTCTGTCCTCCAGACTATACAGATTGAGTTCATTAAGTCTTTCCTGATACGTTTTATGCTTAAGGCCTTCCACCATTCTTGTAGCCCGTCTTTGGACCCGTTCAATTTTGTCAATATCTTTTTGTAGGTGAGGTCTCCAGAACTGAACACAGTATTCCAAATGTGGTCTCACCAGCATTCTATATAGCGGGATCATAATCTCCCTCTTATAGGCAGCTACATACACTGGCTTATTGAAGTGGAAGTTTTCAATTAAACTACCCATAATGGAATTAGGATTACTTTAATTTGGTTATTTAAAAAGTAGCATTTAATAAACAAGGCACAAGTATTTATTCCATATCTGTGAAAACGTTTGAAATAAAATCATATCACTTTGGGAATACAAAAGCTTTTAAGTTACTTTTCCTATTCTATTCCAATTCTTTCAGCATTCCCTCCATTCCCAATACTCATCTCTAAACTTTTTATTTTATTTCTTGATCTGTAATTTTAAAAAGTGAAATGGATATTTGCAATTCAAGGCAAACCATTTTAGGCTGGATGGGTAGAACTGATTTATCTACTAATTTTAATTCTCTGCATTCTTTTGACAATTTTACGCTTTGTGGACAGAATTTCAGAATTCCCCAGAAAACAATACTCCATCAAATCATCAGATTAGGAATCGGAAAACAAACAAACAAACAAATGGCAAAAAAAATCATAGTTTATTATGAAAATTCTATGGATTTGTCTATAAACTCACAAACAGTAAAGACCAATTCAAGGGAGATTCGTTGTTGAACAAACAAGTATTTGTGCATGTATGTGTGTAATGGCACTTAAGCTTGATCCTACAGTTTTCCTAATCTTTATATTTGTAATATAAATTGGTTTTGATAAAATAATTGTACATGGATGAATCTTCTGGAAAAAAAATCCATCTAACAGAATTGCCTTATGTGTGTTCTCCCAAAAAGGATTATACATACTCTTGCATAACATTTCCAGTTTCTTACATTTCCCCATAGTTCAAATACCCAGAAACATTAAGATATTGCCCATAGGGTAAATATTTTGGCATGTGTCCATAATATAGCAGAGTCCACTCAGCACTCTGTAATCATAATGTTTTAATGCACATAATGGCTTTGTGCAGGTCTGCCTCAGAAAAGCTAGCAATCATTGTGCACTTAAAAATGTCATCACCATCATAATAAATAACTTGTACACATTGTGAACCTAGAATATAAGACTACAAAAAAAAATAATATTGATCACTACACTGCTGAAAACATTGTTGGGCATTTTCTGCAAATAAAAGAAGCAAGAACGAGCAATCATGCAGGCTTCATTCTTGTTCTCATATCATTTTGTTGCAATCACAAAGGTCTGCCCAGTTTTTCAGTTTAAACTTTGTGATGAATCTCAACGGATGAGGTAGTCTCTGATTTGCAATCCCAGTTCACCCAAAAATTTATGTTGCTAAGTGAGACAGTTAAGTAAACCTTGTCCCATTCTATGACCTTTCTTGCCACTGCCATTAAGGGAATTGCTGCAATTGACAAATTAGTAACACATTCGTTAAGTAAATATGGCTTTCCCATTGGTTTTGCTTGTCAGAAGGTGACAACATGACTTGGGGACACTGCAACCATCATAACTATGAGTCAGTTTGCAAAGCATCTGAATTTTGATCACATCGGTGTGGATGCTACACTGGTCATAAGTGTGAAAAATATTCACATGTCACTTTTTTCCATGCCATTCTAACTTACAATGGTCACTAAATGAACTGTTGTAAGTTGAGGACTACCTGTACACAAGATTTTGCACTAAAGATAAGGGTCCCCTCAGATGTCAGGATGAGAGTAATAATTGAAGGACAGACTGAATGCCAGAGAGGGTTCACAACTTGGGCGTCCTCCTCGATCCACAGCTGACATTGGAACATCATCTTTTGGCTGTGGCGAGGAGGGTGTTTGCCCAGGTTCGCCTGATGCACCAGTTGCAGCCCTATTTGGACAGGGAGTCATTGCTCACAGTCACTCATGCCCTCATCACCTCGAGGTTCGATTACTGCAACGCTCTCTACATGGGGCTACCTCTGAAAAGTGTTCGGAAACTTCAGATCGTGCAGAATGCAGCCGCGAGAGCCATCGTGGGGCTTCCAAGATTTGCCCACGTTTCTTCAACACTCCGTGGCTTGCATTGGCTGCCGATCAGTTTCTGGTCACAATTCAAAGTGTTGGTCATGACCTTTAAAGCCCTACATGGCAATGGACCAGATTACCTCCGGAACCGCCTGCTACCGCACGAATCCCAGTGACCGATAATGTCCCACAGAGTTGGCCTTCTCTGGGTCCCGTCGACTAAACAATGTTGTTTGGCAGGCCCCAGGGGAAGAGCTTTCTCTGTGGCGGCCCTGGCCCTCTGGAACCAACTCCCCCCGGAGATTAGAACTGCCCCCACCCTCCCTGTCTTTCGTAAACTACTCAAGACTCATTTATACCGCCAGGCATGGGGGAGTTGAGATAGCTCTTCCCCCTAGGCCATTACAAGTTATGCATGGTATGTTTGGTTTTATAATAGGGTTTTTTTAGTTGTCTTTTTATTATTGGATTTACATGTTGTGTTTATTATTGTTGTTAGCCGCCCCGAGTCTGCGGAGAGGGGTGGCATACAAATCCAATAAATTATTATTATTATTATTATTATTATTATTATTATTATTATTATTAATTGCCTGATCTCATCAGTACAAATTTTATATGCCCAAGCACCTGAGAAATCCCAAGTGAACTTTTGCATTGGGAACAGCTCAAAGACTGCATTTTCATATCAATTAATCTCTTCAGACAAAGTTCCTTATTCTTCAGCAAGAGACATGCCCTCTGCCTTGATGCTGCCATTTCTTGTGGTAGGAAATGTTATTGATTGTAGAAATGTATTACGAACTAGCTCCACGTGGGTTTAAAAACCTACGTCCCAGCCCTCCTTCTCCTCCCAAAAGAGACAATGAAAAATTGATAATTCAACAAAGCATATAAATGTCTACCTTGTCTGCATTCCTTTCTTTCACACAGCCTACATTTTTGCCATCTTCCATTTGGGAAATTATTGTTGCCAGTGAAACATTGAACAGCCAGCATTACAAATTCACTTTCTAAGCAGCATCCAATTACTGTTTGAGACTCTGCAGGCAGAGCTCCTAAATATATCAAAGTGCATTTAATATTTAAAGCCTGCTTAAAAGAAAGACAATTATCTGCAGTGAACAGTCTGCTAAGTGTTTGGTTATTCTCCTGCATGTTAAAACTTCAGAGAAACAAAATTCAGCTTTAGATGAAAAAGTTTATTCTTCCTTTCCTGCAAAAATATTAAAAAATAAAAATATAAGATAAATCTGCCTGACTCACACCTAGCAAATTTGCTTCAAATTTACAGGTGCAAGGACTGTTCCCTTTGCAAGTAGAGTGTGGATTTTTTAATGGGTATTCATATCTGAATGATACTCATGGAACCCAGGTTGATTAGGAACCAAATATTCTATATAGTACACTATCAAAAGGGGAGACTAGCAATGAAACAGCACATAAGGCACCTGTATGTTAAAAATTGTACGAACAAAAGGCATTCCTACAGTGGAGGAATTAAGAAATCAGTAGCTTAAATCCCCACTTTTCCAATGAAAGATATAGACATCCATTGTATTTGGTTACCCTAGATACTGAGTTTGGCTTTGATTTGTACACTGAGGCTGTTCAAAAGCTATAGAGGGAACCAAGCTGCACGAAAGTTGTGTTTGAATCATAAACATATATTGGATTTGTACTAGTTTTAATTGCCAGATCTGCCTCCAAAGAATCCAAGGAATTCTAGACTGAGTACGGGGGTCGAGAATTACCATTTAGAAGTCCCTAATTCCCCTCACTCAGCTATAGTTGCCAAGGTTCTCTCAAGTGGCTATTAAGCCAGTTTAAAGAGTGCAGTATGTGTATGCTCATTTAGAATAACAGTCTGAAATTTTAACAAGCTCATCAAACACTTCTGCTCAGTTGGGTACCTGCAGGATCTGCCAGCCGCTGACAGCTAGTTTTCTGCATTAGCTCATGGCTAATAGACTAAGGAGGCAGAAAAAATAATTTGCCAGAAGTCTCCTGACAAATTTTGCTATACATGCTCTGGGTGGGGTGGGGGAAACCAGCCTTTTCCTTCATTGAAGAATCCATCCCATTCTGAAAGGATTTTACCAGTGATTCTTCAGTCCCCAAACATGCTGGAGGAGAGTTAAGCAAAAGCACTGAGCCAAATTGCATGTTCAAGTCACCATGTTTTTCCTTCCTATTGTACTTTGATGTCACCTCATTTGTAGGCAAGGAAGCCTATATAGCAGAAATGTATAAATTAGGGTATGTAAAACTAGCTTTATATACACACTACAGCACCAACAATGAATAAAAGGGGAGAAAATAAATATTACTGCCTAACCCTGCTTCACCCACCTCCAAATTTTAATCCATTCCCTTTGAACTTTGGTAAAAGTGATTGAGGCTGGATAGCTAAATAGCATTCAGTCTCTTCTCCAATCTAATGAATTCCTCTTTTGCCATTAGTGCTTATTCAAAGGCGAATCCACTTGTTAGTGAAGAAAGCTCTCCTCATTTCTACACTGCATTAGCATGTGTATTTTGAAAGGGTGCAGTCTTTCAAATTTCAGTCTCTTGCATCAAGCTGTTCTCAAATTGCTAAAAGCAGTTTGTTTGATGCTTTTGTTATGTAAATTAACATTCATCATTACCCTTTGACAATCAGAATCCAATTTTTCCTCCACTGCCATTATCAGCACATGTGTCCAGCGGCTTACGAGATATAAAAATAAAATATGAATAGGCAAATTGTCTCTTGCTTGAATCTATACCAACAAACAATATGGCTCTTTTATTTGGGGAAGATTCCCTAAATAGAATTTGATGAACAAAATATAGAGAGTAATATCTGACATTACAGATGTGCCAACTATCATCTCTATAGATAATAACAATGACAAGCATTGTCAGATATGGAAATATCAAATTTGAACCATTGTTTGTCGTCTGCCTATCTCTGCTGCCAAATCTGCTTTAGGCACAGGTCAAGCATGTTGACCCTTAAGGATGTAGTGGAGACCCTTGCAAAATGAATGCTGAATCACCATAAGTGATTTAAAAATAAAACACAACAAAATAATTGATCTACAATCTAAGTTCACCTCAAATGATTGTCCACAACAATTGGCAAGGTAGAATAAGACGGTAAAAAACCTTTTATTTTCCAGGTCTATTTATACAATATGTTTAGCCAAAAGTATACTTAGCATGCATAGTAGTACCACTTTATTCTTTGCTGTAAAGTTTGCTGAAGAGTTTGAGGCTCAGTCTGAACACCAAACAGCAAGCTTCACAATCTAGCTTCATGACCATTTCAGGGTCAGATAATATGGTATGCATGGGAATAAAGAATAACAAAGCATTTTTCTGCAAAGCATTTTATGTGACAAAAGGCAAAGAGTGATAATTTATACCATTACCTTTCCCTGTTTTTCTGAGGATTCTAAACTATGATCAGGTCAGAGTTGTGAAGGAAACCAAATGTCATATAGTTTTGTCTCATTTTCATTCCTCTGAGAGCTTAAGAAGGGCCCACACACAAGAAAAAAGAGCACCAGAAAAAGGGAGATATTTCCTTAAAACAGCAACTGTTTAAAAGACACTGAATTTCAAAAAGCCAGAAGAGACAAAAGCAAAATGGAGGGAAGGAGGCTGGGAAGGGAGGGAGGGAGGGAAGAAGGGAGGGAGGGAGGGAGGGACTATAGCATAGCTGTGTCCAAATGTTTGTGCTATCTAGAATTGTGCTTTGTTGAAGAATTCCATAGTAGAGAGATCTCCAACCCTCGGGCTACATGTTAAAAACTAGGCTACAAAGCTAGAGGTGAGTGGTGGGTGAGCAAAACTGTGCACATGTGGGATCTAGTTGCATGCCCATACATGGCTGCCCAACTTGTGGCAGAACATTTTGTGCCGGTATAAGCCTTACCAGCCACCCGTGGACACATTGTTGACAGCTCACAATCTGTTAGATGTTGAGGTCCTCTTCAACATGATGGACAAACATTATCAATATCAGATTAGGTTTAAGATACAGTTGTATCTTAAACCTAAGCTGACACAGATAAGAATAGACCTAAGAATATATGTCGGGAAATAAGGGCTTTGGAACAATAGTGAAATGGAAGTTCAAATAGAGATAAATAAGAAAAATAGGACCAAACTGAAAAAAATGAAAACAGCCTTTGGTAATAATAGATGCAGGGGAGAGAGACATGGAATGTAAATGAGAAAGTAATGGATAGATTTTCTTGTACAAGGAAAGCAGCATCTAAAGCAGCATTTTGCAAGTGGAATTTATTTGTATGTATCCTGCTTGATATCGGATCTATCCTAAATCATAACAGATCAATATGAAAGAAGACCTGATCACATGGGTCTGCATGCACACTTATGGACATGAGCAGGTAATGGCTCATGCACACTTAATACTGATTTACAATTTTTATAACATTTAGCCCAAATGTGAATATAAGACAACACCCCTGCTCCAATAATAAGTTAAGCAGAACAATTACATATCCCACAAGTCTGCTTTATGTCAATTTAGGATTGTCAATGCCAAATCAATCCAGGATGCTTCTTTCTGTCCATCAATAAATGTGAGGGTATTATTTATTATTATTATTTATTGAATTTGTTTGCCACGCACCCGTCCCATTGCAAGGCGTTGGTATACAAGTATGTATATATTTTAGTGTGCATATACAGAGATATAAACTTTCAGAAGCCATATTGCAAGAAAGAGTACAGGTTGGACCAGTAATGGGCTCCTACAGGAATGGTCGGGAACGCAGTTCCAGTAGCAAAATTTGGAGCTCCACTCCAGAGCACCCAATTTGCACGGAAAGATGTTGAAACAAAATGCATAAGCCACGCCCACAGTGTGGTAGTAAAAAATTTGGTAGCCCATCACTGGGTTGGACCCAAAAATTAACAAATAGCTAACAAAATTTAGCAATTTATAGAAGGAGCTACTCAATTTAGAAAATTAATTCATTTTCCATTTGCTAATAATTTTGCCTCTTATATCTACACACAAATATCCAAATGCACATATATAGCCTTTTCTCCTTCTAAAAATACAACCAAAAGAAAACCTCAAAACTAGATGGAAATGGAGTAAGGCAAATGGCAGCTGTACTAGGAGCAAGGGAGAGAGGGAGGGAGAAAGCAAACAAGCAAGGCTTTGTTAGGTGTTATGAAAAGGATGAAATTTAAAGTAAATTAAAATGCACAGATTCCTGGCTCAGGGGTGGGTTCTGGATTGTGTTACTTGTTAAGGAGTGTGCAGAACCTTAAAGCTATAGTACTACTCTTACTTATATTATAGTACTACTCCTAAAGCTATAGTACTTCAATAGAAACAAATTTTCATTGTTATCTAGTTTACATATTGCAAACCCAACTGTTTTGTACATAGTAATAACATTACTGCCAGTTCGGTCAGGGATACAGCCCCGTGCACATGCAAGCATAGTACTAAAAAAGGCTTCTGCACATTCACAGAAGCAAAAAACAAGATGGCACCAGTAATGGGTTGTAGCTGGTACTTCTGGGATTGGGGTTCCAGTGGCGGAAATTGAGATGGGATTTGGCTTCTGTGCATGTGCAGCAAGCAAAATCTCGCATGAGGATGCTCTTTTGTGAGAGATTTCACTGGTTTTGGGTGGTTTTTTGCTTCTACGCATGCACTGAAGCAAAGAAATCACCGAAATCAGCGGAAATCAGCAAAATCTCACACGAGAGAGTGTCCTCATTGCTGTGCATGCACAGAAGCCAAATTTTGTGCTAATGGGCACACATGCCCGCTGGCTATGCACACACCCGTAACAATCCCAGAGGGTGTACCGGTAGCGGCCGGTAAGTGAAACCCCCGCCTGGATGGTGCCTATGGTACCATCAAGACAACCAGTTTAGCGGCATGACAGGTGTGAGTTGCTGCCAATTCCAGGCTGCCAAGTTACTACCTATTCTATAGAACCAGTCCAAACTGGTAGGCTCCCACTTCTGTCCTGGCTTCTACTTTGGCCCTTAACTACCATACAAAACTGAGTGTCTCTTAGATAAATATGGTATAGAAACATAGAAACATAGAAGACTGACGGCAGAAAAAGACCTCATGGCCCATCTAGTCTGCCCTTATACTATGTCCTGTATTTTATCTTACAATGGATATATGTTTATCCCAGGCATGTTTAAATTCAGTTACTGTGGATTCACCAACCACGTCTGCTGGAAGTTTGTTCCAAGGATCTACTACTCTTTCAGTGAAATAATATTTTCTCACGTTGCTTTTGATCTTTCCCCCAACTAACTTCAGATTGTATCCCCTTGTTCTTGTGTTCACTTTCCTATTAAAAACACTTCCCTCCTGAACCTTATTTAACCCTTTAACATATTTAAATGTTTTGATCATGTCCCCCCTTTTCCTTCTGTCCTCCAGACTACACAGATTGAGTTCATTAAGTCTTTCCTGATACGTTTTATGCTTAAGACCTTCCACCATTCTTGTAGCCCGTCTTTGGACCCGTTCAATTTTATCAATATCTTTTTGTAGGTGAGGTCTCCAGAACTGAACACAGTACTCCAAATGTGGTCTTCCAATTGTATGAAACAATTAGTCAGATCTTTCTACAATATTTTTATCTTTAGTCCCAGTCAGCACAAATTGCAATCCACTATACTGAAGGCAGCCTACCTTCATACATTTAACAAAACAAGCAGGGACAAAACAAAGGTTTAGGGCTATGTTGGCAAATCATGCTGAAAGAAAATTCAAAAAAATGTTTAAACACTGATATTTGCATGCTTTTGATATGTAGCAGAAAGGGAGAAAAACATATACTTCAGAAATGGTGTGGTGTTTTTTTTTTTTTTTTGGTGGCAAAACAGAAAGATTCCTGTGAATCATTAATGCTACATCTGTTCATGGAAAAACTGTATTGAGGTAAGAGGACAGATGGACAGACACATAACTGCACTAGAATCAAAAATCATTAAAATTAAGCATTTGCAGAATTGCTACAAGCCCAAAGTGGCTCTGTCCGTCCTGGCTTATACGTCATATTATCCGTATTCAGAGTTGCCAGGCTCCTGAAAGATAAGCATGTTAGAAACTAGAATAGCTCCTGAGGGAGGTTTGATGGGTTTCAATATTATGTGCCTGTTAGAAACAGCAGAAAATGGAGCTTTTCTGGAGGGTGAGTGTTGATGCCAGCAACTGTTTGGGGGGTTTATATTGAGTTATTTTTTTTTTACTATTTGCAATTTTTTTTAAGCTGCTGAGATTCTGCTTATGGTTGCAATGGAGTAAAAAACTGAATGAATGAATGAATGAATGAATGAATGAATGAATGAATGAATGAATGAATGAATGAATGACAATTATATTGATTGTAAATAATAAACTGCAAATACTACTTAAAGGAAATTTGGCTCTATGGATCAAACCAATTGTTATCCTTATTTCCCCACTTCCATACCATCAAAGACAATCAATTGAATGCAAACTCTGTTCTTTCTGGCAATATTATTGACTTTATTAAGTCTCACATTATACCTCAAGGTTTTTTCTCCCAATTCATCTAGAAAGCAAACAGAACCATAAACAACTTTCTTCCACAGGCCAGAATAGTTAGGTCTAGCCAGACTTCTGCAATTACTAGAGTTCCCAGTTTATATGACTAATGGGGATTCTAAAGGTTTTCTCAATACATGTGGGAAGTTCCTAGTTGCTAAAGGCTGACTTATTGACTAGATCCATCCCAGTGGGGAAGAAAGAAAGAGTCATAGCAATACAACGGTACCTCTACTTAAGAACTTAATTTGTTCCATGACCAGGTTCTTAAGTAGAAAAGTTTGTAAAAAGAAGCAATTTTTTCCATAGGAATCAATGTAAAAGCAAATAATGCGTGCAAACCCATTAGGAAAGAAATAAAAGCTTGGAATTTGGGTGGGAGGAGGAGGAGGAAGAAGAGAACAGTCTCTGCCAAAGGAAGAAGGTGAGGTGAAGGGAATCAAAAAAATCCAAAACTTTAAGGCTTAAAAAAAAAAGAGGGTCTCTGAAGCGGCGAAGAGGAGCATATGCCTCCCATATACTGCGCCGGAGAGAGAAACCCAGGGTGATTGGCAGGAAACTGGCCGGGCCTTCGTGCCACTCTCAAATTTCCTGGGAAATTTTTCCAGGCTCAGGTTCTTAAGTAGAAAATGGTTCTTAAGAAGAGTAAAAAAAACTCTTGAACACCTGGTTCTTATCTAGAAAAGTTCTTAAGTAGAGGCGTTCTTAGGTAGAGGTACCACTGTACTTGGAGAAGCATTTTGCCAGCCTCATAAGTGCATAACCTAGATGTTTCTTATTTACCTTCTATTCAATTTACCTGTCAAATCAATTATATGGAGGGTATGTGAGTGTCTGTGTGTTGGTAGGTAGATAGGTAGGTAGGTTAGATAGATGATAAATGATAGATGATAGGTCTTAGACAGATAGACAGACAGTGATGGTGATGGTGTTGGAACTAGATAGATAGATAGATAGATAGATAGATAGATAGATAGATAGATAGATAGATAGATGATAGATAGATAGATAGATAGATAGATAGATAGATAGATAGATAGATAGAGACTGACTGACTGACTGACTGACTGACTGACTGACTGACTGACTGACTGACTGACTGACTGACTGACTGACTGTGGGAAAACCGTATATGGCATATCTTGCATTAATAACAGCCACTGAATAAATTGATATTATTTGCCCTTGAAGTGATTTTAAATACCTCAATCAGATTCTTCCTGACTATTTCCACATTGTTTGCCTGGGGTTCTTCTGCACAAAGAGGCTTAATGAACTTGAGGTATCCTTGAATCATATGGCGAGCATTACCCAGAAGATAAGACTTTTGATGGGAACAGAGCATTTCAGCTGGTTCACTCTTTCATATTCCTCTGGGGCACATCACTTCGGCTTAGATTTGGAAGCTGACAGAACTCTGCAAGGTTCAAGCACTCTTTTCTCCTTTCCATTTGATCACACTAATGGATTAATCGACTAAGTGTGCAGGGTGGGAAAGAAGGACAATATGCAGCTGCATACATAGATTTCTTTAAAGGCAACCCCTCTGTCAGATTTCAGTGGGGGAAAGGAGGGATTTTAGGAAATGCAGAAATGTGGATATCAGCAAGGCAATATGTGGGAAAGGAATACTGAAAACATTCTAAGAATAAAGTTGAGTCTCCCAATGGATGTATTTCAAAATCTATGACAAGAGTCCTGATTGCCTTGGTACAGTGTTTAAAATTAACTGTGCTCACTGAAAAGTGGGAAAAAAACCTATTTCCTCCCATCATCTCATGCATGGAAGAAATACTGTACCTTTGCTGGTTTAGTACAAGCTTAAATGCAAATGCAGAACTATCAAAGAAATGCAAATGTACCTAGCAAATGCAAAAATCCTTTTTAAAAATGGGAAGAATTAATTTTCCCAAGCTTTGGGAGCAATCGTTTTCTTCTGTCCCACTCAAAAAGTACAGTGAGGCCCACCAAAGAAATGTTTGTCGTATTTGTACCACAAATGTATGTCTGAATAAAGTAGGCAACAATGGGAGAAGAACTGCTTAGAGACAGTCCTCCTTTAATGACTATTGGTTCTACAAGTGATCAGATTTACAACTGAATGAATGTTAAGTTACAGTCGGTCTTCAAAATTACAGCTATTGCAGCCTCCCCTTGGGCAGAGGTTCCTGGACCTCTGCCGGGACCTGGAGAAAGCCAACTCTATGGGACCTAATTGAGATACATGAGGCAGAAGATAATTTTGCAGAACAAACAAACAGAAGACTAGCAGGGTGCATCCATGAATGCCAACCAGCAGACACAAGACAAAATTAAACTTTTTAATTTTGCACCCATGGACAGATTTAACCATAACTTCAACTGAGAAGCTGTGGGCATCACAGGCCAAAGTAAATCCAAAAATGGTAAGGAATTCTTGGAAGTTTGGCTTTCAGAGAAATCAGCCATAAACAGGCACATAGAAATAAACCTCATTTATACATCATTAAACAGAAACTATTAAAAATCTTTAAAAATATCAAAGAGATCATCATACCTCCTTGTCAGCAATCAATGCCAAGATAAATAGGAATCAACACCAGGATTAACATCAAATTAACAACAAGTAGTAAACAAGACTACCGCGTTAAATCAGGAAACTATTGTATGAAAATAACCAAGCTCAGAGGGCTATGACACCATGAGAAAACATAGGGCAGCCATTTTTAATATACATCATAAGAACTGAAAATATTAGGCATTAGGGATTATAGTGATGAAGCTAATCTAAAATGTAATTCTGATGTTCAGAATAGTTTCAAAATTGGTTAAACCATTCAAAATAATAATACTTAAATGATCTAATGCTGTATGGAAGAAAACTATCTGCTCAACATTGCGTGTTATATACAGTGCAGTTGACTAGACAAATGTGCCACCATAACTATCAACAGGGAAAAAATAGTGAAAACTGAAGGAATCAAAATGCTCCATGGGAATAACATCAAGGGTTTAGATCAGAGCCGGATCATCATTGCAGTTCTCCTCCTCAGGCCAGCCCGGGTGGTGGGGGAATGGATGGAACGTATGCCTCCAGTACCCTGCCAGCCAAAATGGGGCATGGGGGGGCATACACAATGGGGCATGGGGGGGCATACACAATCCCCCATGCCCCATTTTGGCTGGCAGAGACACCATGGGCCTCTCCTTTGCTATTTCCAGGCTGGCCCTATGGGCCCGATTTAAGCACAGGCTGAATCCAGTCCATAGGCCTTGAGTTTGATGCCCCTAATCTAGATGAAGACAGTCACCACAAATACATGGAGATCCTTCAAACTGACATCAAGCACACCAAAGTCAAGAAGGTCAGAAGTTAATACATCATGAGAGTGAAGAATATGTTAAACTACAAACTCAGTAGAAGAAATAACATCAAAGCAATTAATACTTGGACAACTCTAATAATCAGATACATAGCTGGAATAGTGGACTGGGATAAAACAAAGCCCTGCATAAGAAGACCAGAAAAATCATGACAATGAATCATGCCCTTTATTCATGTAGCAATGTAGACAGACTCTACTTACCAATGGATATGTAATGTTGCAAGCACACTAGGCAGTTTGAGAAGAAAAAGGACATTGGAAGAATATATGAAAGATGGTGAAGAAAGTGCACTGAAGATAGTACATTATGAAAGCTTGCTGAATACTGGAGAGACCAATGTGACCTACAAGAAAGACCAAATGAAGAACAGAAAAGAGACATAATAAGGCAAATATTAAAAATCAAGTACATAAAAGATCTAATGGCCAAAGCAGATAGCAACAAGACCTGGCAAAAGCTACAAGCAGGAAAGTTGAAGAAAGAGAGAAGGGGCTAAATGTGTATGATATTAAGCCTTAAGAATAAATGCATACAATGCCAGAATTGAAAAGACAGCAACAAACAGCAAAAGCTGTAAAAAAGCTAAAGAAACAGTGAACCATCAGTTTGCTGCTGCAAATTACAAACAATAGCATAACAAAGTAGCAACAATGATACAGTACTTCGTAATATCTGTAAGATATACCATTTGCCAGAAAACATGAACTGGTGGCACTGCAAAACAAAGTAGCAAAAAATAAAAAGCTAAAGTGCTACAAGATTTTGAATTCAGACATACAAACATTTGCCAGTTAACATTTCGCACTCAATAATTATTAATAAGGAAAAAAGTGGGAAACCTGAATAATAGATGCTGCAGCACCTGGAGAGAGCAGAAGAGAAGAGAAAGACCTGAAGAAAGTCTCAAAGCATGAAGACCTACAAATAGAGTACAACACCTGTGGCAAAATAAAGCAAGGGTAGAACCAATAGAAAGAGGTGCCTTGGTGCCATACCACAACATCTGGAACATTACTTGAACAACATTGGCATTGATAAAATCCCCATCTGTCATTTGTGAAAATCAGCTTTACTTGGAACAGCTTACATCTGTGACAATACCTTTAACACCTCAAACAACATCTGCCTAGCCCAGGTCCTTGGGAAAGACTTGATGGGTGGTTAACAGTGCCAAATCCAGTCTAAACAGCTGGCTGGCTGTGCAACTAATCATAATGATATGCATTAATAAGAGCCTCAGGAAGGATAAAACATAAAAGCAATCTTCATACAATTAGCCCCAATAAACACTCATAACTTTCAACTTTTTGGCATCCTGGTCGCTTCACAGATAACTGCGGGGGTGGGGGGTTAGCACACACACACACACACACACACACACAAAACCCTGGAGTAAAATTTAATCTAGAAAAAAGTTAGCCACTACATTTAGTTTAGGATGAAAAAGAGAAATGCAATGTTGATGAGATTATTTGGAGGAGGGTATGAAGGAGGAACAGTAAGAAGCATAGAGATAAGCTTTTGAATATTAGTCAGCTCTTCATCTGCCAGTATAAATGTTCCAAACATAAAAGACATGACAAATATACAGCAAGTTTTCAGATCTGATGACTGCTGTAATAAAGAATTAATGATTATTATGATTCCTTTGGACCAGAACAGTTTGTTTTTATCCTCCTTTAAACATAGAAACATAGAAGATTGACGGCAGAAAAAGATCTTATGGTTCTAGTCTGACCTTATATTATTTCCTGTATTTTATCTTAGGATGGGTATATGTTTATCCCAGGCATGTTTAAATTCAGGTACTGTGGTTTTACCAACCATGTCTGCTGGAAGTTTGTTCCAAGCATCTACTACTCTTTCAATAAAATAATATTTTCTCACATTGCTTCTGATCTTTCTCCCAACTAACCTCAGATTGTTCCCCTTGTTCTTGTGCTCACTTTTCTATTAAAAACACTTCCCTCCTGAACCCTATTTTACCCTTCAACATAATTAAATATTTCAATCATGTCCCCGCCTTTCCCTTCTGTCCTACAGACTATACAGACTGAGTTCATTAAGTCTTTCCTGATAAGTTTTATGCTTAAGACCTTCCACCATTTTTGTAGCCCGTCTTTTATCAATATCTTTTTGTAGGTGAGGTCTCCAGAACTGAACCCATATGGTCTCACCAGTGCTCTATACAGCGGGATCACAATCTCCCTCTTCCTGCTTGTTATACTTCTAGCTATGCAGCCAAGCATTCTACTCGCTTTCCCTACCTCCTGATCGCACTGTTCACCCATTTTGAGACTGTCTGAAGTTTTTGCTAACACAGAACTGCCAATACAATACTCAGATTGAGGATTCCTTTTCCCCAAGTGCATTATTTTACATTTGGAAACATTAAACTGCAGTTTCCATTGCTTTGACCATTTATTTAGTACTTTAAAAGAAAACAAAGTCAAAGGTGGTTTCCTCCTGGTTTGAATCAGTTCACCCAACTGGTAGTGACCCACTGCTGACATCATGATGATGTCACTGAACCGGATCGATCAGTTCCTGGTCCATGGGTATTGCCATCTTCTTTTTCAATTTTTTTTCAATTTTTTAAAATGTTTTTTTTTAAATTCTATGTATGCAGAGAAGGTGAATTTCTGACACTGTGTATGCATTTTGTTTTGGTATTTTTTAAAAAAATGGGGTTTGGGTACTGCACATGCATGCACACACAAATCACGCACGTGGCCAAGCAGCCTGAGAAGAAGTGAACTGGCAGCGAGGTAAGTTAGAACCCACCCCTGAACAAACTAATAGGTATCGATTTTTAACTAAATGCTGTCAGATCTCTTGGTTAACACAAAATACTTCGCAGTATATTACATTTTGCAACATATTTTAACAATGCTCCATTCCCTTTCTTTCTTAGTCACTATCACCTCTCAGCAAAATTAAATGCACACACAATGTCCCCTCAATGTTTTCTCTTTATATGATTCAAGTCCCCTTCTTTGTTTCTGTAAAGTTGATGATATGCCCATAATGGTGATGAATTTGTTAGGCCCACTGTCATCCAAGCAAGGGCAATTCTGTGGATGAAAATTTTTTCTGATCCTTTTAACTCCTGAAATTGTGGTGCTTTCTTGAGCTGTCTTGGTCTCTCTCCTGTAAACACCTGTCTTGAATTTTTGAAAATGAAAATGGTTCCTCTGCAAGTTCTTACCCTTTGGGTGATTATTCAGGGCATGAAACCTTTCCTGCAGTCGCCTTCACCTTATTAAACATTCTCCCCCAAAAGGTTTAAACAGATCCATCTTGCTTCTCTCTCATAAACAAGTTAAGAGTTGCTTTATTTCAGTGGGATTTAAGTCCCCTTTGAATCTATCTCACATTTTATTTTGCTTTTCTTTGAAGTCATCTTTGGTTCTTCATCCAAATTTTATGTTTACAATAAAGAAAAAAAGTACAAAGGGAAAAAAGGCATAAAGGAGCAACTTCCAATTTTCTTCCTTTTTTAAAAAAAATGAGTTAATTATAACATAAAATATAAATACAGACAAAAAATAAAGGGGGAAAGGGAGAAAGAATGAAAAGGTATAGAAAGAAAACATAATTTCTGGCTGTTTCCAGTGTAGTAGAATACAAAATACAATCACAACCCCCACATGTGAGTCTATGACAATATGCCATGGTCATCTTGTCAGAGGACAACTTGCTGCAGGACAAGAGTTACACTAAATTAAAGTCATGGTGGAATAGGATCATTAAATGATGCAAAAGGAGGGAAAGAATGAAATGTGAATGGCAAAAATCAAAATATTTTTAATTTATTTTAAATAATTAAATATAATTGTTAAATTTTCCCACAGTGAGTTGGCCCATGGTAATTTGGCCACACCAAGTTGACTAATCATCAAAACCTAGGACCAAAGTTTCACTTGGTTTCTATTTCAAGTGCAAAGTCCATTGGTAGTTTCCAAGTGGAAACAAAACTGAATAAGTTCTCCTCTAATTAAAACTTTGCCATCTCAGCCAGCTCTATCACTTTTTCCATCCATTCTTTCATTGTGGGAATTGAAGTATCATTTTTTATATGTATAGGATTCTCACTGCTGTCAAAATATATAATAACGAAGTTCCACATTTTCTTTCCAGTTCCTTATCCAACAGATTTAAAAGCTTTCAGTCTTCTTTACAGCACTTATAAGCATAATTATAAATTTACCTCTTCTGCTATGATTACAACACAACATCCTTCTTTCTGTAATTTATCCTGTATAATAATAATCAAACCAAAATGCTAATTCATTTTTTTCTGTTTCACACAAAAAGTCCATAAGGTCTTCCACATCAGAGTAAACATAAGTATTGTCTTCTTTTCAATTCTTCCACTGTGGATAGTGCTAAATCTTTCCATTTTTGTGCATAGAATAATCTTGCTGCACTTATCATATACTGTACAAAAATGAAATTTCATGACTTTATTCTAACTTCATCCATAACTTCCCAAAGGAAAATCTCAGGACTCAGTTTTAAACATTTTAAAATTCTCTGAATCCGTATGGTATATTTTACCATTATGGTAATATGTCACTGTTGTTCACATTCCAAATAATTTTTTTAGATTAAAAAAACCCCACATTGATTCTTCCAAATTCTTGCAAAATTATTTTCAACTAGAATAATTGTGAACTGTCATTTTTCAATAATGATATTGACCTACAGATTTATGAAAGTCAAATCTTGTCCCTGTTTAGGTATATATAGCAATACTGGCCTTTTTCATCTACTCCTTATTAATTTTTTTTGCCAAAAGCCTTTTTTCTTATTAATTCTGAAAGAACACTGACTCACTGAATGGGATTTTCTCATCTGCCACTCAGAAAACTGCTTAAAAAGTTGTCATTAGTAACTGAGATTCTCAGGATTGGTTACCCAACTTTGCACAAAATTTGACAAAATGGGATAAACATGGCTATCCAATTTCAGATACTATGGATATGACCCCTGGAACCCTTCCAAAGATAGCTATTAAATTATAATTCCACAGAAGATCAAATTATCAAAAAACCCAAATATGTGGAAAGTAGGTTTTTTAACAGTATTGGATGAATTAAATTTTATGCAATTGGTGTTTAATTTAAATTTTTGTGACCTTGAGCCACTTTTTTCCTAGCACTGCCTATTTTTAGACTGCTGCTAAACTTGTCCTTAAAATATATTCTTCACTAGTTATTTAAAACATACTAATAAGTCAATGTCTATATATCAAGGGAAAGGCTATATTAAATATAAAAAGACATCCAGGAAAAACCCACAGTGACTCATTCTATTGTTAATCCATCAGGTAAAATCCACCTACCTCTACAGTCTTTCATTTCCTGTGGGTTAAAATGACCTAATTTTCTATTTTTTATATATATAAAAAACTTTGTGCATATATTCTTATCCATTTAGACTGGCCTTTTTCAGTAGATTTATTGTAAAAGCAAAAAAAAAAAAATTTTTTTTAAATAAAAACTTTCCAAGGAAAATTAGTTATGGATATTTCTCACTTAAAATGAACCAGTTTGATTTTCATCAACTTAATCTATTGCAACTTCTTGCAACATCTCTGGCTGAGCTTTCTGCCCTTTTCCTCATAATTTATCAATTTATCATAATTTATCAATAAGCCGCAGCAACAAAACATGCTTTGCTGCAGCTTAGAGTTGGTTTAACCAGATTTCACCCATCTGGATGCCATTTGGATATGTGGATTTTTAATTCTGAATATTAACTGTAGCTGAAAAATAGTGAATAGTTAATTCAGCAGTACAATATATTAAGAATAACAGTCAGGCATCATTCTTCAAACATGTTAATTCCTCATTGTCTTTGCTAAAAAAAACAAATCCCCTTTAAATCAAGTTCTGTTCTTGGTGAACTTCAAGAATATGTCCACATAATTTCCTCAAGTAAGAGAATAAATTGTCACGCTCTTCCTTCCAGTGCTGTACTTGTAATAATATTTGTTTGGGCCTATATTACTGATTTAAAGGGGAGGGGACTATAGAGTTGTTATTTAAAAAGCTTACTTATTCATCTCAAATTTTCAGATTTTTTTAAAAAATTGCTCCCTCTAGATATCAAATGATCTTCTATTCAGGAGCATGGGTGATAATTACAGGTCTTGGAAGAATAGTTCAGCCCAGATACTCAGAATTTAAATGGAAAAATAGAAATACGCACACACACACACACACAAAAGATTCTGGGCTGATATGTGTTGGTAATGACACACACACACACAGAGAAGAAAACAAGACTCAGTTGTAAACCCATCTCTCTGTATGCCTCTTCAGAAATATGCAATAACAAAATCATTAAAAAGTTGTTCCTCTGCACGCTACACATAAGCACAGTAATTCTCATTAGATTCATTGCAGTCTAGGGGAAAAAAGGTACAAAACTGCATTTTCTTTACAAAGAACTAAACAATTAACTCACTACATAAATTACACAATAGCAGGTTCTCCCACCTCCTTTTTTAAATTTTCTTTTTCTTTTTTCCCCAGGCCTATTAAAAATTATCTATTGAAATATTTCCCCCTTCTAAAGTGTTTGGATAAATTGATACTTGCACAGGGCAATCTTACCAATGCTTATTTGGATGTAAGTTACATAAAGCTCATTTCCAGGGAAAAAGTTAGTAGGGCTGTAGTTTTGTTAAACAGAACAGAATTAAACAATCCAGGATCATACAGCACTGATTGTCTTTCAGTGGTTTCTGGGGGTGGGGGAAAATAAGAATTCTTTCCCCTCCTTTTGACCACTGGCTTGTAATATATAAACAACATATCATTTATACGACACATAATTGTGTCCCATGTTGCAGGGTAAGAACTTTGCCAGCCATAGGTGCTCACTCACAATCTTTCATCTCTGTTCCCAATTGCTCAAGCAAATAATAAACCATTGGATTCCTGGATGCAAAGGATAGAGCCTTTCCTAAGCTGCAATTGATAGGAGGCAATTGACTAAGGTTAATTTACCATTTTTTACCACTATCAGATCAGATAGCTTCTGCCCTTAATTGGTTGCAAAAGAATCGTGCTTCCACCAACAGAAGAAAAATAAATCTTCCACTGAGAAAACAGGCATCAAATGAGCTGGCTCAGAATTTCATTAGAAGGAGCTAAAAGAAAAAGAAAAGAAAAACAAATGGAGTGAGAGAAACAGCATGAGACTGCTCCTAGCAAGCTTATTGATTTCAATTGTTGGTACTTGGGAATTTTTCCGGGCAGGTTTCTGAAGTAAGCTTGCACTCTGAACCCAAGAAATTCCAAACATTGAGGAAGCATGTATATAATAGTTGTATCAGGTTGAATTCTTCAATTTGACAATTCATCAGATGCTTCTATTACCTCGTTAACTTTCCTTAAATCACCACTTTGGGGGATCTGACCTTCTGTTTGACCTTCATTCATGCTGACACTATTCCTTCATACTTTTTTTGTCTGCTTGGGAAATTATACTTGGCTTTACTCCTTTTAGCCTACTCAACAAGCCAGACTACAATTACAAGGATCATCTTATAATTTGACCAGAGGAATCAAATTCAAGAAGTATAAAATCTGGTTTTGATCAGTTGCATCACAAAGGTAGGTAAGATCAGACAGCAAGGAAGGTAGTAATACATTCATAAAAAAATACTGCCAAGATATACCTGGGGATTGGAACTTCCATTGAAAGACTGATGCAAAAACCCATACCTTCAATCAAATTAAGACTACTAAGACCAGTGGCTAAGAGCAATACTAAAGACCAAAATAAATCTAAGAAAGCATAAGAATAAATGGAGGAATTTATTGTCAATACATATACAACAGCCTTTTATGTTTGTTGAGTGATGGTTTCCAAAATTATAGTGTTGGTGGAAATTCTTTGCAGAACAAACCAACATATCTGTACTGAAGGCTGCTAAGTTGGAAAAAGCCAAACTAAATGACAAGAACTTTCTCAATATCAAGTGGGTTCAGTCTCCCTATATCATGATGCAGGCTGGATGCATCATGTGCTTGCCACACACACACCCATTTTAGCAAAGGGGGATAAGTTATGATATGTCACAGATGACAATGTGTCTCTAAGAATTTGACATCCCTGCTCTATATGATAAGAATTATCTTATTCAATGTCCTAGTTAAACATTTAAAAACCATTTTCATTTTATTGCACTGCTATTAAAAGTATTAAACTTATTACTATTATTTCAGGAGATGTTTGAAGAATCGAGACAAAAACTAACAACTGCAATGTCTTCTTCCCCAGAAAGACTATGTCCAAAAGATGTTAGACAAGAAATTATAGATGTCATAATTTATTTGACTTTGACAGATCAACAGGATAATCTGAAACAAACTTCATCTGAAATATGTGAGTATAAAGAAATTGTTGAAATTGGCTATTTAAACTTGTCTTGAAATACAGGAAAATAAAAAGTATGATGATAAGAGACAGATGACAATAAAAGAAGTATTAGAAATGTATTAGAAATACTAATACAAACCAGGATAATGACTTGGACCTTGCTGGATTCACAGAACAGGTTTGCCAAAGTGGGGAACTGATTCCAGAGAGCCACCTACCACCCCCACCCCCCAGAGAAGGCTCTGTGATATTGTCTAGTTGACGGGACCTGTCTAGTTGACGGGACCTGTAGAAGACCTAACCCGATTCACAGAAAAAGGTTTGCTAAAGCCTTGAGGAAACTTTTGTGATGGGAAAAAGAAAAAAAGAGGAGAGATCAAATCCTACAAGGACATCTGAACAAATTAAAGATCAAGATTGTTATAAACAAAAGGAAGGAGTATAAAGTTGATTAATTCTGTAAAATTCTAGGAATCTTTGATTACGTTTTTGCTGACACCAGAACTGGCACATTAGTGAGTTATGAATTTGCCTAGGGATAACAAATGGGTTATGGGAAGAAAAGATACTTGTATGTAATAGTATAATGGGTGAGTTTGTTTTCTTGTGGCGATGATTGGAATTCATTTATTTCTTTTCTCTTTTTCTTATTTTCTCTTCTTTTTTTGCATTTCCTGCTCTTCTTTTCTTTCAGGATTTAGTTTCTATTGTCTTTTATTATTCTGCTTAAATCATTTTTAATTAATTGCTATTTTAAAAGGGGGAAATCTATGTGATGCCTAAGAGTCAAAAATTTGATGGCAAATAATCCATCAATGATATAATTTACACTGGATAAAAAACCAGAATTTTAACTACAGGTGGGTTCCTATTATTTCTAACCAGTTCTTTAGAACCATTAGTAAACTGGTGATGGTATCACGGAGCCAGTTCTGTCAGTGCCGGTCCGTGGGCACCGCCATTTTGTTTTTGACTTCTGCGCATGCACAGAAGTTGTTTTTTGCTTCTACGCATGGACAGAAGTCAAGTTTTCATCCCTGTGCATGAAGCCCACACAAGTCTGCACGGTGCAGCCAGGTAGCATGCAATGCACACGCAGCCATGCAGCACAGGAGAAAATGAACTGGCAGCAAGGTAAGTTAGAAGCCACTCCTGATTTTAACATGAAAAATTACTTAGATTCAGTATTTCTGCCAACCAACATAGGTTACATTGGATTGAAGAGATGAGATAAATAAGATAATCAGAAATCAAGTAACTTTCTATATTCTTGTTACATTTATCTTTGGTTTTGCCTTTGAAAAATGACAGAGCAATTAGAATTTGAGAATTATGGATATTAAATGGTTCTACAGAAAATATGGACAACTACTTTAGCAACCAAGTAGTTTTCAGGCACCCATTATTCATTCTGTACATAAATGTTATGGGGAAGAGATGGCCTGACTGAGACCATTTTGAGGCTCCAGGGTTGCCACAGGGGAGATGAGGGTTAGGGAGGGGAGAGTAGTGATAGCTGGGGTTTGGTAACCAAAACAAAATAGTTTCACTTGTGAACCAAGACTATTCCCACAGGTGGCTGGAGAAGTGATGTTGCCCAAGTAACTGGATTGTACGCTGGTTTTTTGTTTGTTTGTTTAGTCCAAAACATAATGAGGGTTGCAGAGGATATACTCATAGTACAATATATCAATGGAAGTGTTCTGTCGGGCTCTTTGGTAGACTCCTCCCAAAAATTCCAGGTACAAATTTCAGACACACACACGTTTGAAAATTCAAAACAATGTTCTTTATAATGAAAATTCACTTAAACTAAGCCCTATTTTGGTATAGCAAAGAGCACTCGTCTCCAAACAAACTGGTAATTGGTGCAAGTCCCTTATCAGTTCTGTGATACTTAGCTTGCAGCTGTGAGGCAATTCACAGTCCTTCTTCTTTCACAAAGTGAAACACACTTTGCTCTGGTTTAGTTTCAAAGCAGGGAAAAATCAGCACACAAAAGGTCAAACGCAGCAAAGCAGGCACGAAACACAACAATCAGATAATCCTCCTCAATGGCCAAACCCACAGGCTGCTCTTTATAGCAGCCTCACTAATTACCACAGCCCCACCCAACCACAGGTGGCCTCATTTTCTTTGATAATAATCTCTCAGTTGTGGTTGCCTATGCATCGCTCCCCGCATGCGTGGCTGTATCATTAACTCTTGTTCTGAATCCAAGGAGGAGCTAGATAATTGATCTCCTTCTGAGCTGTCTGCCACACTCTCCTCCTCTCTGTCACTCATGTCTTCTTGGTCAGAGGAGCCTTCATCATCAGATTCCACCGGGGGCAAAACAGGCCTGCAGCATGTGGATGTCTCCCCCACATCCACAGTCCTTGGGGCAGGAGCTGGGCCAGAGCTAACCACAACAGGAAGCATATGAGAAAAGATATAGGAATAAAATATATCAATGAAAGAATAGAAGAAAAGATATAGGGCTAGAAAAAGGTATATAAAGAAATACAGTGGTACATCTACTTAAGAACTTAATTCATTTCATGACCAGGTTCTTTAGTAGAAAAGTTTATAAGCAGAAGCAATTTTTCCTATAGGAATCAATATAAAAGCAAATGATGCGTGCAAACCCATTAGGAAAGAAATAAAAGCTTGGAATTTGGGTGGGAGGAGGAGGAAGAAGAAGAGGAGGAGGACAATTGCTGCCGAAGGAAGAAGGTGATGTGAGGGGAATCAAAAAAATCCAAAACTTTACGGCTTTAAAAAAAACAGGGACTCTGAGGCGGCGAGGAGGAGCACATGCCTCCCATACACCAGGCGCGAGGCTGTATCCCATACACTGCGCTGGAGAGAGAAACCCAGGGGGAATGGTAGGAAACTGGCCGGGCCTTCGTGCTGTTCTCAAATTTCCTGGAAAATTTTTCCGTGCTTGGGTTCTTAAGTAGAAAATGGTTGCTAAGAAGAGGCAAAAAAGATCTTGAACACCTGATTCTTATCTAGAAAAGTTCTTAAGTAGAGAAGTTCTTAGGTAGAGATACCACTGTATAGGAGAGGCAATAGGACAGGGAACGGAAGGCATACTGGTGCACTTAGGCACGCCCTCTTAGGAATCTGGAGAGGTTAACTGTGGATAGTCTAAGGCAGTGATGGGCTACCAAAACTTTCACCACCACACTGTGGGCGTGGCTTATGCATTTTTTTTCAACATCTTTCAGTGCAAATTGGGTGCTCTGGAGCTCCGTTTTCGCTACCCCACTGCGTTCTCCCCCGTTTCTGATTATCTACTATATAAACTATATGTACTCTCACACATGCACAGCTCTTCTAAAATTATACACATTCAAACTCATTTCCTGCAATAGGAAAAACATACCCAGAGCCCAGAAGGGAAAGAAAGAAAAAAATTCAAAATTTTGCTACCAGCACTATGTACCTGACTGTACCTGTAGGAGCCCATCACTGGTCTAAGGATAAAATGTTGGGGATTAGGGGATGACATTAGGGAGTCAGGTAATGAGTTCCACACTTCAACAACTCAGTTACTAAAGTCGTATTTTTTACAGTCAAGTTTGGGGTGGTTAATACTAAGTTTGAATCTATTGTGTGCTCTTGTGTTGCTGTGGTTGAAGCTGAAGTAGGCATTGACAGGGAGGACATTACAACATATTATCTTGTGGGCAATACTTAGATCATGTTTAAGGCACCGTAATTCCAAGATTTCTAGACTCAGGATTGTAAGTCTAGTTTTGTGGGGTATTCTGTTTCGGGTGGAGGAGTGAAGGGCTCTTCTGGTGAAGTATATTTGGACATTTTCGAGGGTGTTAATGTCCAAGATGCGGTATGGATTCCAAGCAAATGAGCTGTATTCGAGGATGGGTCTGGCGAAAGTTCTGTAAGCTCTGGTAAATAGTGTGAGATTGCCGGAACAGAGGTTACGTTAGGTTAACAACTCTTGAAGCCTTTTTGGCAATGTTGTTGCAGTGGGCTTTGGCACTTGGGTCATTTGATATTAGTATTCCGAGGTCTTTTACTGGGTGGCGGTTATCTCTGAGATTTTGTTTATTCAGTTTGTATATGAAGTTCTGATTGGAGGACAGAGCATTTGTTGTAGGACTTTTTGGAGAATAGCTGTGTTGTCGGTGGTGTTGAAGAGTTTTAAATGGTCAGTGAAGAGAACACAGTTGCTTGTGATATGATCACAAGCAACTGTTTGTCCATGTGACTGATTTATTGGAGGAAGAGAGGGAAAACATTTACTTTTAATTAGGTAAAAACCACAGGAACATTTAGAGTCAGTTTTCACCAGCCTGTGCCAATATGATATATCCAACAAAACTATTTTTTGAGGAACCTACCTGCCTCAGAGTTCTGTTTACTATGGGTGTATTTCTTGGAACCCTGGCATGGGTTCCTGTTTGATTATCAGAGGAAGCTGTGTGCTGAAAGGTTTTGTTTATTTTTGCCTCAGCACTACAGTAGGCACTAGAACATTGTTGAGAACCAGAACTAGAATGGAGTAGATTCAACCCTAAGTGCTCCATCCCCCATTAAATGAAAATCAGTGTTGGACTATTTTATCCTTCCATAATTTTTTTAATTTCCTATCAAATATTCAGATAGATGATAGGCAAAATAGAACACCAGATTGCTCCTCAGGATGCATCTTCCCTTTTCTTGCTTTCATAAAGTTTGAACATAATGACCATTTGTGACTCATCACAGAAAAGTTGCTTGCTCACTACAACAATTTATGATTTTCATTAAAGAGAGAAGGAAAAAGGAAGGTCAGAATACAACAATGCCTCTGAAATGACAGAAAATACAAATGGATACTATATAAAGAGTCAATGAACCTTTGACAGTGAAGAAGTACCCTTCAAAATTAGATCAATGTATCACGTTTCAGTTATAAATATGATTGCTGCTAGAGCTGAGAGAGCTTAAGTGTCAGTAATATACATCAATAACAGACAACACCCGCATCCCCCCAAAAGTGTTACCATTTAACATCACAATGCAGGTGTCATATTTGTCTTGCTTCCCCTATGTATTTTGCCTTGACTTGAGGACAAGTAATCAAAGTGGTCCTACTTTTCCAGGAAACCATCACTGCTACATTAAAATGTTATTTAAAAAACCAGGAGATATGATTTATGTATTTAAAACCAAACAAAAGAACAGAAAACAGCCAAAAGATAAAATGTTGCCTCTTAAGTTATTAGTCTTAAAAGTAAAACATTTAATTCAATAGTAATTGGTGATAACTGAATTATAATACACAGAATAGAACTGTGAAGTGCTACTTTTTGCTAATATATATTATTTGCAATTTATATGGAAATATAAATGAATTCTTGACAGAGAAGAGTTAAAAATTTAAGAACAACATACCAATAAATTCATAAATGGCAACCAAGATAAAAACCATAAATAACCATTGTATAACTATCTCACCTGTCTAACCTTCATTTTACTTTTCTTTGCATAAATCAAATACTTTTTTATTTATTTAGTTTTGACGGTGCCCATCTCATCTACTATAAATAATTCTGGGCAGTTTCAACAACATAATTACATGGCTAAAAACACAGTTAAAAACAGAATTAAGTTTAATTTAGTTTAGTTTTATTGGATTTATATGTCACTCCTCTCCAAGGATTCAGGGCGGCTTACAACATATAAAAATGTACATCAAAATCCAATTAATTAAAATTAAGAGTTAATTCTAAAAACTAAAGATCCAGTTAAAATACATACATATCCATTCAATTAACTAACCCATTATACATTCATCATCCAGGGGGCAGAATTTAATCATCCCAATCTTGATGGCATAGATGAGTCTTTAGACTCTTACAAAAGGCGAGGAGGTGGATGTAGTATGAATCTCTGGGGGGAGCTGATTCCAGAGGGCCAGGGCCCCTACACAGAAGGCTCTTCCCCTAGGTCCCGTCAAGTGACATTGTCTAGTTGACGGGACCTCTAAAAGGCCGACTTTGTGGGACTTAACTGGTCACTGGAATTCATGCGGCAGGAGGCGGTCCCTTACGTAATCTGGTCCTATGCCATGTAGGGCTTTATAGATCATAACCAACACTTTGAATTGAGTCCAGAAACTAATTGGCAGCCAGTGCAGACTGCAGAGTATTGGAGAGTAGATGTGGACATGTCTGGGTAGTCCCATGACTGCTCATGCACAATTTGTAGTTTCCGAACACTCTTCAAAAGTAGCCCATTTTGTAGAGAGCATTGCAGTAGTTGAACCTCAAGGTGATAAGGGCATGAGTAACTGTGAGTAGAGACTCCCTGTCCAGATATGGCCACAACTGGTGCACCAGGTGAACCTGAGCAACACCCCCCCTCACCACAGCCAACAAATGATGTTCCAAAGTCAACTGTGGATCGAGGAGGATGCCCAAGTTGCAGACCCTCTCTGAGGGTAATGGATGGACAGATGGAAGTGTCCTTGGGAGACAGAACCCACAGCCACTCCGTCTTGGCAAGGTTCAGTTTGAGACTGTTAGCACCCATCCAGACCCTAACAGCCTCCAGACACCAGCACATTACTTCCACTGCTTCACTGAGTGGACACGGGATGGAGATGTATAGCTGAATGTCATTAGCATACTGATCGTAACTCACCCCGTGTCCTCAGATGATCTCACCCGGTGGTTTCATCTAGATATTAAACAGCAGGAGGACAGTACCGACCCCTGGGGAACCATTGCTTAGCTGACGGGACCTGGAAAAGGCCAACCCTGTGTGATCTAATAGGTCTCTGGGAGATATGTGGCAGGAAATCCGTCCCGTAAATAGTTTGGTCCTAAACCATGTAGGGCTTTATAGGTAATAACCAACACCTTGAATTGGACCAGAGACTAATTGGCAGCCACTGCAGCATGCAGGGTATTGGTACACCCATGACAGCTCTCATGGCTGTATTCTGGACTATTTGCAGCTTCTGAACACTCTTCAAGGGTGACCTCATGTACAGTGCTATATCTCCTGGATATCTGCTGGAATCCCATGCATCCTCTGTGCATGGCCTTGATAACTCAAAGGTTCTGCACACTTCTTAACAGTTGTTTCAAAAGGCAACTGGAGTATGGGGTTGTTGTTTTCCTTGATGAAGAAAATGTTTCATTTCTCATCCAAGAAGCTTCATCAATTCTGGCTGGGTGGAATGGGGTAGGGGAATGGAAGCGTTAGTTCTAACATGATGTTGAGAAGGATGGAAGGGTTGTTTTTCTTTGTAGTCATCTGGTTGTTAAAATTCTCTCTAAGAGCTCACAGATAAACCCCCAAGTCGCTTCAATGGCTCTCACTGTAAGTGCTAACAACTAGATGACTGCAAAGAAATATAATCTTTCCACACACTCCCAACATCCTGTAAAAACTAATCCTTCCATCCATTCCCCAGCCAGCCAGAACTGAGGAAGCTTTTTGGATGAGAAGTGAAACATCCTCTTCCTCAAGGGGAAAAAAAGCATAGTCCAGTTGCCTTTTTAAAAAAGTATCTTTGAGACTGAAGATAGATCATTTTTAACTGCCTCTGTTACCAAATCTGAATTGACAAAATACTTTTTCCCTTCCTTTTATTTGGATCAGAAAGTTTTACATTAGAATTTTATAAAATTTTATAGCTCATTTTCTTTCCATAATTTCATAGGGTGCGGATGACTACCCACTCAATCAAAGACCTTGGAGTACTCATATCCAATGACCTAAGTGCTAGAGCCCACTGCAACAGCATTGCCAAAAAAGCATTAAAAGTAGTAAATTTAATCTTACATAGCTTCTTCTCAAGAAACACTGATTTACTAACCAGAGCATACAAAACATTTGTCAGACCAATTCTTGAATACAGCTCACCTGTGTGGAACCCACACTGCAGAACAGATATTAATACAATTGAAATAATCCAGAAATACTTCCCAACAAAAGTCCTTCATTCCTCCTTACATAACAAATTACCTTACTCCTCCAGACGTCAAATACTACGTTTTGAAAATTTACAACTACGTCGCCTCTGAACTGATTTAACTGTTGTTCACAAAATCATACATCATAATGTGCTCCCTGTTAGTGACTACTTCATCTTTAACAACAACAACACAGGAGCATGTAAGAGATACAAACTAAATGTAAATATCTCCAAACTATACTGCATAAAATACAATTTCAGCAAGAGTGGTCAATGCCTGGTATTCACTACCTGACTCTGTCATTTCTTCCCCTAACCCTAAAATCTTCAACCTTATCTTATCTACAGTCGACCTTTCCCCTTTTCTAAGAGGTCTGTAAGGGGCGTGCATAAGTGCACCATTGTGCCTACCATCCCTGTCCTACTGTCTTTTTATCCTTTTTATCACTACTTTCTACTTATGTTATGTCAATATAAACTATAGTTCTATACTTGTTTGACAAACAAACAAAGAAACAAACAAACAAACAAACAAAGAAACAAACAAACAAACAAAGAAACAAACAAATAAATAAATGTGGTAATTCATCTTCTGTTTTTAATAGAAAGAAAAACAATGGTGGTTGGAAACAGAAAGCTCTACATTGTATAAATAGAATTTATATTAATTCAGTTCTATAAAAAGTTGATAATATAATTCATTACATTAATTCATTACAATGCATAAAGATTGAGCCTTTTTCCCCTCTGAAAAACCAGAAAGTTTTTTACCCAGGCAAATAATAATAATAATGATAACGCAAGATTAGGATGTATTTTGATGGTATAAAAATATATTCTTTCTCAAAACTATATACATGTATTAATATGATCAGAAATTAGAACTACAAAATCTTTTTAAATGATATGAGAATTAGAGGAAGAAATATAAAACTGTAAATGGAGACAAGAAAACAACAACAACCTATTTCTAGGTTTCTCTTCAATAGCTTCAGAGAACTCATGCATATATACTTTACATGGCTGGCAAATTCATAAATAACAATAAAAATTTAGATGCACTTTTTTACATATGTGATGGTTATGTCCAAAAGGTAGTACATTTGGAGGCATATAATTTTAGGAAACAGCATTAGTTAGTAACAAAGAATAGAGAAAACAATGTACTTAGGGCTATTGTCGTTATTTTCTAATATGCGTATATTTTCTGGTATGGCTACAAAGACATACATTTTTATTGCTGAATGCTAGCTTAGTAATAGAAAAAATCTGGAAACACATATAACATATTAGCCTACTTTTCTTTAATGGAAATATTAACATATAAATTGAAATCAGTTGAAGAAAATAAGGGGAAAAGGGTACCTCTCCTCCAATCCATATTTCATGACAAATCTTCCTTTCCTAAGATTCTTCCTTCTTTGAATGCTTCTCTGGTTTCATTTTCTATTAAGCATTTCAACTTATGTTCCATGTATAAGAACACTAATGAGATTGACTATTGTCAGTTCCAGGAATTCTAGAATAATGTTAGTTTTTTTGTTTCTTTTTTTCTTTTGTATGCTTTGAGGTATTACCTCAAATATAGACCTTCGTGTATTTTCTACAGAATTGGCATCCGAATATGACTGAATTCCACTAACAGCTAGGCAAGTAGATATTGTTAACCCACTATTGGGGTTTGTTCTCGGCTTTGCTTAATGTGTGAAATCAGATATTGTGGTGTTAGAAAGAAGAGTTAAAATTTAGTAGGATATGGAAAAAGAACCGAATATGCCATGATGGTTAATATGCAAAGAATATGTTAATATGAAAAGAACATGTTAATATGCAAAGAATATGCAATGGGGGTTCCAGACAGCTCCCCTGTCTGGAACCCCCATTGCATATCAGACATTAATACAATCAAGGGGGTCCGGGAATATTTCACAAAAAGTGTCCTTCACTTCTCCGCTTGCAACAAAATACAGTGGTACCTCTACCTAAGAATGCCTCTACTTAAGAACTTTTCTAGATAAGAACCAGGAGTTCAAGATTTGTTTGCGTCTTCTTAAGAACCATTTTCTACTCAGGAACCCAAGCCCGGAAAACTTTCCCAGGAAATTTGAGAGCAGCATAGAGGCCCGGCCAGTTTCCTGCCATTCCCTCTTTAATCTCATCCATCTCGGGCTTTTCTGGGCTGTCAGAGGAGCCTTTCAATGGTGCTTAAAGAGGCTTTGGCAGCCCAAAGCGAATGGAGCATTTTCCTTTCTCTGGGCGCTTGGAGAGGGAATAAACCATTTCGCTGTGGTGACTCCCTCACGCTGCCTCCCATACACCCAGTGCAAGGTTGCCTCCCGGAGCATCTGAGTGCAGAAAGGCAAAAGGGGGCGCTTCGCCCCGGCCGGATCAACTTGGCTTCAGCCAAATCGAGGAGTCACCACAGTGAAGGAAAGGCGCCGGCTACAAAGTGAGCGAGCGAGAGGAGAGGGGAGCCCTTCATCATGGGAAGGAAGAGAAAGCAGGTAGCAGCAGCAGCAGCCGCCACCTTTCAGTCAAATGAGTGGGAGGCTCCCCCCTCTCGCCCGCCTGGTTTCTCTCTCTGGCACAGTGTATGGGAGGCAGCCTCATGCCGGGTGTATGGGAGGTGCGTGCTCCTCCTCGCCACCTCAGAGTCCCTCTCTTTTTTTAAGCCTTAAAGTTTTGGATTTTTTTGATTCTCCTCACCTCATCTTCTTCCTTCAGTAGCGACTGTCCTTCTCTTCCTCCCCCTCCTCCTCCCACCCAAATTCCGAGCTTTTATTTCTTTCCTAATGGGTTTGCATGCATTATTTGCTTTTACATTGATTGCTATGGGAAAAATTGCTTCTACTTACAAACTTTTCTACTGGTCACGGAACGAATCAAGTTCGTAAGTAGAGGTACCACTGTACCTTATTTCACCAGACTTGAAATACTTAAATTAGACAATTGACAACTATGTCCCCTCCAATCTGATCTAACTGTAGTTAATAAAATCATACACCAACATATCCTTCCTGTTAATGACTACTTCTACTTCAACCGCAGCAATACATGAGCACGTAATAGATTCAAATTAAATTTAACCACTCTAAACTCGACTGCAGAAAATACGACTTCAGCAATAGAGTTACTTTGTAGTTTTTTCCCCAAACCCCAAAAACTTTAACCTTAGATTGTCTACAATTGATCTCTCCCTGAGGTTTGTAAGAGGCATGCATAAGCACGGCATTGTGCCTACTGCCCCTCTCCTGCTGTCCTATTGTCCTCTTTTAATCATACCTAACTGAATACTTTGTCTCATACTCATCCTATTCTAGTTTGAGCAGTCAGAAGCTACTTCATTCCCAAGTAAGACTTTCCAGTCTCCCAGATTTTTTTTTTCATCTCTAATATTTGTATGCAATACCAGGAAAGAAAATAAAGAAAATTTTCCCTTCAAAATATAGTTTATTGATATGCAAATTCAAGTGATTGCTCAGTTTAAAAGAGTTGTGCAATAATCAACTTTCTTCAATTGACTGGCAACCTTATAAGATGTTTTGGAGGAATTGCTTTTTAAGATTTTTCAGGTTAATCCTGAATTTAACTGTTTGTCCTAGAAATCATGCATTGAATTTTCCCCTGTGTCAACTCTCTGATGTACACCTATACAAATATACACACAACAAAAGCAGATGGCTTTTTATGACGGTATTGGCATCTGTAAATTTCTCTGTCCTAAATGTCAGCAATGTCCTTCTAGGGTAAATTTGTTTGCACTATAGCTTTTTCAGGTGGGTAAATTTGCATGGCAACTCTCTTCTACATATGTCATTATCTTTTTTTCCTCTCTTTTTTTTTTAGTCCTTCAGAAATATTGGAGGTGAGCTTCTATTTCCCATGATTGCATCCAAAACTGAAATCAATTTATTCATGTTTGCAAGAATCTGATACTATTGCTTTAGAGCTGTGCTTTTTTCTTCAAAAGTCTATTTCAGTGCATTATCTGGGTAACAATTCTGTAGCCTATACCCATGAAATTTGTAAGTATCTCAATTATATTAAAAATCACATGTTCTAACACCCATGGCTTCTGCCAAGGAAAATTGCTAATACGCTATGACACATATATTAATTAGTACACACAGGACAGAGCTATTACAGATAGTGCTTGAGTTACAGCCAGACATTGACATTGCAGTCACAATGGCCTTGGAATAGGTGCTTTTACAACTGAAAAAGCACTTTTGGCCATCATAAAATGTCATGTCACCTCAGGGATGGGTTGCTGCCTAGACTGGGTGGGGGAACGCAGTGGGGTAGCAAAAATGGAGCTCCACCCCAGATTTGCACTGAAAGATGTTGAAAGAAAATTCAGGGCATCCTGCATAAGCCAAGCCCACAGTGTGGTAGTAAACATCTTGGTAGTCCTTCACTGTGCCACCTCCTGCCCCCAGGTATATGACCACCATTGGGACACTTGGCAACCTGGTTGCATTTGCCACCCACATGATCACTATTTTCAATCTTCCAATTTCCTCTAACATGCTGGAGTAACAAACTTGTCAAAAATGCAATAAATGCCAACATTAGGAGCTCTTTGCAATGCCATGGAGGAATGGACCTCAAATCTGGCAAAAAGTTAGAGTAAATGCCAGTGATCTCACAATTGTTCTCCCTCGTGGGGTGACGGAGAGGGAGGCAATTGATGTCCAGGAGGCCATGGATCCTCTCCCTGGTGATTCACTTAAAGGCATGTATGATCATTAAATGACCACAACTGGAAGAGCCAGGATTCTGATCATTGAGTGAAACATCATGTGGCATCTCTCTTAATGACTGCCTTGCTCAGTGACCAAGATCACAGGCCCAATGGCAGTCATAAATGGGCATAAAGGTGAAGGTGAATCCCTGTAGATTTTACTCTTTACTTACTTCCATATGTTTTGTGTTAGAGAAATAGAAACATGCTGTTTCCTACAGGAGAAAGTTTTAAAGGTCTGAATTGGAACAAATCAGAATGAAGGTGATAATTGTATTTCTGTTATTTGTTCCCTCCCTACTGAACAACTTTGCTAGAGAGAAAGTAGGAATATGTGTGTGTGGGTGTTTGTGGGTGGGTGTGCATGCGTGTGTGTAATACACACATATACATACACACACACACACAGTTTTTATGGGTTTTCAAAAAATTTATTTATTTGTTTATTTTGTCCAGGATGTATATGATTACAGACAGGGGTGGGCTTCTTCCTGGACGAGCTAAAATGAAGTTCCACCCCAGAGAACCCAGTTTGCACTGAAATATGTTGAAAGAAAATACATAAGCCACACCCACAGTGTGGTAGTAAAAATTTTGGTAAACTTTCACTGATTACAGGCAAAATAAAAACATTAATGTATAATAAGTACAAACATGGTTTTGTGTACAAGATATTTTTCAAATACATGGGGACTTTAGGACAGGGATAGTAGGCACACTGATGCGCTTATGCACTCCCCTTACAGACCTCTTAGGTATGGAGTGAGGTCAATGGTAGACAGTTTAAGGTTAAAGATTTGGAGGTTTGGGGAAGAAACTACAGAGTCGGGTAAGGTATTCCAGGCATTGACCTCTCTGTTGCTGAAGTTGAATTTTTTGCAGTCAAGTTTGGAACAAGTTTGTATCTCTTGTGAGCTCATGTATGTTTTGGTTGAAGTAGTCATTGACAGGTAGGATATTGTAGCATAAAATTTTGTGTGCTACATTTAGGTTGGATTGAAGGCGCCGTGGTTCTAAATTTTCTAGTCCTAAAATAGAATAAGGTTTGACAAATCTGAGCAAAGAGTCTTGGAGATATCAGGAAGCTTACACTGATTGGCAAAGTGCCTAGAGATACTTTGCAGGAAGAATGTCAAGAACAGGAACAAGAACCGTGCAGATGTTTCAGA